>NC_030819.1:13330482-13650577 GCF_001704415.2 Capra hircus
AGCGCGGCCGGGCTTGGGAAGGAGTCCGGGGCGGGCGGCGGGGGGCTGTGGTGGGGGGGTCCCGCCGGGGGTCGTGAGGCTCAGTGGGCGCCCAACCGCGGGCGGAGGGGAGGAGAGAGCGAGGGTCTGGGGCTGGGGGGCTAGGGGGATGCAGACCGTCGAGCGCCAGCATGGAAGGAAAGTCCTTGCAGTTGGAGACGCCCGTGGAGTCCGTGACGCACGTCTTCCACAGGTTGGCCCAATAGGTAGCGGTGGTGATGACCGTGCCGTCGATGGTGGACACCTTCCAGTAGTCGGTGGGCAGCGTGGAGGACACCAGCACCCAGCCGGAGATGGAGACCATGAAGGCAATGATCTCCGACGCCGTGCTCGCCATGCCGCCCGCTGCCGCCGCGCTAGCTCTCGCGCTCCCCACTCGGCGGCCGCACAGCGACCCCCGCACGCCCGGCCCCGCGGCTCCGCCCCCGTCGCCCCGCCCATCCGCGGACCCGGCGCTAGGGGGCGCGCGCGGACCCGGGACGCGCCCTCGGGGAGCAGAAACGGCTCGCGCGGAGCTGCTACCCGGGTTCCCCTCCAGCCTGCTGGCCCAACGCGACCCTGCGCGTCCCTGCGGCTCCCCACTCCCTGCTCGCCATCTCGGGGCCGAGGCACCGTGGAGAGGGGCTCTCCTGTTGAACAAATTGGCAGCCGAATGTGGGCGACCTGCTGCATCCACCCTCTTTCCCCTCCCCGGCTCTACCCATTGGCAGTAGCTTGGCGTTCAGAGTATCTTGTAAAAGCAGAGCAAAAAAAAAAAAAAAGAAAGAAAGAAAGAAAGGCTTTTGATGCCCAGAAAGGACACGGCCTGCTAACGCAGCCCTTGGCCCGCTGAACTCTAAAGGTTTTCGTGCCACGCTCTTTTGGGTGACCCAGTTCAGCTTGTCAAGGAGCGATCACTGCAGCTCTGGGCTCGAAGTCAGCCTTGCCCTGAGCCTTGCCCGGCGGCATGCAGAAGGTCATTGCAAGGAGGTGGGTGACACAGACCTCAGTTCAGGACAGCGGTCTGTGCAGAGCCCAGGCTGCAAGGGGACCTTCTTTACAGTCCTGATCGTGACTGTTCCAGTCACAACGCTGGCCTGCTGATACCAATGCACTACACGTAGGACATGCATTTAAGACACTTTCCTGTGGGTTCCTTCCAGCTCCCGTTTCTGAGTCTCTTCTATGATGGTCTGTTTCAGCTTCTCTGCATCTTGTTTTACTTTTTTTTTTTTTTTTTTACCGGCTCCACCTTTAGCATCCAACTGAGGGATAAACTCATTCCTTCATTGCTGTCTGAAAGTAAACTTAAAGATCAGGGTGTACTTTTGGCTCCAGAGGTCACACATTTGCGCAAAAATGAGAGAACAAAGACTGGCTTTATTATTTGTCCCTTTAAAGCTCTTGGTGCGAGGGTGCTCTTTTGTGTCCGACTCTTTCCAATCCCATGGATTGTAGGGCAGCCAGTTTCCTCTGTCCATGGGATTTTCCAGGCAGGAATACTGGAGTGGGTTGCATTTCCTCCTCCAAGGAATATTCTCGAAATAGAGATTTGTACCTGTGTCTCCTGCATTGGCAGGCAGATTCTGTACCACTGAGCCACCTGGGAGGTCCAAAGTTCTTGGAATGAACCTTTAAATCAGTGCTATAATAAAGCTAGCTAACCCTGTTTCCTAAAGGAAATCAACCCTGGATATTCATTGGAAGGACTGGTGCTGATCTGAAGCTTCAATACTTTGGCCACCCGATTCTAAGAGCTGACTCATTGGAAAAGACCCTGATGCTGGGAAAGAGTGAAGGCAAGAAGAGAATGGGGTGATAGGGGATGAAATGGTTGGATGGCATCACTGACTTAATGGACATGAGTTTGAGCAAACTCAGGGAGATAATGAAGGACAGGGAGGACTGGCATGCTGCAGTTCACGGGGTCACAGAGAGTCAGACACGACTAAGTGACTGAACAACAAGCCTGCTTCACAATGTTTATGCAGGGACCCTTTGGTTCATTGTGAAGAATTTCTCAATTCCCCTTTGTCACTTAAAAAAAATTATATACGAGTATAGAATGAAATTAGAAGTGATTTGATGTTTCTGGAGAAGAGAGAGCATTGAATTATAGAAACAGCCGAACAGATTTGGGAGGACCATTGGAGATTGTATGGACATACTCCACACTCAACACAATCATCGTATTTCTAGAGATAATATTCAGTTCACGCTCTAACCTTCAGAACTTCAGGTTTTAGCACGTGGCAAGGTGTGTGCTCTGGTTTTGTTTTGTACTGACAGCCTTTGAGCAAGTTTTTGTTTCTGTTGAGTCCAAATCTGTCTCTCTTTAACATCCATGCAACTGCCGTGATTTGCACTGAGAAAACACGAGTTAAGTCCTACTTTTGGGCCATGCAGCAGCTCTTGGGCAGTGTGTATGTGTGTGCTTGGCCATTTCACGCCTTGTGTGAATGGGAATACTGGTGAAGACAGTTTACCTTGTGGAATGCAGACGTGATTCCACTACTATGCTCCTCTTGGTCCCAGCTTGTCCTGCTGTGTAATGTTGGGTTTACTGGGGGATCCAGCTAAATGGGGATCCAGTTTGAGTATTGACAACAAGGTGTCCTCTATTCCTTTGTATGATTTGCCATTTCAAAATGATTTTATTTTCTGGTTTCATACCCTCCAGCATATTTACATCGTTATTTCTATGTCATATTTCTTTCTGGATGATCTGCTTTCTTTTAATCCAGTTTACTGTTCAGACAACGCAAGAAGTCATAATCCAAAACATTCCCTATGGACTTTCCAAAAGGTAAAATGTGCACAGATGTCGGTTTGGGACTTTATTTCCTGGCCTTGTTTGAGTGTCTTTGTTTGCTTGTGTCTTCCTCATGGTAGTTTCTCACTAAAATTGTTGATTCTTTTTCTGCAAGACCCTGACTTACTTTTGACACACAATAAGTCTAGTATTGTGACCTTAAAGACTCATGAAGATCCTAATTTATTAATAAATTGGTTATGAATGCCATCATTTGGAACCACAGGTACATGGTTTTACAAAAACAACTGTGAAGAATAATTTGGTGCTTCAGACTAGCCCCCACAGATTTATTTAACAGATAATGTAGTTTTGCGAACTGTACTTAAAATATCCACAAACCTATCATTGCAATATAGCTTTTGGAGGAAACAAATTCTAAATTCTAGCTTGGACCTCCAAGGAAGACTCTGCTACATCACCAGACCATTTAATCCAGAATCTCTGGGGGTGCTCTGGGAGTGATTTTTCCAAAACTTGTAATGCACAGTCAGGTTGGACATCACAACTCTGACCAGTTGAGATTCATGTATATAAACAGTCAATTTAGCAAACTGGATGATTTGCGTTATAGAAAAAAAGAATATTCCTGGGCTTCCCTGGTGGTACAGAGGTTAAAGCGTCTGCCTGCAATATGGGAGACCTAGGTTCGATCCCTGGGTAGGGAATACCCCTTGGAGAAGGAAATGGCAACCCACTCCAGTATTCTTGCCTGGAGAATCCCATGGATGGAGAAGCTTGGTGGGCTACAGTACACGGGTCGCAAAGAGTCGGACACGACTGAGCGAATTCACTTCACTTCACTTCACTTCACTTCACTTTTCTTGGTTGAAAACGTTGAAAAAAGAAATACTCTTTTACTATAGAGATCATAACACACAGCTTCAAAAGGGTTGAAAATACCACAAACAACCCATAAATTATGAACCGTGTGGCAGCACTATTAGTTCCTTTGCCAGCTGAAACAGACTAGGGTCGTTATGCCTGTGAACTTGACTAATTTTCTTTTACTTTTATCCTTTGTCTGTTCCGTGAGGTTTCACAGCCCCAGACTTCTCTTCGCTGGCGTGTACTGCGTATTAACTATGAAGAGTGACTTCTTAGAGCCCACAAGTACCTGACCGAAGGATGAAAACTATTAACTTTCCTTAACACCTAAAGAATATTATGTAGTGAATCAAGTATTTACTTAGAAATGTCTTATATCTTAAGCTTTTCAAAACCAGTTTAGTCAGAAGAAACCACATCATCCAAATTAAGAATGTCCAAAAAAAGGAAGACAGATTGAAGAGAGTCTTTTTAAAGGAAGTAATGGATAAATGACCTATTTCACTTTAAGATTCTAGAGTCCCAAATAACCTTTGCAGTTAATCTGAAAACCCGTTTACAGAGTACCTTTCAACTGATAAATGCTTCCTTATTTTCTTTAGGATTCAGTTTACTGAACTTTTTATGTAACTAGTCATAACAAACCATTCTTAATTTAAACACAAAAGTGATACAGTTAGAAAATTACTTCTCCAAATTATTCAAAATAACGTCTTAATTAACATTAACTTGGCCTTTCCAAAAAAATAAGCATTGTTTCTTTTCTGATATGAATAGTACTAATTTATAATAAATTTGACATAAAGACATTAAATGGCCTGAAATATATTCTGAGCCTCTCCACATTTGAGAACTAAGCTGCTGAGACTTAACATCGGAAGTTATTTATTTGGCATTATTATGGTTGTTAAGGAAAAATAGAGGATTCCCCCACCCCACACTTGTTCAGTGGGAGTGAAACCAGTTTAGCCGACTGAACCAGAGATTTGCAGAAATTCTTTACTTGAGATTCAACTCAGCTGCCAAACAACACAGGTGTGCCTTTTAACAGCTCAAGGATTTTCTAAGCATCAAATCTGGTTTCAGTATACACTAGCTCCTTCTTAGATTCCAATGAGGGGACATGCTGCTCACCAGGTGGGAAGGGACTAAAGTCCTGATAAATGCGGTATTAACTTAAAAAAAACAACAGCAACTGCCCAGGAGCCAACTATTGTTACACTACCTTCAAGAAGACAGTAGCACCGATACTAAGATAGTAAAATAGCATATCTGTATTCTTTTCCCTTCATTTCCCCTAACACTCTTAGTTTATCTTAATGCTCTATCCTAATTCTACGATACTTGTTAGTTACTTAGCATGAAAGGTACTGCAAGAGAGGAGTAGTTACAGGAACAAATACTCATGCTTATCATTGCATCATTGATCATATATGTGTGTCTATGTATAAAATTTTTTTTGGAAATTATAAGGAAACAGAGGTTTATTTTGACATCCGGTACCCTCTGAGGCTAACTGCATTAGAAGTTAATGCCGTATATCTTAAGAGCTTGTCTTTCATATATTCATTTGAAACACTAATTTCCAATTCTTGTAACCAAACAGGACCCTTCCCTCACATCCTCTGCCGTAGTTCCTCTCTAAGGTGCTTGGATAATGGTATCTCACGCATCTTTCCTGAGTTTTTCAGATGCTAAAAACCACCAACCAAATAGAAGGAATTAACTCCCTGATAGTCTTGGGCATGTAGCCCTCAGACCTACTGGTACCCAAGGACTGATTAAAATTAGCCACCCTGTTACCTATCTCACAATCAGTCAACCAGTCAGAGAACTGTGCACAAGATGACCACTTACTCTGTGACTCTCCCCCTCTCACCTGGCTGTTAAAAATGCTTTGCTGAAACCCCTCAGAAAGTCTGGGGCCTTTGGGGGCGGGAGCCACAGGTCTCCTTGCATTGTCCTGAAATCAACTTTTGATTGCTCCAAACTCTGACGTTTCCGTGTTGTCTGGCCTCACTGCGCGTTGGGCACACGAACTTGTGCTCAGTGACTTTCTGAGGTATATTAAGACTATCTAGATTCCTCTTGGGCACCTGGAGAGTTTGAGGTGCCAGTGGCTCATAGCTGTCTTGGTGAATATGCCTCCAGTCTGGAAAGACTCTCACTCTGGGATGCTGGGACTTCTAAGACTTGCTGGTCAATGAGCATCTTATGAGTATTAATTCAACCAACTGATCCAGATTGTATATATGTATGTGTTAGTTGCTCAGTCGTGTCCAGCTGTTTGCAACCCCTTGGACTGTAGCCCACTAGGCTTCACAGTCCATGGGATTCTCCAGGCAAGAATACGGAACCATATGATGGGGTAGGGGGTACTCATAAACGTTTAGTCCTTAGCAGCACTTGTAACTCACTCAACCCCAGCCCCAGACCAGTTGTTGAAACCTTCCCTCGGGGAGTCCAGGTGGAGCACATGGAGCTCTGCTTAATGTTACATGGCAGCCTAGATGGGAGGGGAGTTTGGGGGAGAATGGATATATGTATATGTACGGCTGAGTCCCTTCGCTGTTCACCTGAAACTTCTACAATGTTGCTAATTGGATATACCCCAATGCAAAATGGTTTTGGTGTTAAAAAGAAATTAAAATGAAAAAAAAAACTGTGGTTACCAGTGGAAAGGGGAAGAGGGGCAGTAAAGATGCTGGGGAATGGGAATACAGGATGTCGGGTATAATATAGGCTCAAGGATGTATTGTACAGAGGAGGAATATGGAACATATTTTGTAATAACTGTAAATGGAAATTAACCTTTAAGTTGCATAAAAATGTGCAGTAAGTAGTTCAGTTCACTTATGAAGTGGTGATGTTGGGCTGGGAATAGATGAGGGAACTGTAAAGGTGTGGGATAAAATTCTTTCTGTGTGGCCTTGGCAGGTCACCCAATTGCTCTGTATCTGTTCTTCAACTATAAAATGAGAACAGATAATAGCTTTTTCAAAGTTATTGTGAAGATTGGAGACAATGTACATCAAGGATCTGGAACATGGTAGATATTTAAAAAAAAAAAAGGGTACTGTTCCAGTTCACTCATGCTTTTTCATTTCCCTACCTCTCTTTAAAGTTATAAAGTTGCATTTTCCGTAAAAGGGGGATTAATCAGAGTTAGACTGACATGCAGCAAGCAAATATGAATAAACTGTATTGCAAATCTTAATAAGAACACAGAAAGACTTTAGTGGGGTGCCAACATGGTAGGGGTTGATGCTGAGAGCGAGGGAGAGAAACCAGGAAGTGAGAGTGAGATTAGTCTTTTTTTGCTGGGGGGAACTGGGAGGGGTGGGGGGTGTGCAAAAGGAAGCACAACAAACATGAGAAAGAAAACTAGAATAGTTAAATGTAAAAGGGAGTGGACAACTACAAGATAAAATTAAAGTGAAAGTGTTAGTCATGTCCGACTCTTTGCGACCCCATGGACTGTAGCCCGTCAGGCTCCTCTCTCCATGGGATTCTCCAGGCAATAATCCTGAATTAGGTTGCCATGCCCTCCTCCAGGCAACCTTCCCAGCCCAGGGATCGAACTCAGGTCTCCCGCATTGCAGGCAGATTCTTTACCTTCTGAATCACCAGGTAAGCCCAAGAATACTGAAGTGGGTACCCTATCCCTTCTCCAGGGGATCTTCCTGACCCAGGATTCAAACTGGGGTCTCCTGCATTGCAGAGGGATTCTTTACCAGCTGAGCTAAAATAAAGGTAACAAATACAAAGTGAGAGGAGAACAAATACAAAGAGAAAGGAACAAGAAATAAGGATAAGGGATAAGAAAAAGAGATGGGAAGCACCAGGGTGGGGATGGGAGGAAAAGGGGACCAATGTGGATGGGAAGGAGTGTGGGAGGGAGTAAGTCAGCACTGAGAAGAGAAGATGGGAGACCTGGATGCAGAAGAGGAGGGCTGTTTTCCCAGCCCGCACCCTTCTATACTGTTGCATGTAAGAGGTGGGAAGGGCCTTGTTCTAGTGGCTGTTACAGTTGAAGAGGCTTCCCCCTTCCCTGGGCCTCAGAATAGAGCTGGTAAGAAGTTGACCCCAAGCTCTCAGAAGTCCTGTGTTTACCATTTGGCTCAGTTCATGGGAAAAATCTGTGGAAGTTTAAAACGAATTCTTTAGGGGTCAGAAATGAAAGTTCTTGCAAAAACATACTCATAAGCAAATAATTGTGAGGCCTTTTTTTATTCTCCAAATGTAGACCTTCTCCGGTTTTTATCTAATATAAACGTACGTGGGTACCCGGGTACCTTTCAGGTACCAGGTGCTACATTCTAAACACTGCACTCGTGTTAATAACAGTCCTATGGAGTAGGTCCTGTTTTCACTCTCATTGTGCAGATGCTGAACCACAGAGAGATGTAGTAACTGGCTCTGGAAGCTGGTGGAGGTGGTTTCAGCTTAGCCAGTTTAGCTCTTGAGTCTACACTCCTTTGTAGTCAGTCATTTGCCTTCTACTTCTACTAGGGGGTTCCAGGTGGCGCTAGTGGTAAAGAACCGGCCTGCCAATGCAGGTGATGTAAGAGACTCGGGGTTTGAGCCCAGGGTTGGGTTGCCATGCCCTTCCCAGGGTTGGAAAGATCCCCTGGAGGAGGCCATGGCAACCCACCTGGCTGGCTACAGTCCATAGGGTCACAAAGAGTCCAGACACAATTGAAGTGACTTCATGAGCACGCAAGGCAATGCTTTGTGGTTCACGTATTCGGTAAATATCCCCTGAGTATAAGTACACCCGTGGCGGATTCATGTTGATGTATGGCAAAACCAATACAATATTGTAAGAAAAAAAAGAAAAGTTGCTTTTAACTCGTAAAAAAAAAGGAACAAATAAAAAAAATTAAAATAATCCTACATAATCTATATTTATCTTTATTTTTTTAGGAGAATGTATTTTATAACCAGAAGTGTTTGAACAGGATACCTAATTTCCTTATTTAATTTTATTACATGACCGTATCTTGTAATAGATCAATTGAAGTTCATTAATATGCTGTTAACAATGTCCTGGACCACACGAATTCATTATATCACAGTTTATATCTAGGTCTTTTTTCTTAAAATGTGTGTGTGTGTGTGGAGGTCTATATGTATTGGATATATATGTATGTAGATGTGTATATGTATATGTATGTACATACACACTAAACAGTTCTTTAGAGTTTTCCTTGCTATTCTGAATTGGGGGAGTTCTGTGGTGTGTGTTGTTTACTGTGCATGACCTATGCCTCTTATGCTTATTTTCTGACTGGAATTTTGACCCATATTCACCAACAAAGGGTGTGCCACAATAAAACAAAGGAAAAGTGTCCCATTCAGGTGCTGGAAGGCAAGCTTTTCTCTCACTAGGTATTGCCATATTGTATCTGGAATGGCTCTACCCCATGGCAATCCCACAGCAGGGTAGAATGGTTCTGGTTTTCTCATGTTCTCCCCAAACTTATTTCACCTGACTATGTAATTGCTATATTACTGTAAGACCTAAAGTTTATATATCTCCAAAGTTCATATTCTTACGTTTAAAGGATAGCACAGTCATCCAAGTTTTGAGGACATTCAAAGACAAACACTAAAAATCTCCACACATCACTGTATCCAAAGTTAAAGAGAAGTCATTATTTGAATATTTTTTTTGTCCATCACTATTTTTTGTTCTCCTTTGGCCTCTTTTTACTGATTATGGGAGAATAGGGATGTAGGGAGAGAGAAATTTGGACTATTGAACTGAAATGTCAGGGAAACTAGTATATATGTGTGTACAAATGTTTGTGATTCTATCATACACACAGACAAAGGGTGACAGGAACAAGGCTAAGGGATGAAAGTAAAAGGGAGACAAGAGGAACATGTAATAACAAAAGAAGATGTTTTCCCTGTAACACATTGGTTGGGACTGAAGGTGATAAGGTAGGAGATGGTGAAGGGGTTTTTAATATAAGCTTGTATGTCTGTGTGGAATGAGGCGGGAGGCAGAAGCAAGGACCAGCTCCTGCTTTGCACTGTTGCTGTGCCGTCTCCGTGTATAGACATACAGATATCTGAGCACTGGAGATTTAAGGCATCTAAAGAGCAATATCAGCGCTGTTCTTATGTGTCTGGGAAGATGATGAAAGATTGAACACAATGACTGAATTAAGCATTTGGGTCATGTCAGCATGACCGACTTTGCTTTTTTCCTTTTGAGTTAAATTGTCCAAGTGTTGGAAAAGAAACTTGTAACCACAGTCTTCTCATCACCAAATAGTATGTTTTAATTGCTAGGCATGACAGAAAGACAAGATTTCTTGTCCACTGATTTTTGCCTTCCATTTCCTTTGCCATATCCTTGAAGGCAACTTCAACTGCCAGGGAACTTGCTGGAGGTGCCTTTAAGGAAGTGATTGAAAAAACAGAGGTGATCAGAGACCTTTTGAACATCACTGAAACCTGGGAGGAATGACCAGCTAGGGGAATAGTGGTCTGAAGAAAGTGATAGCCAGGTGGCTGTTTTGACCTCTGGGGAGGATTTGAAGAGATTGGAGGAGCCAGTGTAAGAGGCTGGGATCCGTGGCCCTGAGAAGATGAAACAGCCTGGAGAGTTCACTCCGGTGTTTTGCTCCCATTTAAAAAACAGCAGTATTTGTTCACTGAAACAAATTAAAATACATTTGAGTGCCTACTGTGCTCTAGGCATCCTTCCACACAATGTAGACACAGTGAACCAAACATACAAAATCTCTGCCCTAAAACAGCTGACCTTCTACTGGAGGAGACAAATATTACAAGGTGAGAAAAAGGCTTAGTATAGCAGATAATATGCGCTAAAGAGAAAAAGTAAGCCAGCAGGGAAGGGGAATGTTGTACAAAGTGTGTGTGCATAGTGGGCGTAGGTGGGTTAAATTTTAGTTAGGCAGCCAGAGAGGCCCTCCTTAAGAAGATGACTTTTGGATGAAGAAAGACCGATAGAAACGAGGGAGTCAGTATTTTTTAAGATGAGAGAAGTAATCACATCTTAGGGCCTCTTGTTGGCCGGTAAGGCACTTTTGTGTGAATTCAACGAATGCGCCCTGTCCCCCGTGTGGTTGTAACCCCACACCAGGGCCCGCAGCTCAGAGAGAACAGTGCTAAAGAATCCACCTGCCGATGCAGGAGACGTGGGTTCGATCCCTGGGTTGGGAGGATCCCCTGGAGAAGCAAATGGCAACCCACTCCAGTATTCCTGCCTGGAAAATCCCATGGGCAGAGGAACCTGGGGGGCTACAGTCCATGGGGTCACAAAGACCTGGACACGACTGAGCGACTGAGCACGCAGCATGAACTGGAAAGAATGGAGTTTTATGCCAATAAGAGGGTAGACAGATAATAGACACACCTCTTTTTGTGGCTGTTTCTGTGGAAATAGCTGTTTCCACAGAAATAGCTATTTCTACAATAGCTGTTTCTGTGTTTGACTTGGATTTGTGAAGAGTTATTTAAAAGATCGAAAGAACAAAGCCGATGTCATGTTTTGCCTACAATTATAACTGCCACACCGCTAGGATTTTGGACATAAATCTTTCCGACAAATAAATATGCCTTAAGACAATGACTTTTCTGCATACAGTTCACCCATGTAATCTTATAGAGTTAAGCAATGCTTTGCTTTCTGATCAAAACACTACATGAAAAAGTATACTGTAAACTTTTGATATGGTAAATAAAGATTTTTTAAAAATTGTATCAATAATTGAAGGATAATTATTTTACAATGGTGTGTTGGTTTCGGCCATACATCAACAAATCAGCCATAGGTATACATATGTCCTTCCCTCTGGAACTTCCTTCCCCCAGTGTAATTTGTTTAAGTAAACTGAATGATATTTTTTTAGTTTTTATAGAGGAGAAAAGCAGATAATAAAATTCTTTTATTTCATACTAATTTTCAGATGTGATTGAGAGGATCAAATACATTAAAGCATAGATGTTAAAAAACTGGATATATTATGGGTATTTGATAAATTGTTTAATTTTATTGGTCAAAAGGATAAATGACTTAAAATATTGGATGGAATGTTAAGCATAAGCTCTCAAAAACTCTGTCAAAGTCTAATTTTTATTTGCTGTTCCAAGTAATTTATCTTTTTAAATGATGAAAAATCATATCTTTCATATTATAATCTTGCAACAAAAATAAGGCCTTATTTTACAATTCAAATGATCAAATTAATCCTCAAATAATTTCCCTCTTCTGATTTTTAATATTTATATATATTGGAGCTTCTCAGGTGGTTCTAGTAGTAAAGAACCCCCCTGCCAATTCAGGAGACACAAGAGACTCAGGTTCATTCCCTGGATTGGGAAGATCCCCAGGAAGGGGAAATGACAATGTGCTCCAGTATTCTCGCCTGGAGAATCCCGTGGACAGCGGAGCCTGGTGGGCTACAGTGCATAGGGTCACAAAGAGTCAGACATGACTTGAGTGACTGAGCACATACACATATATAAATAATTATCACTAAATAATTTCTCAACAGATGGTGAGGAATCACACCATATGAAAATGCAGCATATGTTTTCATTTGGTTGTTTTTTCCTGTTTGTAAGCAGAATTGACTCCATAGCCTCTCCCAGGAAGAGCTATGTGCTAACTTAACTCACCCATTAGAATCATCAGTTTCTTGTACCCTTTCTCCTAACAGCCAGTTAATTCTGACATTCAAGATGCTTATCTTTTGCTGGTTTTGGGGGAAAACCCAGCTGGGCTCTAGGCAATGTACACCTCCACAATCCTACCTGTTTGAAAATGACACTGTTCTTCTTTTCTTACCACCTGGAAAGCTCTCAGGGCACAAGACTTCTTAAAGGGCTGGATTTTAGACCGTCATTTAGCCAAGTGTTTGGGAATTCCCAGTGGCTCAGCAGTAAAGAAGCTGTCTGCCAATGCAAGAGATGGGAACAGGATGATCCCTTGGAGAAGAAAATGGCAACCTACTCCAGTATTCTTGCCTGGAAAATCCCATGGCATGTCCATGGGGTTATAGTCCATGGGGTTACAAAAGAGTCGGACACAACTTAGGGACTGAACAACCTCCTTGCTTTACCTAATCACAGGACAGATGTGGGTCTTTACTAATATGACTTTTTTTTTCCATGGTTATAACCATAATTCTAATTTTTACTATAATTTTTAAAAGTTATTTGCTGAATGTAGCATACATATTTCTAGGGAACTATTATTTCTGGCCAAACAGGGTCAAAGATGAACCATATTTGTGATTACAATTCAAGATCATATTGCTTTTTTTTTTTAAGCTTCATTTATGTATTTGGCTGTGCTGGGTCTTCACTGCTCTCGGGCTGCTCTCTAGTTGCGGCGTGTGGGCTCAGTAGTTTCACCTCCTGGGCTCTAGAGCACAGGCTCAGTAGTTGTGAAACACAGGCTTTTTTGCTCCGTGACACGTGGTATATTCCCAAACCAGGGATCAAACCCATGTCTTTTGCACTGGCAGGCGGATTCTTTACCACTGAGCCACCAGGGAAGCCTTCACATTGCCTTTTGAAGTATACACATTCATATTCTAAATTAAATAGTCTTACATACATGAAACAGTGGAGTTTATGTGTCATCAAATCCTCCTCCTGCTCCTAATCCCTAAGCTTGTAAAGTAATGCATATAGAATACCATTTTTACATATGAAAAATAGAAGGTCAGTGCAGCCTGGGAGGTTTGGGAGGGATGGGTTTTTTTTTATCGTTACACTAAGTGCAATGTATGGCAATAACACTGGACCGGCATATCAAGGACCTGGCAACTAGTTGTAGCTGTTACTACCTTGCTGACTTACATGTACTGAACTTGGGCCCATTTTTCCATCTAAAAAGTGATTGGGTTGTAGAGAGTCTGTGAAATTCTGCCTCGTTCCAACAATGGAGGGAGGCCATGAATAATGCTGTGGAAAAATAGTTTCTTCCCTCCCTTTGAACAGTGCCGACGAGGAAAAAACAAGAAGGCATGGGGGAGACAGAGAAAGAGAAACAGGATCAAAAGGGAGGTTCAGCTACAGAGCTAAAGCGGCAAGAATGACGGAGTCATTGCCCACAAATGGAACCAGCAGAAGAGTTAGAATCACTGAGAAATCTTTCTCACAGCCCCGGAAATTGACCTTTCAGTTCTTGAATTTTGCTCAAGTTCTGTTCATCCTTACCTCAGCTGTCACACTTCCTCCTGGTTACAGTCCCTTGCTTATGTTTGCCTATTTGGAAGCAAAGAGCAGTAACTTACAGCCTGATCACTCCCTGTCCTCAACAGTGTTAGAAAGAAAGGCAGTTTCTGTCTTCCGTGCACACAGTCTGATTCCCTCAGATCTACTCTGGGGCATTGGTGTCTGTGTTTATTTTCATGGCTGGAATTACGCTATCTGTAGAAGGTCCCACAGTAGGTTAATGATGGGGCCCTGGTGAGCACACATAGCTGCTGAATTCTCAGTGTGGGCCCCGGGCCGCCGGGCCACGAGGCTGCTCCACACAGTGTGCGAATCACACTCTTGTCAATTGCAGGCAACTTCTGGTGCCCAGGGTCGTGAACAAGCTTTCTCAAACATAACAGGTCCAAGAGAGTCTGAATGCCAACTTTGAAAAATACCACGTATCTCTTTCAGTTCTAAACAAGGACGTTTCATAGGATAGTAAACTGGTATTGTCAGTGTCAGAGGGGAGAGGCAACTTCCAACAAACATGACATTTTATTCAAGCTCTTCAGTTACAGATGTGATCTTATATTTACAGGTAATAAAGGGAAACGACTCTAGAAATTCATTCATTTCTCAGAGCCACTAGCCAGCATCTAATTTTTGTTTAGTTTTTTTCCTGATATTTTCAATGGCTTCATATATACCATCTGCTTCTTATCTCATTCAGATTAGCAATTAAAAGTAATCTTTAATAATTTTATACATATTCTGCTATGTTTCAATGGTAAACAGTTCATAAAGGTAAATATTTGTCAAAGGATCAAAATTATCCTTTGGAAGCTGGATAAGAACCCAAGGAAGCATCATCCTTTGAGTTCAAAATAATAATCATTTTCTAATTCCACAATTTCCTTTAGAAAAAAAGGAATGTGTAAATATTATTATCACGATGTTCTGGAAAGGCAGAAGTTATAACTCCCATAAGAAGTAAAACCATCTTGTAATTAGCTTTTATTACCCACTTACCTTTATGTATCATTAATGCTCTTAAATAATGCAACAGCTTTCTTCCAGCTGCTCATTTCTAATCGAATCTTTTTTTAACTTTTATTATAAAATCAGATTCATTTTCTAAACAGATTGATTTTGGTGTGTTAATTTTACGCCAGCAAATGTGGCATACATTTTAAAGCCATGTACCAATTGGAAAATGATCATTTCAGAGATGGTAAATTGAAAAATTCGTATCCCCAAATGTCTCAATAGAAGTACTGAATGTGGAAATCCGACTCAACGTCCAGCCCTATCACCACGCTCCAAAGACTTTGGCTACCTCATGCGAAGAGTTGACTCATTGGAAAAGACTCTGATGCTGGGAGGGATTGGGGGCAGGAGGAGAAGGGGATGACAGAGGATGAGATCGCTGGATGGCATCACCAACTCGATGGACATGATTTTGGGTGAACTCTGGGAGTTGGTGATGGACAGGGAGGCCTGGCATGCTGCAATTCATGGGGTTGCAAAGAGTCAGACGTGACTGAGCGACTGAACTGAACTGATACTTGTGTCTTTATACCCTCCATTTTCACACAGCCGTCTCCAAATATTGTTGGTGGTTGATTGATCTGGTTTTCATTGTTGAAGAGAGATTGAAAGTTTCAGAAATGTAATGAAGTTTGGCATCAAACTTAAATGAAATGAGTATTTAAAAATTACCTTCTTGGTGGAGTCTACAGGATTGGAATCTAGCGGGGTTCCAGGTGTTGCCAGAGAGGTACAACAGAACAAGGGTGTTGGCTGCGTCAGGGGCAGAGGAAGAGGAGGAGTTATGGACAGCCAAAATCCAAAAAAATGAACGGGGTTCAGGCTGTGCCCTACAGAAGAGGAGATTGAATCTTCTGGTCAGAAAAGGAGGAAGCTGGACAAGATGCAGCATGGGCATTTCAAGGTGAACACACACAGTGACCTTGCAGTTGTGGGGGCGGTGTAAGATGAAGGAAACTTTTGGCTGATCACAAGGAAAAATCAGTGAGGTAAATCAGTTGTGGTACTCTGTGATCAGGGGCTTCCTAGGTGGAGCTAGTGGTAAAGAACCTGCCTACCAACGCAGGAGACCTGGCTTCGATCCCTAGGTTGGGAAGATCCCCGGGAGGAGGGCATGGCGACCCACTCCAATATTCTTGCCTGGATAATCCCCATGGACAGAGAAGCCTGGTGGGCTACAGTCCATGGGATCGAAAAGAGTTGGACATAACTGAAGCAACTGAGCTTACACGTACCTGATCAAATGAGGAGGATGAGTATGAGCACTTATCGGCAATTCTTGGAAACAATTTGGCAATGGGTTGTAGATTTGTAATTAAATGAAAACTGGAAATATTGCTTGGTTATTGTCACCATGTTGGTTACCTATTGAAGAGATATGCAGATCTTGCCAGTGTCTGTTTTTTTTTTTTTGGCCATGAGGCATGCAGGATGTTAGTTCCATGACCAGGGATTGAACCTGTGTCTCCTGCAGTGGAATTTCAGAGTCCTAACCACTGAACTGCCAGGGAAGTCCTGGCAATGTCCTTTTAGACTGGTGCATGAAGAAGAGGGGCTGCGAATTCAGCTCTTGCCCTCACTTAGGGCTATTTCTATGTTGCCACTCGAGGATGGAGTTTGGATTCTGAGTAACAGCCCAGTGAGTAATCAGTTAGCAAAGTTTCAGTGATTCTCTTCTCATCATTGGCTTCACTTTTAGGGGCTAGAGACCAATCAAAATAGTAGTATTTTTTCTGGGTAAACCTTGATTGTAACCATGTACCAGCAAATTATTGGCAGTCAGGGATCATAGAAAGAAAAGCTGGAATTTGGAATCCAAGCCAGTTATAGAGGCAAGAATAAGCTAATTAATGCCTGTGTGCCTGGGTGTGTATGTCTGTGTGAGTGTGTGTGTGTTAGTTGCTCGGTCATGTCCGACCCTTTGTGACCCCATGGACTGTAACCCGCCAGGCTCCTAGGACCTTCAAATTTGGAAGGGCACAATTGAAATTGTGCCTGAATCTTTACATTTTGAGTGTAGAATGAGTTTAGTTAAATGAGTTTCTGTTAAATAAGGGGGCCTATAGTACATTACCATCATTGTATTTCCTTCTAGTTCCATCTCCTGAATTTATGAAGCCCACCAGCACTTCGGCACTTCTTTGGCACATCATTCTCCTGAGAAAATGTACTCGAAGCACAGGGACTCAACCGAAAGGACTAGTTGAGGCTGAGATCAGAAACCACGTTACCTCCTCTATTCACAGTGATCCTGCATACAGTACAAAGTGTTCAAAATAGGAACAGTTCCAGCTATGGCCAAGAAAACTCAAAACCAGCAGACACCCCCCCTACCCATGGTAACCTATCAACTTCCCACAGATAAGGTCTGAATATATTGCTCCACCAGTCATTCTTTAAGCCAGTAGTAGAATGGAAACAGGCTTCCCGGGTGGCTCAGTGGTAAAGAATCTGCCTGCCCAGCAGGAGATGGGGGTTTGATCCCTGGGTCGGGAAGATCCCCTGAAGAAAGAAATGGCAACCTACTCCAGTACTCTTGCCTGGGAAATCCCATGGACAGAGGAGCCTGGTGGGCTACAGTCTGTGGGTTGAAAAGAGTCAGAAACAACTTAGTGACTAAACAACAACAAAGAATGGGAACACACCCTAAAGTTGGTAGATTGTAAACAAACATTTTTAAAAATCCCATTTAATGCTTAATTTGATATTGCTAGAAAAAAAAGGTAACTTCAACTTATTTAACAGCAATAGTGTGGCTTTTCTCTGAAGCTACTTTGAAGAAGCAAAACGCTTTAATTAGCATTCACACAATAGGGCTTAATTTATATAAACATGCCACTGGAACAACTTTTCTGGATAAAATTATGGCAGCTGTGAAATTTAAAAACTACTGGGAGCAAGTGAATTTTGTGAACTACTATACTATGTTTCATGAGAAATTGGCGCCCTCTTTGGGATAAAGAGTGTTAAGACAGTTCAATGAGAGCTTTAAAATGCAGTCAATGGCTTAAAAATAAACACAGTTTTGTTTCAAAGATCGTGGGAAAAGAGAAGAAAGAACAGATGTGAGAGACATTGCAAAGACCACACTAATGGGGCTGCAAGGCAAGATTTGCAACCGCAAGGCAAAAATGGTCATCTGGACAACCCAGAATTATAGATTTTCTGATAATACTACTACTTTAATTATAATAATTACAATTATTACTGTGAATCCAGCATCGTACAAAGTGTTTTATACAGAGATCAGTCTCTGAAGAACTGAGAATATATTTGGTTTCAATTCTTCAACACTTTAACATAAATAGTTCTTTAAAAAATAATTAAAAGACCCTAATGAAAGAGGAGAGTGAAAAAGTTGGCTTAAAGCTCAACATTCAGAAAACGAAGATCATGGCATCCGGTCCCATCACTTCATGCCAAATAGATGGGGAAACAGTGGAAACAGTGTCAGACTTTATTTTGGGGTCTCCAAAATCGCTGCAGATGGTGATTGCAGCCATGAAATTAAAAGATGCTTACTCCTTGGAAGGGAAGTTATGACCAACCTAGATAGCATATTGAAAAGCAGAGACATTACTTTGCCAACAAAGGTCCATCTAGTCAAGGCTATGGTTTTTCCAGTAGTCATGTATGAATGTGAGAGTTGGACTGTGAAGAAAGCTGTGCACCGGAGAATTGATGCTTTTGAACTGTGGTGTTGGAGAAGACTCTTGAGAGTCCCTTGGACTGCATGGAGATCCAACCAGTCCATTCTAAAGGAGATCGGTCCTGGGTGTTCTTTGGAAGGAATGATGCTAAAGCTGAAACTCCAGTACTTTGGCCACCTCATGCGAAGTGTTGACTCATTGGAAAAGATTCTGATGCTGGGAGGGATTGGAGGCAGGAGGAGAAGGGGATGACAGAGGATGAGATGGCTTTATGGCATCACTGATTCAATGGACATGAGTTTGGGTGAACTCTGGGAGTTGGTGATGGACAGGGAGGCCTGGCGTGCTGCAATTCATGGGGTTGCAAAGAGTCAGACACGACTGAGCGACTGAAATGAACTGAACTGAACTGAATGCCAGAAAAGATTGAGGGCAGGTGAAGAAGGGCGAGACTGAAGTTGAGATGGTTGGATGGCATCATCAATTCAATAGACATGAACTTGGGCAAACTCTGGGAGATGGTGAGGAACAGGGAGGCCTGGCATGCTGCAGTCCATGTGGTCTCAATGAGTCAGACACGACTGAGCGACTGAACAACAGCAACGATTCATAAGTTCAACAGGAATATAGTGAAACAGAGGTGGACTGGTTGGCCTCTACAGAGTCCCTTCCAGCCTATGATTCTAAGATTCTATGAGTCTACAATCATTTTCCTTCTTTTGATTTAAAAATATTTTATTGAACTTATATTATTAACAAGCTACCCTGGCAGCAGATTCATATGGTAATACCAACGTGTGAGTGTGTGTGTGTGTGTGTGTGTGTGTGTGTGTGTATGTGTTTTTCTTTCCTATTGAAGGAAAACAATTCAACAAAACCAACATTTGTCTATGTGTTTTCCTGTGTAACCTTCTATGAAATAGATAGCTGGGGATATGACTGGAATTGAAAAGAAGATATAGTTTATCTGTCATGGAGTTTAAAACCAGTAGAGGAGACAGACACTCCTCAGACAATCCCTGCAGTGACCGTAGGATTATGAGATGAGCCAGTGCTCTGGAATAAACGACTACTGTCCTCTGAAGCTGTGTAACAAAGGACCTGCTCCCTGCTCTGGGTGAAGGAGAACCGCTGTGAGGAAATGGGCTGGGGCTGGGGCTTCATGAAGGACGGGGAACGCTCCTGTGTGGAGTAGGAGGAGAGCGCTGTCTATGGAGCCAGCAGGGCCTGTGGCGGGAGGAGGGCAGAGCGAGACCAGCGTGGAGGGGCTAGCCGAGCTGGGCCTGGCTGCCTGCGCTGCTGGGCCTTGAAGACGTTGCTAGGCATTTGGGTATTTATCCTTCACCTATGGTGCCTCAGGGCTTCCCTGATAGCTCAGTTGGTGAAGAATTTGCCTGCAATGCAGGATTTGATTCTCCAGATCCCCTGGAGAAGGGCTAGGCTACCCACTCTGGTTTTCTTGGGCTTCCCTGGTGGCTCAGCTGGTAAAGAATCCGCCGCAATGCGGGAGACCTGGGTTCAAGCCCTGGGTTGAGAAGATCCCCTGGAGAAGGGAAAGGCTACCCATTCCAGTATTCTGGCCTGGAGAATTTCATGGACTGTGTAGTCCATGCACTCACAAAGAGTCAGACAGGACTGAGCAGCTGTTTCTTCTCTTTGTTCTATGGTGCTTTAAGGACTGAACTTTGCTGAGTTTTTCAGAGCTGCCCAGGGAGAGTGTGGCCCCTGCAGGTAGGACCTAGGACTTTCCAGCCTTCACATCCTGCAGGGTATGCAAGCAGTGAATGCTCTTTTTTTGTTTTGTTTTGTTTAGTCGCTCAGTCATGTCTGACTCTCTGTGACCCCACAGACTGTAGCCTGCCAGGCTCCTCTGTCTATGGGATTTCCCAGGCAAGAATACTGGAGTGGGTTGCCATTTCCTTCTCCAGGGAATCTTCCTGACCCAGGGATCAAACCTGAGTCTCCTGTAGGCAGGTTCCTCACCACTAAGCCACATGGGAAGTTGGGGAACCTCCTGTATCTGGATGTAATCTGTTGCTCATCTGCTCTCATTGCAATAAATTAGTCTTGCGGATAAGGAGTACTCATCACACATTGATGCTATGACACTTCTGATCTAAGCTAAATAAGGACAAAAATCCCTCCTCCCCTCAGACAGAAGGAGCTGGGATGAAAATCAGGGAATATGATCCCAAACCCCTCCTTCCCTGGTGAATATTCCATCCCTTCTTTTGTACACTCCTCATAACCAGCTTGCCAAAGAAACCCAGGGTAGCAGCTCCTCACCCTTCTGCCCACTCTTCCTCTGAGAGTGTATTCTTGCTTAAATAACTTCTCATTTTACTTTGTTAACCTCCCTGCTTCATCTCTGTATTCTTCCTAAAATGAAGCAAAAACCTTAAATTCACCAGGAACACTTTCATATTGGTCATTAAATATATTGAAATCCTCATCTGAAAATGAAAACGGCCTTAGAATGCAAAATAAAGAACGAGGTTACCCCTGTTATATTCTAATTTGAAGTTCACCATATTTTAATATGTAATTGAGATAATCGCTTTTCACTTACCGTAAGAGTAAAGCGGTTGAAGGGCAAGGGATGTTTCTAGGAATTTAGTATATGAACTTAGATAAGTGATTTTCTCTATTTTCTATTTTTAAAGAAAGAAAGGTATGAAGGAAAACGATATATGGGGATGGATGTTAACTAGATGTATTATGGACATCATTTACAACGTATACAAATTCGAGTCATTATGTCACGCATCTGAAACTATTATACCTCAAGAAAAAAGAAAAAAAGAAAGTAATTCTTTGTTCCTATTACAATGAGATATTGGGCTCCCCAGGTAGCTCAGTGGTAAAGAATCTGCCTACAATGCTGGAGACGCAAGAAACCAGGGTTTGATCCCTGGGTTGGGAAGATCCCCTAGAGAAAGAAATGGCAACCCGCCACAGTATTCTTGCCTGGAAAATCCCATGGATGGAGGAAACCGGTGGGCTACAGTTCATGGGGTAGCAAAGGACACGACTGAGCACGCACGCACTGTTAAGACAGTGAGTTCAGGGAAGTAACTGCAGTGAAACATACAGATAGAATAGTCAGAAATAAATAGTATGAGATGGTTGAGACATACGAGCTGTTTTCATTGAACATCCGTGTAGCAGGCATTCTCCTTTGTGTAAAAGGGTGTAACGAGTGTGTGAACTCATAAGCTCCCCTTTGCGTGAGAAGACAGAGACATGTTGTTCCTTCAGAGAGGGAACACAGATGTCAGTCTTTCTTGGCAGCCTCTACCCAGCTTGCCAACCCGGGTGGATTTGCCTGCCCTCGACTCCGGTAATGCAATAGCCTCTTTCCTTCCGGTAAGGATTGCCTGACCACTGATACCCTGCCCCGCGTCTTTGTCTCATGCTACTCATAAATATTGTGGTTTAAGCACAAAGAATTTTAACATCCCTCACATCCCCAAATAAATAGCAGCTCTGGAAATGTCATAGGGCCTTCATTGTACAGGAAGTGAATTTAAATAACTCTGGAGAAATTGTGGAAACTTTCTGATGCTCCCTGCCTCCCTCCAGTTTTCAAGAACAAACAAATATAAGTGCTTTGAAATAACACACTTTCTAGTTGATGTGAATGGACATTGAAAATCATTATATGAATGTGGCCTGTCGTTTCATATATGAAATTTATGCACTCCTAGTATCTTTTTTAAGTGTAACGAACTCAATGTTTTAAATAGTGCAAGTGACCTTCGATAACAATTTAAGTGGATTTGACTCTAGGATAATTTACAATGTTTTCTTTACCATAATTATCAAAAACAGTACCAAATGATCAGATCTAATCAGTTTGTTTTAAGGGACAGCTATCTCATGCTAAACCAAGAAACAACAATGTTAAACCCAAAACTATTTGCAACAAATAATAACAAAATCAGAATCCCAACTGTATTTATTATTAGTATATGATCCCTGGGTATGATCAGCGATTTTTTCACACTTCATGCAGAGAAGTAGAAAAAGAAAAAAGATTTTCAGTGTCCTCCAAAAGAACTTTCAGGGCATGGAAAAGGGCCATTTGTGCATGAATGCTGCTTCACAAAGCCAAAAATAATAAAAGTTACAGGAAAGTCAGGTGACTAAATTATTCCAGCCTGGAGGCAGGCTCACTTAGAAGCTAGGAATTCCTCTGTGAAAGACTGGAGTTCCCAGTGCCCTTGACAGCAACAAAAATAAAATATTAATAAGGCTAATGTTTCCTAACAACTCCTTTCAAGTCCTGTTTTCTGTGAAACATGGCACATTCTTTTGACAGAAGGATGCTTACTCCAATTAGTTGGAAATCTCACTTGCCATGGAAGAAATATTTCATGAAATCTGATGGAAACATTTCCAATCACTGGAAAAGAAAGCATCTCTAACTTACTGGTTGAAGAAATAAATCCATAAGCAAAGCAAGAAGAGATTTTAATAGTATCTGTTGAGTTTCCAGGTCTGTAACACGAAGATTGGGCTTCCCAGGTGGCTCAGTGGTAAAGAATCCTCCTGCAATACAGGAGACATGGGTTCGATCCCTGGGTCTGGAAGATCCCCAAGAGAAGGAAACGGTAACCCACAAGTATTCTTGCCTGGAGAGCCCCATGGACAGAGGAGTCTGGAGGGCTGTAGTCCATAGGGTTGCAGAGTCGGACACGACTGAGTGACTGAACATGCAACCTGAAGGTTACTACTGAGATTAAAGGAAATCTTAGGAGATTCAGCTCTTACTGGAACAGAACTCCCTGCTTTGTATAAAGTAATAGGAACTGGCTGAAGCATTTATGCCTAATGATAATTTTCATATGGACCCTGACCACTGAGAGGTCAAGTTGGCACTCACAGGATTTAAGCACAAGTAGGTACCATGATGTAACCAAGAGGCAGTGACAGTTTGTTAAAGTTCTATAGTATGAGTAATTTTTGTTTTCTTGCCTCATAAAAACGGACAGTAGTGTTTAAATTCCAAGGCAATTGTAGCATTAAAATAAGTATGTTTTGAAACTTAGAGAAGTAATGTTGCAGTTTAATTTTACAAAATATATCCATGGAATTATTTCTAAGCCTAGCTTTCCTTTTAGTAGTCATTAGAGTAAGTAAGATGGAGAAGGCAATGGCAAACCACTCCAGTACTCTTGCCTGGAGAATCCCATGGACGGAGGAGCCTGGTAGGCTGCAGTCCATGGGGTTGCTAGGAGTCGGACATAACTGAGGGACTTCACTTTCACTTTTCACTTGCATGCATTGGAGAAGGAAATGGCAACCCACTCCAGTGTTCTTGCCTGGAGAATCCCAGCGACGGGGGAGCCTGGTGGGCTGCCGTCTCTGGGGTCGCAGAGAGTCGGACACGACTGAAGTGACTTAGCAGCAGCAGCAGCAGAGTAAGTAAGAAGATAAACCTTTTGGAATCTCAACCTTATTAAATAACTTAATGCTTTAAAATAAAAATCCTAATGCCTGCATTTGAGAACTTTTTGCCAATTCTTTAAAGATAAGAAAAATTAAATCGATTTACAGAAAAAAGGAAATTTACTAACGTTGGATATTCTGTATATGCCAGATACTATGCTAAGGACTTTGTAAACATTATTAAATCTAATTCTCAAAACAACTCTGAGGCAAATATCCCCATTTTACAGACGAGAAAACAAAAAATGAAACCACTATTCCGCTCCAGGTGATTTCTTAGGTTAAAATGTCTACCATTCTTTCTATCATGCTAGTTGTTTTCATCACTGACGAAATGCTTTGATTAAACTTTGATATCAGGAAGGTTAATTTTTATGATAGTTTCTGTAATAGTCCTCTTTTTTTTTACCCTTCTTTTAAAATACACAAAAATGGATTTTGTTACTGTGGGGTCATTTCATACAAGATATATATTTAAATATTAAAAGTTGCTTAAATCATGTATATATAACATACCATATAGGAAATCTATTTTAATATAGAATATTTTGTGCAAAAATCTATCTACTTGGGCTGAAAGCTTTTATTAATCTAGAACACAATCTGGTGTTACTTCTGATTTTATTCACATGATTGTGTCTATTATCAGGCATGTGGATACACACATGAATGCATGTTCATCTATGCACATGTGCACACACATACACATTATTCTTCAAACTATATTTTGAAGGAAAGCAGAGGCATAGTTACAACTTTTTCTCTGCTCTTTAGATTTTCATCTGCTTATACTATCTGATTTTCGTCGATGACTTTGTAGATGGTTCATGTATGATTCTCATTTACCTCCCATCTTAATCTGTAAGTTCTACCCCTCGCTGCCCTCTTCACCTAGACTCTCAGAGTATTTCACAGCACAGTACCTTAATTCACATGTAATGATATTATCTTCCACTGGCCCCTTTATAGTCTTAAAACTCATCCAAGTGCCTCTGACAAAGGATTGTCCCCTGTGGCAGTATAGTATGCTGAAAAGGGTTACCAACTAAGAGCTGGGAGAATGGTAGCCTGAGTCAGAAGCCTGTTTTTGCCACTTATGACTGTATGGCGTTGGGTAGATTTCTTCACCTCTTTCGTCTCAGTTTCCACATCTGTAAAATGGAGCCATTTCCCATGCCTGCCTCCATGGCTATTAAGAAGATCTGGTGTGATAAATTGCTGCTGCTGCTGCTGCTGCTGCTAAGTCGCTTCAGTCATGTCCGACTCTGTGCGATCCCAAAGATGGCAGCCCACCAGGCTCGCCCGTCCCTGGGGTTCTCCAGGCAAGAACACTGGAGTGGGTTGCCATTTCCTTCTCCAATGCATGAAAGTGAAAAGTGAAAGTGAAGTCGCTCAGTCGTGTCCGATCCTACCAGGCTCCTCTGTCCATGGGATTTTCCAGGCAAGAGTACTGGAGCTAACTGCAGTGAAACCTGTCATATCAATTCTCCCCCTACTACAAAATGAATAGACCTTAAACATTCCCGCTCCTGCTTAAAGCTTGCAGTGTAGGTGTGATGGCTATGGCAGCCATCCGGTGACCATAGGTGAGAGGAAGGCCCAGAGAGTCACAGAGACCTGGCTTCTGCCTTTTCAAGCTTCCGGGCCAGTCTTGAGCCACCAACCTTCAGATTTCTTGTGTATGGAGAGAAAAAAGAAACGCCAGAGGTTGCAGACGCCGTTTGCTGTGATTTCTGTTCTGTGCAAGAAGACTCAGTCTCCGCCTGAGACACTGAGCTTGGATGAGCTTGTGTTGGGTCCGGGCCACCGTGCTAAGCACCTGGCAGACGTGCCCTGTGACCCCCAGGAGACTGAGGGGTAGTGAGATTAAGCAATGCACCCAGTGTCACGTGGATCTGCCGGTGGCTGTCACGTACTCGTGGCGGCCTCAACAACGGATTCAGTTATTTAATTATTGTCAGAAATATGATATCAGATCACATCCTAAAACGAAAACATTTTTTTTCTGACTAACATCTCCCAGCAGTTCTATAACTCTGGTCACTTTATCCTGATTGTGTTACGTGGGGTCCATTTTGCGGCTACTCTGTCTTACATCTGTGTCATCAGGAAGCTGCTTTCCCGAAAATCAGATGTTCTGTGGGTGGCATTTTCCCTTCATGGTTGCCATTGGTAAGTCTAGGCTTTGTAAATGTTCCCGTGGAAATGACTAGGGATATGATCTATGACAGAACTTTGGGGACTAGGTCATCCATTTTGGGGGGTGGTGTTAGAGTGGAATTTGAGCAAACTCTGGGAGATGGTGAGGGACAGGGAAGCCTGGCATTCCACAGTCCCTGAGGTCGCAAGGAGGTGACTGGACGACAACAAAGTGTGGAACGGAAAATGTTTGAGTGGTCTTGCCCTTAAAGGATTCTTTGTAAGGATGTGATAATGGTAAAGTAATGGTTTTACAACATTTTTTGAGTGCTGTGTTCTTGGCATGATTCAAGTCACTTTACAACCACATCACTTACTCATTCTGTCCTCATAGCAACTCTGTGGCAGGTGATACAATAATCTCCATTTTTCAGGTGAGAAAACTGAAGCTAATAAGTGACGGAAAAGGAATTTGAACTCTGGAAGGCTGACTCCAGAAACGCAGTTGTTCTCAATATCTGAAGGAGATTGGTTTCAGGACCCATGCAGATACAAAATCCAAGGACGCTCAAGACCCATATAAAATGGTGTAGTATTTGCATATAACCTATGCACATCCTCCAGTATACTTTATAGGATCTCTAGATTACTTATAATACTTAATACAGTGTAAATACCATGTAAATAGTTGTAAATACAACTATGTACATACTATGTAAATGGTTTCTGGCATGCAGCAAATTCAAGTTTTGCTTTTTAGAACTTTCTGGAATTGTTTTTTAATATTCTCGATCTGAGATTGGTATAATCCACAGGTGCAGATTCCATGGATATGGAGGGCCAGCTGTCTGTTCTGTCTAGTAAGAGAGTATTCATTGATTATCAAAGCTTACACTCTATCTCTTAATTGGTAATATGGTATTCAGTTCAGTTCAGTTCAGTCGCTCAGTCGCGTCCAACTTTTTGCAACCCCGTGAACTGCTGTATGCCAGGCCTCCCTGTCCATCACCAACTCCCGGAGTCCATCCAAACCCATGTCCATTGAGTCGGTAATGCCATCCAACCATCTCATCCTCTGTTGTCCCCTTCTCCTCCTGCCCTCAATCTTTCCCAGCATCAGGGTCTTTTCCAATGAGTCAGCTCTTCGCATCAGGTGGCCAAAGTATTGGAGTTTCAGCTTCAGCATCAGTCCTTCCAATGAATATTCAAGACTGATTTCCTTTGGGATGGACTGGTTGGATCTCCTTGCAGTCCAAGGGACTCTCAAGAGTCTTCTCCAACACCACGGTTCAAAAGCATCAATTCTTTGGCACTCAGCTTTCTTTATAGTCCAACTCTCACATTCATACATGACTACTGGAAAAACCATAGCATTGGCTAGATAGACCTTTGTCAGCAAAGTAATGTCTCTGCTTTTTAATATGCTGTCTAGGTTGTTCATAACTTTTCTTCCAAGGAGTAAACGTCTTTCAATTTCATGGCTGCAGTCACCATCTGCAGTGATTTTGGAGCCCAGAAAAATAAAGTCAGCCACTGTTTCCACTGTTTCCCCATCTATTTTCCATGAAGTGATGGGACCAGATGCCACCATCTTCGTTTTCTGAATGTTGAGCTTTAAGCCAACTTTTTCACTCTCCTCTTTCACTTTCATCAAGAGGCTCTTTTGTTCTTCTTCACTTTCTGCCATAAGGGTGGTGTCATCTGCATCTCTGAGGTTATTGATATTTCTCCTGGCAATCTTGATTCCACCTTGTGCTTCCTCCAGCCCAGCGTTTCTCATGATGTACTCTGCATATAAGTTAAGTAAGCAGGGTGACAGTATACAGTGTTGAGATACTCCTTTCCCTATTTGGAACCAGTCTGTTGCTCCATGTCCAGTTCTAACTTTTGCTTCCTGACCTGCATATAGGTTTCTCAAGAGGCAGGTCAGGTGGTCTGATATTCCCATCTCTTTCAGAATTTTCCACAGTTTCTTGTGATCCACACAGTCAAAGGCTTTGGCATAGTCAATAAAGCAGAAAGAGATGCTTTTCTGGAAATCTCTTGCTTTTTTGATGATCCATTGGATGTTGGCAATTTGATATAGCTACACTTAAATCCCATTAGAAGACTCTCGCTTCATATTGTAATTGTAGTGTCAAGATAGAATATTCGTTGGCAGTGTTGTGAAGAATGTTAAGTGTATTTATATTCTTGGCTCACATCAGCATTATCATTTGGGTCCGCGTTGCTTTGGTTCCATTTAGAACTGACTTTAGGGCTTCCCTGGTGGCTCAGAGGTTAGAGCGTCCGCCTGAAATGCGGGAGAACCGGGTTCGATCCCTGGGTTGGGAAGATCCCCGGGAGAAGGAAATGGCACCCCACTCCAGTACTCTTGCCTGGAGAATCCCGTGGAGAGAGGAGCCTGGTGGGCTGCAGTCCATGGGGTCGCAAAGAGTCGGACACGACTGAGCGGCTTCACTTTCACTTTGATATGTTTTGTGTGTATGTTGTCACTTCAGTCCTGTCTGACCCTGTGCAACCCTATGGACTGTAGCCCGCCAGGCTCTTCTGTCCATGGGATTCTCCAGGCAAGAATACTGGAGTGGGTTGCCATGCCCTCCTCCAGAGAA
This sequence comes from Capra hircus, assembly GCF_001704415.2. NCBI lineage: Eukaryota > Metazoa > Chordata > Mammalia > Artiodactyla > Bovidae > Capra > Capra hircus. Next base: position 13,359,228 of record NC_030819.1, read on the forward strand.
TCTTCCCCGCCCAGGGACTGAATGCACATCTGCTGTGGCTCCTGCCTTGCAGGCAAATTCTTTACTGCTGAGCCACCAGGGAAACCCTTTGCTAAGCTTTGGCATTTAGCAATTAGGTTGTGCTGAGGGTATGAGGAAGTTTTACAGATCTTGTGTGTTTACTATAATGACTTTGTTGGAAATGTTTTCTGCTCCACCATATAATATCATTAGATAATAAACAGTCCAGCACAAACTGGCTAAAGCAAAATTGGAAATTATTGGCTCATGGAATTGAAAAGTCTAAATGTGCTTCAAGGATGGTTAGATCCATGCACAGAAGATGTCAGCAGGATTTACTTTCTCTCATTTTATCTTGACCCCATTCTCAGATAAGCTCTGCTCTTGAGATTTCTCAATAGCTTCAGCGGCAGCTCCAAGACTCACGCTTTCTCATGTTCAAGTTCAGAATCTCTTTCCAGAAGTCCACATGGTCTGACTGGGTCCAGATTAGCTCTGATTAGGTCACATGCTTATCTCCAAACCAATCCCTATAGCCAAATGCAGTGCACGCAATAGTCTTGTCTGAGTCACTATTGAACCTCTGGTCAAGGGGGAGGTTGGAGTCAAATCCAGAAGATGCACGTAGGTCATGGGTGAGTAGAAGATGGCACTCCGAGAGTAAAATTATGTTTAGTTTTCAGAGTAAGAGTGGATGGGCGCCAGGCAGCAAAACCATCACGCTCCACTATGGTCCTCTTAACATATTTGTGGGAGAAACTCTGGTGGGATTTTATTTTATGGACTCTATGATTATCGTGCCTGATTATGTTCACCGTATGGTAAGAAGGAGACTTGAGATTCTGTTTGCTGACCATCTCCAATAACTGTCAAAGACCCATGGCATGCAGGCTGTAAGCTTTATTTTATATTCCTAATATTTAGGAACATTCTTACATTTCTTGCCTCATCTATTCATGCTTTCTTTTATATTATATATTTTATAAGCTGCTTTGACATTCTTTTGGAAAGAGGAAGCATGTAAAGACTTTAAAATGTGATTTTGAATATTGGGTATGTTCAAACTGTCTAAATGTCTGAGCTAAGGTTCCTAATATCTTCCCAGGAAAGATTAGCACAATTATGAATATTATACCTATTTATAACTTTATGAGAAAAAAATAGAGTGTATTTTAGTTTCTGCCTAGATCAGTTATTCTCCACTTGTCTCGTTGACAATTTTCTATAATTTTTAATCTTTTAAGGTTCAATTTAATGATTAACTTTTCCCCCATGACTCCATCTTCTTCCATCACCAGATCCTCAAGGTCAGTATGTGTTCATGGCTTCATGGTCCTATTATTTGTTTGTCTCTGGAAAGAGATCTCAGAGAGCAAGGGCTGCCACATTCCTGTCTGCACCTCCAGCTCCTAGCATAGTACAGGAGTAAATGCTCAGTAAAAGTTCATTGGGCTTTCCTGGTGGTTCATTGGTTGAGAATTCGCCTGCCAATGCAGGGGACATGGGTTCGACCCCTGGGCTGGGAAGATCCCACAAGCCACTGGGCAACTAAGCCCATGCACCACAACTACTAAGCCTGCATGCTACAATTACTGAAGCCCTAGAGCCCGTGCTGCCCAACAAGAGAAGCCACTGCCGTGAAAAGGCCACACCCCACAGCAAAGAGGAGCTCCCTCTCGTTGCAACTAGAGAAAGCCAGCTCGTATCCGCGGAGGCCCAGCACAAAGATAAGCAGATAAAGTTCATGAAAAAAAAGGAAGAAAGAAAGGTGGAAAAGCAGGAAGGGAGGGAGGGAGGGAGGAAGGGAGAAAATGATCTTTTAACCTAGAGAATGGTTTCATCACAAATGACTTTATGGATAAATATTGCCTGTGGTTAGTAGATGTGGTTAGCCATATATCTGGCAGAAAGAAATCTCTCCCAACCCCACCAAAAGTTCCGATTAATTTCTTAATTTATATAGTAAAGGATTTATAACATATGGATGAAGCCCGCAGGAGACAGTCTTCCCCTTGGCACCCTATGCACACCCAGACCCCGAAGTTACTTTCTCAGTGTGTTTTGTTGCCACTCCCAAAGGGGTTCTTGAGAATGGCAGAGGGACGGGATCTCTGTATAGTGTTTGTTTGCCTAATAATAGAGGCTTTATGGGTTTTTGGAAATCGGTTTTCTTTGGGAATCACTTAAGTTTCCCATCTACTGGTAAATATTTTTGGTAAAAACATTATTCTTTTTTATTTCAGAAGAAGTAAAAAAAAAAAAAGAACTTGAGAGCATTAACAAAATAATGGCTCCCCAAACGCAATCATTCATTTGAAGGTGTGTCTACAGTAAACACAAGCCTGAAGGCTGCTGTGCCTTCTCTGTGAATCCTTTCTGCCTCAAGCTATGATGGTCAAAGATCTCAGAGAGTTGCACTTGCATTCTCTCTTGTTCATCTACTCAGTAACTCTTTGCAACCCCATGGACTGCAGCACGCCAGGTTTCCCCATCCTTCACCACCTCCCAGAGTTTGCTCAAACTCATGTCCATTCAGTCGGTGATGCCATCCAACCATCTCATCCTCTGTCGTCCCCTTCTCCTGCCTTGAATCTTTCCCAGCATCAGGGTCTTTTCCAATGAGTTGGCTCTTCGCATCAAATTGGAACTTCAGCTTCAGCATCAGTTCTTCCAATGAATAGTCAGGATTATTTTCTTTCGGAGGGACTGGTTGGATCTCCGGGCATTTGCATGTTGTTTCTTATATTTTTATGATGCTGTTTAATCTATCTGAAGATTTAGAGTGTAATGATACTGTACGGATATCATGATAATGGGCCAACTGATACAAGTGAGAAATACTCTATTACTGCGTTCCCACTGTTTGATCAACATACATTTATAGCAACTATTTATTTGGCTATTTTAACACATTATCTTGAAGCTATAAAATGGAGCTCATTTTATTTTTTAATTAATTTTTATTGGAGTATAGTTGCTTTATAATGTGTTAGTTTCTACTGCACAGCAAATGAATCAGACACACATACACATACATCGCTTCCCTTTTGGACTTCCTTCCCATTCAGTCCTAAGTAGAGTTCCCTGCGCCGTACAGTATGTTCTCAATAATGATCTATTTTAGATAGAGTATCAATAGTGTATATGTGTCAACCCCAATCTCCCAACTCCTCCTACCCCCCTCCCTTTCTCCCATGGTATACATCAAATCTTCACTTTAAAAAAAAAAAAAAAACTTTAAAAAACAAGCCAGCTTGGGATACCTGCTTATTTTCCCCAGACAATAGGTATTAGGAATGCACTTATCTGACAGATCAGCTCCTATTATTCCTGCAAGGAAGGGTTCTATATAAACACCACTTCAAGATCTCCCTGTTCAAGATAGCCTGTTCACCCCTCCTTACCCAATACAAACAAACAACAAAAACAACAACCTCCAGGCCCTCCTTTATGTATTTTTCTTCCAGGAAGTTGAATATTTGAAAAATGTGTCAAATAGCAATATTGCACACGTTGTCTGCATTGTGGCCAACAAGGACCACAATAACTGGTTACTGGAACAAGAGACACAGCATCATTTTCATAAGAAAGTTTCTTCAATATGGGGGTTTTAGAGAACCTAGTTTTAGTGCTTCTTTTCAAAGGGGAAAAAAGTACTGAATGTCTCTCAGAATATATGGTCTAGGAAGGAGGGTCTATCTCAGCCCTAGCCCAATTCTTATCAATTATGTTTTCAATAAATATTTATTAGTTAATGTCAAGTGCTCATGTCACACACAAAGGTTTTTTCCCAAGCCTTTTACTTTTCTTAGCTCTCTTAAGTAAAAAAAAAAATTATTTTCTTATTTCAGAACAAATTTTTTAATTTTACTGCTTTTAAAATTCAGAAGGCCAAGAAGGAGTTAGGACGTCAGGCAGGGCGGGTGTGGAAGAAGGAAGGGCTGAAAGTGTAACAGGAGTTAGAGGGTGTTGTATGGAAGGAATGAATTTGTGGTTTGAATTTTTCAGGTGGAATGATTTTCAGTCTTTGTGTTAACCAGGAAACAAGCCACTCTTCAGTGTAGACCATGTCTGCCTTTTGTTGTTGTAAAATGTAAATCTCAGATTTCCCTGGTGGCTCAGACGGTAAAGCGTCTGCCTACAATGCTGGAGACCTGGGTTCAATCCCTGGGTCGGGAAGATCTTCTGGAGAAGGAAATGGCAACCAACTCCAGTACTCTTGCCTGGAAAATCCCATGGACGGAGGAGCCTGGTAGGCTACAGTCCATGGGGTCGCAAAGAGTCGGACACGACTGAGCAACTCCACTTTCACACTATAAGTCCATATCCAGCACAGTGCCTGGCAGATAGCGGGTACTCACATATCTATCGAGTGATAAATAATGTAGGAGCTCTTGATTTTGAACTCTAAGGACCGGTACAATGATAGGAAATTTCCTCATTCCAGTTAATAAAACACTGAATGTGCATCAGGTATTGATAAAACACTTTAGGCACTTTCTCTGTGCAGAAAGCTCAAGCTTCTGTGTTCTGGTTCATCCTGTTCTCCTAAGTAATCCTGTAGGCACTCGGAGCCCAGACACAGAAGCACCTCTGCCCAGCTCACCTCAAAGTACAGGTGGTGGAAGTGGCAGAGAGAAGATGACACCTGGTATCTAGGGGTGGATGGGCCTCTGGGAAATTCCCAGGACATCATCCTCTGTGGCAGAAACTAAGCTACTGTCCTTGGATGAAATCACCTACCTCAAAGAGAGTTAAGACCTCCACCATTGCTGCATTTGCCCATCTCTCCCTTTAAGTCATGTTGGACAAGCATGTTGCTCCCATTTCCATAAAAATAAAGAAAGAAGGAATGGGGGGAAGGAGGGGAAGAGGGGAGAGAGAGAGGGAGGAAGGAAGGGAGGAAGAATGAATCTTTACAGTAAATGCTTTTTCCTAAATCTACTGTGGGCTGCCCTGCTGGTGCTAGTGGTAAGGAATCCACCTGTCAATGCAGGAGATGCAAGAGATGTGAGTTCGATTCCTGGGTCGGGAAGATCTGGTGAAGATGGAAATGGAAGCCCACTTTGGTATTCTTGTCTGGGAGATCCCACAGACAGAGGAGCCTGGGGGGCTACAGTCCATGGGTCACAAAGAGTCATATGCAGCTGAGCATGCACACACTGTTGGCCTCTGAAACACCAAGAGACTCCTCACCTCTTTCTCTCATCCCTGTCTACTGCAGAACACTCTGGCAGGAAGGAATGCTTTTCTCTGAAAAAGTTTGCTTCACATCACCCACATTTCTCAATATTTGTTTCTATTAATAAACAGACATAGGTTTGAAAGGCCTCCTTGTTTCAGGCAATTTTTTCCTCTTACCTTTTTGTTCTCTGCCATTCTATCATCTGTTTTGCTTTTTTTTTAATCTAAAGAAAACCTCACAATGGCTTGGACAAATGACACTAATCTGTGTTTATAATATCTCACTTCACTTAATGCTGCTCGGGGTTCTTACGGTTGTCTGACTTTTAGATGTGTGAAGGGACTGGACCCGGTTCTTGTAAAACTGGTTGTCAAATCCTACATTTTGTAGCAGTTCCAAGAAGCACTGAGTTTGAACAAATGTTCCCTGCCGTGTAAAATGTTTTAATGTCTATAAAATTTTTATGCTTGATAGATATATCATATTCACTTTTACACTAGAGTTCAAAGACTATATATTTTTAAAATTTGTTTAATTTTGGCCATGCTGCGTCTTCTTTGCTGTGTGTGAGGGCTTTCTCTAGCTGTGGTGGGAAGACTTCTCACTGTGGTGGCTTCTCTTGTTGTGGAGCGTGGGCTTTAGGGCACACGGGCTCAGTAGCTATGGTGCATGGGCTTAGCTGCCCCACTGGATGTCGAATCTTCCTGGCCCAGGAATTGAACCCGTGTCCCTTGCTTTAGCAGGCAGATTCTTAACCACTGGACCACTGGGAAAGTCCATACTACACATTTTTTAGCTGACATAATCTTTCCAACACCCTGAAAGTTTTCTAATTATCCCCCTTTTGTCAGCTGCAGGCCTGAGGCCTGAATACCTTGCCCCAGGTAGCAAGGCAGTCAGTGACAGAGGGAAACCTCCAATGAACCAGTGTATCTGATCCCTTTGATTTCCCTGCAAAGTAATTTATGAATTTACCAACATCAAATGACTCTAATGTGCAAAGACATTTTACGTGATTATGTAAAATTATGTGATTACGTATACATTTCCTTCTATGTAAAAGATTTATACATATGGCTTAATGTTAAGCCAGGAACATAATTTTTTAAATGCAGGGCCTAGGAAAGATTAGGATAAGGCAAACCAGAGACGGGCTTACAGATAAGCAGTCAATCAAATGTTTAAGAGTCAATCATGTGTAGAGATAAGATCCTTACCCCTAAGAAGTTTATGATCAATCTAAGAAAACAGAATAAATATTCTCTAAGTGATACTAGCACAAAGAGCTGATGTTTTTGTGCAAAAGACAAGGATCTGCAAAATAAGGAATGAATTCATAAACATTCAAGTGTGCAGAGAGGGGTCAGGAAAATCACAGACGTTTTCTAAAAAGGGCAGGGTGAACATGCACATTGATGAGGAAAGGGAAGAATAGCCAAAGCAAAACTCAAAGTTAAAAAATTTTAAATTTCAGGGACTTCCCTGGTGGTACAGGAATTAAGATTCCAAGTTTCCACTACAGGGAGTGGGGGTTCAATTCCTCTCTGTAGAGCTGAGATCACAGGGGTAGGCAAAAACAAAATTCAAATGTCATCCCCTGAGAACATCTTCACTTGTAAGACAGACTATCCATTTAATTCCAGCTTCTCCCCCAAGGGGAAGGGAAGGAACACTACCACATTCCATGTGACTCTTCATATCAGAAGTGGTGTGCTGGATCACTTGCGAACGCTTAGGAAAGCTTGGCCATAGTCAACATTATAGGAATTTTGAGAGGCCATTCACAATATATCATTGGAAGTTTGCAATCTGCTGAGGTGTGAGTATTTACACCACGGAGACTGGCAATCATTACGAATCAGTCCTCCATGCCTACCCCATCCCCACATTGTTAAACACACACCAGCACACCTGGAAGATCAGCATTTTACAATCAGGAAGCTCTAAGGGTAGTCGTGTGTGAGGAGGAGAAAGGGGAGCCAGGGGATGGGGCAGGAGAAATGAGCAAGGAGTCAGAGGTGGACAAAAACAGGGTGGAGGAAACCGCTGGGAGAAGACTGAGTGAGCGAGCTGAGCAGAGATGTGTCCAGAGGCGAGGGGAAGCACCTGCATTATCCCTTTAGGTGACAGTAGAGTTGCGGAGAGCTTTGCATTATGTGAGTGATGAATTTTTTTTTTTTTTTTTTTTAAATCTGGTTATATTCTGCCCCACTCCTAGTATTTTTATGAAGCTAAAAGTATTGAGGCTTCGGTGTATGGTCTGACCACCTGTCTCTCTGCTCGTTGGAGCAGATCTAGAAGAATTCTTCAAGGATTTTGGCCCTGCCTGCAGACGCTCCTGCTGTTCACCTCGGCATCGAGGATGTGATATAGGATTTGAAGGAAGGTGGAGACGCTGGAGAGGGCGGCCTAGTGCGTGTCCTCTCCTGTGACAAGGGAATGTGCGCCCCCTGTGGGTCAACTGATAGAAAGCAATGTTTCTTTGCCTCGAGTTCACTTTAGCAAAGCGCTGTAATTAAAAAAAAAAAAATTCGGATGGTCTCTATATATTTTAAAAACATTTATTTATTTATTTGGCTGAGCCGGGTCTTGGTTGTGGCACACAGGATCTTTGATACTCGTTGCAGCATGTGAGCCTTGAGTTGTGACTTATGGGGTTTAGTTCCATGAGCAGGGATCGAGCCCCTGGCCCCTGCACTGGGACCACTGAACCATCAGGGAAGTCCCATAGCAAGGTCTTCTTACTTCCGGTTAAAACAGTAAAGACATCAGCTTGTCCTGCTAAAGAGACTGAGCTAGGCTTGGCCCACTGACCCTGTCCTCACAAGAGGACTGGGCCCACCTTCCCCTTTATTGAGCACAGAAGGACCACCGTGCGCGAGGAGAGAGGGGTTGAGGCTACCGACACCGAGAAGGCAGAACTTCCCCCTGAGACGGAGGAGAGAGGCAGCAGATGGATTTAAAAGCTGAGATCTCAGACACAGGATGGACACTGAGAGAGGGCTCAAGAGAGATCAGGTGGCAGGGAGAAGTGCCCATGGGGACCCTTCCCTCTGGAGGTCCACGGTTCAAGCATGAAGTCCACCGTTTGTCCTTCCTACACTGAGTGGGCTCTTCTTTTGTGATCTGTCAACTCTTCTGAAGAAAACTCATTGTAATCCACTGCGTGTTTGGAAAGAGACCATAGATGTGGAAGGAGGGACTTGGGGGAAGGACAGAGATTATCCTTTCATTTTGCAGGAACACACAAACACACACACACACACACACACACACACACACACACACACACACACACCCATCAGCAGCTGCAGAGATCCCAGGCTGGCTCAGCAGAGAAGGCCCTTTGAGAAACCAGGCAGTGAGGCTGAGTTCCTTCTACCTACCATACCAATGATTAACTGGTTCCCTTTTTAAGAAGGGGTCTTACCACAAGACAGGGCCTTCTTAAGAAGAGCTTCCCCAGTGGCTCAGTGGTAAAGAATCTGCCTAACCAACCTTGGGTTGGAGAAAATGGCAACCGGCTCTATGATTCTTACCTGGAGAATCCCATGGAGAAAGGACGCAACTTGGAAACTGAGCACTTGCTGCAAACGAAGTTACCATTGCGTCTGTTTTATTTCATTCAAGCCCTAGTACAGGTCAACCTTCCTTTGCAAACACTGCTTTGCCCACTTCCTCATCAGTGGATTTAAGAGTTGTGGCAGTAATCCAATAAACTGATGAGAGCTTTCAAATGGTACTTATTTCTCCTACTGCCAACAATCATCTTGGCTTTGCTTATGGAGCCAAAAATATCTTTCATACAAGCCACAAGGAGACTGTTGGCCTGGGTTAGAACCAAAATCAACTTCCAAAGACCATAGTATTTATACTAATAAGAGCTAATAAGTGACTCGGTCAGCAACCTCGCTGCGCTCAATCCGAGATGTCTCTTGCATACCACTGTGCATCTGAGCAAGGAATGAACCGTGTGGCTACACCAATGCTTGCCTTTTCAGCTCTGAGGTTCTGCTAAATTTCCAGAGAAATAGAATCAGAAGATCTGACTTTACATTTCAGTGCCTTGAACTTGGTGAGAATTTTCAAAAAAACGTTATAATATTCAACGGTAATTTGTGCAGATAAGTAAACGGATGCTTTTAAAGAACGTTTAAAGGTTGGACTATCTTTTGGTAAATGTGATTAGTGTTTCTTGCAGAGGATTTGTGGGAGAATTAACATATAGGCAAACAGAATGTTTTTTCTTTCCTGTGCATAAGAATGCCTGTGTGTGGCCTTCCATATCTTAACAAAATAAACTTCACTCTATTCCCCTCTCTGATTACACTCCAGCAGGTGAGGCCCTGGTTAACTGATTTCCCCTGAGGGTGGGCCTTGTTAAGAAGAACAGAGCCCGCTGGCATATTTTAAAATGGTTCCTTTCCCCATCTCCCTGCTGGAAACGTGAGACGTGTTTTCTTCAATACGTGCTGTGGGAAGTTAGTCGACTTCTTGGAGGTAAATCTCAAAATATTGTGGGGCTGAGAAATCCCTGATGGTCCAGTTGTTAAGGCTCCACACTCTCACTACCGTGGGCAGAGGTTCAATCCCTGGTCAGGGAACAAAGATTCCACAAGCTGTCCCATGCAGCAATATATTATACATATATACGTTGTTCAGTTGTTAAGTCATATCCTGACTCTGTGACTCCATGGACTGCAGCACACCAGCCTTCCCTGTCCTTCACCATCTCCTGGCGTTTGCTCAAATTCATGTCCATTGAGTCGGTGATGTCATCCAACCATCTCATCCTCTGTTACCCCTTTATCCTCTGCCCTCAATTTTCACATATATGAATATGTGAAATATGTATTTCATATATATTGTATATATATATATATATATATATATATATATATATATATAGTGAGGCCCTATTATGTACAGGGTTCCCTGAAGTTTTTTTAAATTCTATTGAAAACTAACAATGTTGTGTTAATTTCTGCTCTATAGCAAAATGACTCTGTTATACACATACATACATTCTTTTCCATTATGATTTATCACAGGATATTGACTATAGTTCCTGTGCTCTACAGTAGGACCTTATTCTTTATCCATCCTATGTATACTAGTTTACATCTGCTTGTCCCATACTCCAAATCTTTCCATCCCCCTCCCCCTCTCTACTTTGGCAAGCTTAAGTTTATTCTCTTTGTCTGTGAGTCTGTTTCTGTCTCATACATGTGTTCATTTGTGTCATATTTTAGATTCCACATATAAGTGATATCATATGATATTTGTCTTTCTCTTTCTGACTTCACTCAGTATGATAATCTCCAGGTCCACAGTGGCACCCCACTCCAGTACTCTTGCCTGGAAAATCCCATGGATGGAGAAGCCTGGTAGGGTCCGTAGGGTCACTAAGAGTCGGGGACGACTGAGCAACTTCACTTTCACTTTTCACTTTCATGCACTGGAGAAGGAAATGGCAACCCACTCCAGTATTCTTGCCTGGAGAATCCCAGGGACGGGGGAGCCTGGTGGGCTGCCGTCTCTGGGGTCGCAGAGAGTCAGACACGACTGAAGTGACTCAGCAGCAGCAACGTTCCATGGCATGTATGTACCTCATCTTCTTTATCCGTTCATCTGTCAGTGGACATTAGATTGTTTCCATGTCTTGGCTATTGTGAATAATGCTATGCACATACCCCTGGAGTATTTAACTCTCAGATTTGTCTGTCTGGAGCCTCCAGTAATTGTCAGCAACAGTTCAGATTCTCCTCCCAGAGCACAGATCCCACTCGGTTTCTCCTTAAGGAATATCTATTGAGAGTCTGGAGTTGGACCTTATGGGTCCCATGATAATTCAATTAACTAATAATAAGGAGGGGCATGGGATGCTATGATGCTAGGAGATGAGAGCTGCAGGGCGCGTTCCAAAGAAGTACTTGCCTCAGACCTTGACTTTGACCTTTTAGATCATTTCTCAGGAAGAGCCTGACTCCATAACTCTTCGAGTGCTCTAAAGAGCTCTAACAAAAAATCTCTGCTCTTGTTTGATTACATCTAGAAGCTAATAGCTCATAACATTTTTTCTTGGTTGGCTTTTAAAAATCAGCTTTATTCTGTTTCTCTCTTTGTGTGGGTTTCGAATATGTTCAAGTGTATTATCATCTCAATTTAAGTTTGACATTATTTTGAGACATCCCTTTTCATTCTCCGGTTTTGTTTGGACTTCCTTTGTCTAGAATTCATTCAGTGGCCTGCTTTCTTTTGAGAGAGCGATGTTTAGCAACTACTCTTGCCCTGCAAAAATGCTGAACAAGTTTTAAACACTTGGGTTTCCCGGCTGGCACAGATCTCTTGTCTTCTTACATAAAGGAACCCCCTTACCTCTTTGAAATTTCAGGGACATATTTGTGTTGAAGTTTCTCTGTTCTAGGATAATTGGGGAAGGTAAATATGGATGATAGTTGCTATGCAGTTCAAAGACGATGCAAACAGCAATTTTATTTACAGTGAGCAGGACCGTGTCTGCAGAGAGCAGAGGGTGAGGGGCAGGCTTACCGCCCTCATTGTGTGGCTGGTCTGCCCTTTGCAGAATCACAGCTCGCTTCCTGCCAGGGCTGTGGTGGTTGGCACAGAGCTCTGGCGCCGAGACCAGCGGCCCCTTTTCCCTTAAATCGAGCCACACCACTTCAGATTCCTGGCACACGTTTTCAAGATCTCCTCTTGCCGTTTGTCTCAGGGCTACTTTGCCCTAGGAGTCTGCCGTCTAAAATAGAGGCTTGACATAAAAAAAGAACAAAGTGTTGTCATCTGCAGCTGCGTGGAGGGACTTGGAGGGCATTACGCTAAGTGCAATAACTCAGATGGAGAAAGACAAATACTGTATGATATCATTTGTATGCGTAATACAAGAAATACAGCTAACTAGTCAACGCAACAGACAGGAAGCAGACTCACAGATAGAGAACAAACTAGTAGTTACCAGCGAGGAGGGGTGGGGGAGGCGCAAGAGAGGGGTTGAGGACTGAGAGGCACAAACTCTGTAAGGATACACGGTACAACACAGGGGATATAGCCAATATTTTATAATAACTATAAATGGAGTATAACCTCTAAGAATTGTGAATCACTGCATCGTATACCTGCAACTTATATCATTTGTACACCGACTACATGTACTTCAATAAAAATAAGCAAATGGAAAAGAGGCTTGGCCCTGCCCCAATGGTAAAAAGCAATATTCAACCTAAACAGAAATTACATGTTGCCATCAAATGAGTTAGTAATTACTAATATGCTCAGTAACAATTCAAACGATAAACTGGTTAATTATACAGTTCATTGTCAATGCGTGGTATCGACCCGTTTAATCCTCATAGCCACCCTATGAGATGGGAACCATTGTCAACCCTGTTTTTTCAGATAAGGAGACTAGAGCAAGGTGAGATGGAGAAATTGGTAGGCAGTCCCACAGTCAGGGGACTTCCTTGACGGTCCAGGAGCCTCCTCGTTCCCAATGCATGGGGCACAGTTTTGATTCCTGGTAGGAGAACTAGGATCTCATATGTCCCATGGCCAAATAAGACAAAACAAAACAAAAACAACCCACAGTCAGGAGGCAGCGGGGCAGCTGGGATGCAATTGGAGTGTCTATTTCCAGCTCAGGTGGTCTGCCTTCAGAGCCTACCCTGGAGTGTGTGTCCCGAGGTTTATTCCATGCAATGTACTACAGATGAGAAGAACAAAAGCAGGCGTTATTATGGACTGAATGTGTGCTCGCAAATCCAGATGTTGAAGCCCAAGCCCTCAGTGTGATGGAGCTTGGAGAGGGGCCTTTGGGAGGGAATTAGGCTTAGGTGAGGTTGGCTTCCTCTCCCGCTGCCAAGAGAGGACACAGCAGGAGCTCAAGCTGCCAGCACCTTGAATCTGAACTTCCCAACCTCCTGAATTGTGGGAAATAAACGTCTCTTGTTTAAACCTTTTTTTTTTTTTTTTTTAAAATAGCAGCTTCAGCTGACTTAATACAGAGGGGTGTGTGTGCTTAGTCACTCAGTCGTGTCCGACTCCTTGCATCCCCATGGGCTGTTGCCTGCCAGACTCCTCTGTCCATGAGCTTCTCCAGGCAAGAATACTGGAGTGGATAGCCATTCCCTTCTCTAGAAGACCTTCCTGACCCAGAGATCGAATGGCGATTCGTCTACTTTACAAGTGGATTCTTTACTGTCTGAGCCGCCAGGGAAGCCTTCAATACAGGGGAGGGCTCTCTTCAATCGGAGCGATTTGGAAAAGGCTCAGTTCACTCCCTCCCTATCTTAAAGGACTCAGAATGTCTATCAGGAGATCAAAGGCTGTGAAAAATCCTGCAGTTTAAGGAAAGGTATTTAAATTTGTTTAATTTGTTTAATTCTCAAGATTTTTGACTATGGAACACTCCGACACCCGTGACTCTTTCATGGAGCACACTTGAAAGGGGCCGCAGGTGAGACTGTGTCTGTTTCCAGGTGGGGGTCAGAAGCTTGTGCAGGGGGAGGCTTGGCAGGTGAGCCCAAGAGGAGCAAAGCAATGTGGCAGAGCAGAGGGCTCTTTCCAGAAAGATGTTGAGACGTGCTGCAGGGAGAAGATCCCGGATGCACCAGAACTTGGGAAAGATAAACCATAAAGAAGAGGGTCTTGGAGTAAATCTGGTGAAAACTAACTGTCAAGGGGGTAGTATAGGGCCTGCCCTGCACAAAGGACTTGATTTTCGAAACAGAAAGGATATTCCAGTATCGTGTTAATATTCCTATATCTTGAATATAGGAGGAGAGGATAACAAATCTCTTAGAATTACTGTGACCGTCTGCTGGAAAGTGTCATATTAATACATGCTGCCCCTTAGAAACATAATCCAGGCTGATTTCCTAAAGCTGTCTTCACTTCTCTCTAGGAAATTACAAGATGTGAGATCAAATGGAAGACCCAGCTGAGCAAGAGAATGAGATCTTGCTGGGACATAGCAGGACCCAATAAATCTCTGCTGAATATATTTCAAGGACAGCCAAGGGGAGGGTTAATTGCACAATTTGGGTTTTGTGCAAATAAAATATCTGCACTAAATATTTTATTAAATATTGGCATATATTTCATAAATAGAAAACACTTGCATTAAAATGAAGCATTTATTATTGAGTAGTTAGATATTTTAAATAGTTCACGCTTATTGCAGGGTAGGGATGGAGTGAAGGAAGGGAGATCTTTGGGAGAAAGATGGCAAATGGTACAGAAAACCATCACATTGCTGTGTGATTTCATAGAGACATTTCAGTCTGCTGTTAGCTGAGGGGGCTCGACAAGATGGCCTTAAAGACTCCATCCAAATCTCACATCCTAACTACTTGTTCTTCTCAATAGGATGGAACAAGTTTGGAAAAGAAATTGTTTTATTCAGAGGTAGGAACACTTAATACAGTTCAGACAGTACATTAGTAATGGGTATTTAACAGAGATCAACTGTGCAAATAGATTCAGTGATATTTTCTTAAGCAGAAGAATATGAAGATTTAAGGGCCTCCATTATTGAACACTTAGAATGTTGACACAGTAAAGGTAAGCCTCAATATAGAGAAAGGGCTCCCTACGTTCTCTCTTTTGGTTTTTTAAAAATTGAAATTTGTTTAACAGCAATAACTTTTTTCTTGGAATTGGAAAATTTTGAGGTTTATCTCATGTTGCACAGAGCAATCAGGCTGTTTTCAATTTTTGTAATCTTATATTCACCTGTAATTACAAATTGCATATAACTTTTCTCTTGTGGAAATGCTTAGACCAAGTTAGTAAATGTCATGATTTTAGTGCCATCTACTGGTGAAATGTAGTATGATGCCATCTACTGGGTGTTCTTTGGAAGGAATGATGCTAAAGCTGAAACTCCAGTACTTTGGCCACCTCATGAGAAGAGTTGACTCATTGGAAAAGACTCTGATGCTGGGAGGGACTGGGGCCAGAAGGAGAAGGGGATGACAGAGGATGAGATGGCTGGATGGCATCATGGACTCGATGGACGTGAATCTGAGTGAACTCTGGGAGTTGGTGATGGACAGGGAGGCCTGGCGTGCTGCGATTCATGGGGTCACAAAGAGTCGGACACGACTAAGCAACTGAACTGAACTGAACTGATTGAGTGCAAGACACTGAGCTACTGAGGGGACAGGGAAAGGGGAAAAGGACAGATTAGTGATTATATGTTTAAGAACGGGGGTGAATCTGCTAATGAGACAGTCAGAGATTCAAACATGGAAAGGTATTTGATATTCAAGAATTATTGCTAATTATTTTTAGGTGTGATGTTGATGTCGTGGTTATGTTAAAGCATCCGTATCTTTTAGAGATTTGGGGCCAAGTCTGGCCCACTATTGTTATGGTCTGTGAGCTAAAAACAGTTTTTACATTTTTAAGAGGTTGAAAGCATCCAAAGAAGAATATTTAGTGTCACTGGAAAATTATATGAAATTCAAGTTTCAGTGTCCAGAAGAAAGGTTTCATTGGAGCACAGCCCTTCTCATTCATTCACATTTCCCCAAGGCTAAGTTTGTGTTACAGCAACAGAGCTGAGGAGTTGCAGAGATCAAGGGGCCCACAAAGCCTGGAAATGTACTTCCTGGTTCTTTACGGAAACACCCTGCCCACCCTGCCCTAGGACTCTGCTGTTCTAAACGTGGCCTGTGGACCAGCAGTGTCAACATAACCTGGGAGGCTGTTAGGAAGACAGACTCTTGGTCTCTGCTCCAGAGCTACTGACTCAGAATCTCCAGATCCCAGGTGGGTCCTGCTTTCATTACAGTTTGAGAAGCGCTGGTGTACCTGAGAGTGTGTTAGCTTGATTTATAACTTGTGAATATTTAAGCAAATAGTATGGACTTTATTTATACTCTTGACCTGAGGTCACAGATATGAGTGGCAGGTCTGTTAAATGCTTCTCAAAGTGTGCTCAGAGGACCCCCTGTATCAGAATTGCATTTTTTTGGTATAAATTCAAATTCCCAGGCCCCACAATGAGTGGCCCCCTGGATCAGATTTTTGGGGCTGGAGCCTAGGACTCTGCATTCTGACCCCTCCCCTGGTGACTCTGATCCACAGCAGAGCTACCGGAGCACCTGTAATTGGGGGGCGGGGGTTGGCATGGAGAGGAGGTGACCTGAGGGTCAGGAAGCATCAGGGAGGAGAGAGGGAGGTCACAGGTCAGAGGAAGTTGCTGACCATGAGCTCAAACCCTTCCTGCTTCTCTCCTGATTCTCCTCACAACCTGGCCTGACCCCACCCCCGGGAGCTGGCTGCAGGGAGAAGCTGCTAGAATGGGGCAAGGGTGTCCTCCTGTGGACCGTGGGGCTCTCAGGGGCTCCCCTGCAGAAGGAAGGACCCGAGTCAGGGGCAGTAGGAGCAAAGGGGCTGCAGGCGCCTGGAGGGACCTCACGGACCCACCCGGGGAGTCAGGCTGAAGCTGCTGAGCAGGTCTTTGGGCAGGGAGACCTCCGGGTCCTACTGGTACATGGGAGGAGCTGGGACAGACTGTGCGGTTCCACCGGGGCTCAGAGTTATCTGTCAGGAGTCAAATGACCTTGAGCAATTTCCTTAAGCGCTGTAGGCTTGTTTCCTTGTCTGTTGAGATGGGAATCCTAACACCCTCTAAGCTTTTGTTACAATTAAACGTGATAGTTAAGTAAAAACACAATCTTGGAATACAGAGCCGAATAAGGGGCAGCTGCTGCTTATTGTGAAGCTTGTCACCTTACACCTCTGCACTTCCTGATGCTTGATATCATAGGCACTTGTCACTGGCTGATAAGACCAATTTCCTCGAACCCCAGGCCCAGGAAGGCTCCAGTCACAGGCATGTGCCAGACCCGCGCTTGGCCAGTGACTTAGAGCACCCCGAGCTTCTCTGCGCAAGAGCAACTCCTGAAGCGACTGCCGAGCTGCTCATCCTGTAGTTACCAGGATTTTGCTTCCAGCAAGCCACACCTTGGGACTCGGGCTTAGGTTTGTGATGAACTAAGGCGGGGCTTAGTTCACATTTTTATTCTTGGTTTTCTGTTGCCTTCCTTCTACAAGTATATTAGAGAACCATTGGAGACAGAAAACTATGAAGTGTTGCTTTTTAGAAATGACTATGAAAGCTTTAATCACTGCTATACCCTTAAGAGCCTAAGCTCTATGCTTTTTGAAATTTTAGGGAGAGTGAGCCTATGATTTCAAGATACCTTAAATAGCAAAATTTGAACCACATCTTCCAAGTGCCATTCTTCATAAATCTATTTAGAATCAAGCTTAAAAATCACCGCCAGCAAATCATTTTTGTAGCCTATGTGGCAACTGAACATTCTTCTATTTAATTTTTCAGCACTGCTTTATTATAAGACATAGGTTGCAAAAAATAATAAGCTATTTGTATTATAAGCTGAAAAGAATGAGAATTGTAGAGTAGATCAGCAGCAATCTCTTCTGAGGATGGCAAGAAAAATAGACATTTCAACTGCGCCTCTAGATTCGCAATCAGGTTGATGGAAACAAAGAACCCCAGGTCATTCACCTCAAAGCCTAAACAAAGAAACAATCGGCCAACCAGAGGTGTAGAATTGGTATAGAACTGAAAGGCTCAAGAGACAGTTTTCTATGACAGTTAACCTGGGGTATCCTCTAATGCACATTAATGAAGTCTCCTTTATGCACAGTTGGGAAGGTCCCCTGGAGGAGGAAATGGCAACCCACTCCAGTATTTTTGCCTAGAGAATCCCATGGACAGAGGAGCCTGGTGGGCTACAGCGCATGGGGTCACAAAAAGTCAGACACGACTGAGTGACTAATACTAATCCTAAGGCAGATGGTGACTGCAGCCATGAAATTAAAAGATGCTTACTCCTTGGAAGAAAAGTTATGAGCAACCTAGGCAGCATATTCAAAAGCAGAGACATTACTTTGCCGACTAAGGTCTGTCTAGTCAAGGCTATGGTTTTTCCAGTGGTCATGTATGGATGTGAGAGTTGGACTGTGAAGAAGGCTGAGCACCGAACAAATGATGCTTTTGAACTGTGGTGTTGGAGAAGACTCTTGAGAGTCCCTTGGACTGCAAGGAGATCCAACCAGTCCATTCTGAAGGAGATCAGCCCTGGGATTTCTTTGGAAGGAATGATGCTAAAGCTGAAACTCCAGTACTTTGGCCACCTCCTGCGGAGAGTTGACTCACTGGAAAAGACTTTGATGCTGGGAGGGATTAGGGGCAGGAGGAGAAGGGGACGACAGAGGATGAGATGCCTGGATGGCATCACGGACTCGATGGATGTGAATCTGAGTGAACTCCGGGAGTTGGTGATGGACAGGGAGGCCTGGCGTGCTGCGATTCATGGGGTCGCAAAGAGCGGGACAGGACTGAGCGACTGAACTGAGCTGAACTGAAGGCGGGGCTTGTATGAAACCTCCAGGGACAACGGTGTCATACTGAAAACCACCACCAGGGGGCAGCAGAATCTAGGCCAGGTGAGGAGGGCGGAAAGCCATAGAAGTCCTCACAGCAGGCAAGAGGGGTGGGCGTCTCTATGTTTGCCTCACCCTCATCATTCACCCAACCCTCCACACACAGAAACGCACGCTCCTGCAGAATCACCTGACCTGTTTACCGTTTCCTCGTCCAGGTACGCTCCTTTATACCTTAAATATGGCAAAGGTCAGCGGTTTGCAAACTTGGCTGCAAATTTGAATCACCAGGGGAGCTCTGTGAAATCCCAGGGCTGGAGCCTCATCTCAGTTAAATCAGAATCTTGGGGGAGGGGAGGCAGGAGTCAACATTTTTTATTAACAAAACCCCACAGGTGACTCCATCCTGCAGCCAAGTGAGGACCACGGTTGGAAGCAATAGGTCTCATTTCTTCCCAAATGGCAGCTGCTTTCATCGCTGGAGGCCTCCTCCAAGAAGCCTTCCTAACTTATCACATTTCTTCTCCCCCATCTGTCCATTCGTCTGTAGTCGGGGCCAGTGCTTTCCATATTGGAATGTGCCTGTGTATCACGGGAGCTTCCCAGGTGGCCCAGGGGTAAAGAGTCTGCCTGCCAATGCAGGTGGTGCAAGGTTTGATCCCTGGGACGGGAAGCTCCCCTGGAGGAGGAAATGACAACCCACTCCAGTATTCTTGCCTGGAGAATCCCATGGACAGAGGAGACTGGAGGTCTGCAGTCCATAGGGTCACACAGAGTCGGACATGACTGAAGCAACTCAGCATGCACGCACATTATGGGTTAAATTGTGTCTCCCACCCCCCAAATTCATACATAGAATTCCTCATCCTCAGTCCTTCGGAATGGGACTAGGAGTTGTTGCAGGTGTTGTTGCAGGTGTAATTAAGATGAGGTCACTAGGGCAGCCCTAATCCAGCTTGTCTGACTTCTGTCCTTATGAAAAGGGGGCATTTGGACATAGTGGGAACACCAGGTGAAGAGAAGGGCAGAGACAGTGGTGCCTTGTCTCCAAGCCAAGGGGCCCCGGAGATTGTCACCATATTAGCAGAAACTAGGAGAGACGCAGGTCATCACAGCCCTCAGAGGGAGCGCCCCCCCGCCCAGACCTTGATTTCAGACTTTTGGCCTCCCGAATGGTGAGAGATTGAATTTCTGCTGCTTAGGCCACCCAGTCCGTGGAGCTTGTCATGGCAGCGCCAGGAAACTGCAGCTCCCAGAAGAGAGGGCTGGTCCCCGCTGGGGTCCAGATGCTCTTCTGCCTCACCTCTCGCTTCTCCCATCAGGGGGCTTCCACGGCCACTCGGATGCCCCTTGGCCCCATATGTAGCGGGTGCGGGAGGCAGGGGGCAAGGGGGCCCTTAAACCCTGGACCTGAGCTGCTGCTGCTGCCCCGTCTAAGCTGTGGGACACAGCCAGTGACTCCCACACTCCTGCTCAAACCATGAGATGCTGGTGTGTGTGTCCTTAACTGCTTAGCAGACCCAGTTCACCCCAGACAAGCCCAAAGCCAGGGAACCTGTGAGGTTTAACACTCCTCACCAAGGCGCTGATATGTGCTAAAGTGTCCCTGGGATCCACCAGCCTCATCCTTTTATCTCCTGCTTGAGCTCAGGATCGTGGTCTCATCTGTTACACTCATCAGTCTTCAGACAGGCCTGGCCCCGCCCCAGAACCATCCTCCGAAAAGGCAGATTCCATCAGTCCACCCCCCTCAGGACCCTTTATCAGTCTCTCTGATGCCTCCTCCATCCCTGGTCACTTTCTATGAACTATCTCCCCCTTCCCCCACCAGTTCCACTGAGACACAGGCCACTGTCCATGGGCCTCCTGCCCTTTCCATGCACGTGGCTCCTTCTTCCTCGTCTTGCATCCACTCCCCTCCCTGCATGCGGGAAGCCCGGGCTGAGCTGCTCTCAGCTCCCCAGGACTACGGTGGGGGGGGCATTCCTCTCCAGTGAGCGCATCACAGCCTCTTCTAGCCCCCAGTAGAGCCTTGTTTTACTGCCTTATGTTACGCTTACTTCCTTTGTATCTGTTTCCTCCCCTAGTGGGCGAGCCCCTGGGGGGCAGGGGTTTGTGTCCCCTGAAGCTGAACAGCTGGCTCCAAGCAGGGCTTGGGCAGTTTTTGTGGAAGGAGTACATCAATGATTCTCTGAGTGTGGTCCCTGGACTGCCAGCAGCAGCATTACCTGGGAACTTGCCACAAATACAGATATCCTCCCTTCCCCAGACCTGCTGAGTCAGACTCCAGGAGTGGGGCTCAGGTTTCACAAACCCTCCAGGTGATTCTAATGCATACTCAGGTTGGAGATCAGCTGAATCTGAAAAAGGAGAACTTCAGGAAATAGGATGTGAAGGGAACCTGCTCTTAGTATTCAGCCTCGACTCAGCCATCACAGGGTGGTGCCTGGTTGACAGAACTCTTCCCTGGTCCCTGTTACTTGGGGTCATGGGGTATTACAGCTGCCTGGGATGCCCATGACCCATCTCTTCCTCAGCCCTTGTTGTATCATCGTGTTGTGGTGCATCCCTTCCCCAGGGTGTTGTTAATATACATGAAGATCTCAGGTGTGTCCTGAGCAGAAACCTGATTTCCAGGGAGCCCTGGATTCTAAACACCATGGTCAGTAGAGTCAGCCTCCACTGTGAGGCTGGTCATGGTGCCCGGCTTCTCATCCACACTCTGAAGTTAAAAATACTTTATCAAAAACAAAAGCCCCACCCCCCTAAAAAAAAACCCACCCACCACGACAAAACTCAGAGATGCAGAGAACAAATTGGTAGTTGAAGATATGGTGGGTGGTATGAAAAGATGGTGACTGCAGCCATGAAATTAAATGACACTTACTCCTTGGAAGAAAAGTTACGACCAACCTAGATAGCATATTCAAAAGCAGAGACATTACTTTGCCGACTAAGGTCCGTCTAGTCAAGGCTATGGTTTTTCCAGTGGTCATGTATGGATGTGAGAGTTGGACTGTGAAGAAGGCTGAGTGCCAAAGAATTGATGCTTTTGAACTGTGGTGTTGGAGAAAACTCTTGAGAGTCCCTTGGACTGCAAGGAGATCCAACCAGTCCATTCTGAGGGAGATCAGCCCTGGGATTTCTTTGGAAGGAATGATGCTGAAGCTGAAACTCCAGTACTTTGGCCACCTCATATGAAGAGTTGACTCATTGGAAAAGACTCTGATGCTGGGAGGGATTGGGGGCAGGAGGAGAAGGGGACGACAGAGGATGAGATGGCTGGATGGCATCACTGACTCGATGGATGTGAGTGTGAGTGAACTCCGGGAGTTGGTGATGGACAGGGAGGCCTGGCGTGCTGCGATTCATGGGGTCGCAAAGAGTCGGACACGACTGAGTGACTGAATTGAACTGATGAAATGATTGAAGGTAGTAAAAATATACAAACTTCTAATTATAAAATAAGTCATGGGGATGTAACACAGAGCATGGTGACAATAGTCAATAACACTGTATTGTGTATTTGAAAGTTGCTAAGAGTAGATCTTAAAAGTGGTGATGGATGTTAGACTTACTGTGGAAATCACTTTGCAATATATTCAAGTAGCAAATCATGTTGTACACCTGAAACTAATATGTTTTATGTCAATTATACCTCAATTGAAAAGCACTGTCAAATAAGTTAGAATGTTATTGCCTTAAAGTTTTGATTTTGACTGTAGAGATGTGTCTCTTCTAAAGCTTAGTCTAAAGTTGTTAATGGGGTGGGTTGTTTTGTTTTGTGTTTTTATTCCTTAATTTTTGTCTCTGGGCTCTTGGATGTATTTGTTGTGGTTAATATTTGGTGTTTTAAAAAGACAGAACATAATTTTATGAGTTTATGGGGGGTTGTGTGTTATTACTGCTTTTCTCCAGGCCCAATATCATGCCTGCCCCTAAAAGGTGCTGAGCAAATGTTGGACTTTAACTACCCAGTGAAAAACCCTGGCAGGGTGTGTAAGAAGCTGCGGAAGGACTCCTTTAGGACTGAAGACGGTGTGCATAGAAGGGATTGGGAAGATTCCCTGGAGGAGGGCCTGGCAACCCACTCCAGTACTCTTGCCTGGAGAATCCCATGGACAGAGGAGCCTGGCGGGCTACAGTCCCTGGGGTCGCAGAGTCAGACACGACTGAAGCGGCTTAGTACATAGGCATGTAGCCCATCAGAGGGTGAGGGGACAGGCCTCCACCCCCTGAGTCCTGCCTCCTCTCCTGCTTCATCTCCAGACTTTCTCTCTCTCCAGCCTGAGTTCCAATGTGTCTTAATCCCTTTCAGTTCCTCGAACCCACAAACGTCTCCTTTGTTCTGACCTTTGGGCTTGTCTTTCCACTGCTTGGAAACCCTCCTCTGTCTTTTACTGACTGACTCATTCTCCTCTCAGGTCACAAGTGAAACATTGCTTTGCCCAGCAGGATGCCTCCTCCTCTGTGAGATGAACCCCACCCCCCACCCCCACCCCCGCCCTGGCCCAGACTCTCCTGCGTCAGCTCCTTTCTCCTCTCCTTCCTCCTTCAGCCTGGAAGAGCAGCAGCTGTGTCCCCTCCAGGGACCTTAGCACATGTCTGGGAACCTGGGCACAGGAGGGCTCAGTACTTGGTGGGTGACTTTGAAAGCACCCAGGATGTAGGTGAACAACTTTCCGAGTCCCAGATTTCTGAATCCACTTCTCTTTTTCCCTTGGACTAAGGAGTTAGCTTCTAATAAACTTCAGAGGTGTGCAGGGAGGTATCAGAGTGAGGACATGTGTATGATTTAAATAGAAGTAAACTAGAGAGAGGAGGAAGGAAAGAACTTGCTAGATCAGGAAGAGCATGGCTGACAGCCAGTTGCTGTGATTTGCACAAAGCCTGTCCTGTGTGTGTGAAGGGGGCTCCCAGAACGATCCTGCCATGGAGACGTTCCCCCAGGGCTCACTCTGGCTGGTTCTCTGATATGTTGAGGCTCTGAGGTCAAAGCTGAGTGGAAACTGAACTGGAGGGAGACAGAGGTTGTGTCTTTGTATAAATAGTTTCTGCTCTCCAACCCAAATAAGCCACTTTAATAGAAACATCGCACAAGTTATAGTGTCCGAATCTCTCATCCATTCTCAGGGTTATAAAGGACGTGGATATCATTGATTCTCATCGCTCGACCTCTGCAGAAGTGCCCTCTGCAGGTTCTGATGATAGCTCATAGCCTTCTGTTCCCCACTTCACTAACTTACAAGGCAGCCAGTTCCATAGTTGGAGAGTTCTGGTTATTGGAAAATCTCCGTTAGCCCAGTCCATGGTTGTGATGTATTGAATTAGATAAACACAGACAACATTTACAACCAGGACAGTAGAAATTACTTTTAAAGTAATGTTGTAAAGGAGTATGGGAAAGTTGTCTCAAATGTTTGAGAATCTCCTGTTTTAACTTTGTACCAAATACATGTTTTCTTCAGTTTATTACCTGTACAGGGGAAAAAGTAGACAGTAAAAGCCATCTTGCTATGTACTCAGAGCCAATTAGGAATATCTACCAAATGATGGAGGGCAGGTGCTCATAAACATTGATCATTTTGAGTCTTGAGATTCAAGTTTCCACTGGGCCTCTGCTCATTGCAAAAATTCACACAAGGGGAGCAAGGGAGCAGGGCAAAGTGTATGGAGGGTGAGGAAAGGTTGCTTTCTGGTTCTGTCCCTGCTGCTAACTAGCTGTGTGATGTCAGAGAGGTTAACAGACTCTGTTAGGCTTAGTTTCTGCCTCTGCAAACTGCAGTGGTTAAACCAGGTGACCTGTAAGTTTCAGTAACAAGGCAGCCCTCCATGGCTCTAGGACTTTGTACTTGCCTCCAGAAGACCAAAGCCTCACGAGTGAAATGAACTCTCAACCAGTTGGGAAATTGATAATTAGCAAGGTTCTACCTCCTACTAAATATAGCTGGTTAAGTGAAAGCAATTATTGCAAATATAACTATGTGCATATCCTTTCCTGAATTAGCAGAAACCTGAGGTAATAAATAGTTGATTACAGCACTGAGATCATAATGGCTCCAGGTTGTGTCATTTCTGCCTCCAAAGTTAGCTAAAATTCTCTTCAGCTGAACCTGAACTTTTTAAATGCTTCTATTTTTAAACCACACTAATTGGACTGTAGACATCCCAGGTGGCACAGTGGTAAAGAATCTGCCTGCCAATGCAGGAGGCACAGGTTTGATCCCTGGATCAGGAAGATCCCCTGGAGAAGGGAATGGCAAGCCACGCCAATGTTCTTGCCTGGAAAATTCCATGGACAGAGGAGCCTGGAGGGCCTACAGTCCAGGGGGTCACAAAGAGTCGGATATGACCAAGCACAAAGCCAAGCCAATTAGATCATTTATTTCTAGCTGGGTACATATCAAGAAAGAAAAGATAGATTTATTCCTAAGTATTTTATTCTTTTTGTCCCAATGGTGAATGGAATTGTTTCCTTAATTTCTATTTCTGTTTTCTCATTGTTAATGTATAGGAAGGCAAGGGATTTCTCTGTGTTAATTTTATATCTGGCAACTTTACTATAGTCATTGATTAGCTATATGTGAGACAGCAAAAGAGACACAGATGTAAAGAACAGACTTTTGGACTCTGTGGGAGAAGGCGAGGGTGGGATGTTTTGAGACAATAGTACTGAAACATGTATATTACCATATGTGAAACAGATCACCAGTCCAGGTTCGATGCGTGAGACAGGGCGCTCAGGGCTGGTGTACTGGGCTGACTCTGAGGGATGGGATGGGGAGGGGGGCGGGAGGGGAGTTCAGGATGGGGGACACATGTACACCCATGGCTGATTCATATCAATGTATGGCAAAAACCACTACAATATTATAAAGTAATTAGCCTCCAATTAAAATTAATTAATTTTTTAAAAAAGAAAGAAAAGATAAACTGCAAAGAAATTTCAAATGGTTTTCAGGAGTTTACTTTTTAGCTGATTTCCCCCTGACTGATATTATGACTTCTGGTACAGTTATTAAATAATAATATATTTTGCCACAAAATAAAATGTATATTTTTTGTTAGGAACCAAGATTTTCAGTGCAAGAAAAAAGTGATATACAGATTGAATCAAAGAGGTTAAATAAAAACCCTGTAGCTTAAGTTTGATTTAGAAATATTAGTAAGAATGCATGTGTTTTCTGTTTTTTTAAAAAATATTCTTTCTAGCTCTGCCTGTTACAAAGGCTTAGATACCTTGACTAACCCATAGCCCCAACACCTTTAGCATCTAGATTGTGCTACTAAATAACATTTTCCACTAAAAGGAACAGAGCTTCTTGGAGAAATGGCTGAATCCAAGTCAAGGATGAGCCTGGGATATCTTGACATACCAACAAGCCATGGAACTATCAAAGGCCACAAGACTATGCCCCAAAGACTTAGGGTTCAAACTGAAGAAACAGAGATCTCTGTAGGCCAGAGATTATACAGTTTCCACACGAAAAGGAAGGATTGAGGCACAATGGATATGTTAAAAATCTATGAGTTCATGTCATTACCTCCCTCCACCCACCCACACACACCTTTAAAGGAAGCTAAAACTCTTATTCTGAAAATTGGGAAATAAAGAGAAGGGAAAAATAATTGGTCAACATTTTTCCTGCAGAATTATACTGAAGTTGTTATTGAAGGATAACTAAATAGTTTACGAATTAAATTTCTTCTTTTAGAGGAATTTGAGCTAATAAATGAAGAGGGATAATAGAATTGGAATATTGCTATTTTATGACCTCTACTCCAGTACTCTTGCCTGGAAAATCTCATGGACGGAGGAGCCTGGTAGGCTATAGTCCATGGGGTCACTAAGAGTTGGACACGACTGAGTGACTTCACTTTCACTTTTCTTTATGCATTGGAGAAGGAAATGGCAACCCACTCCAGTATTCTGCCTGGAAATCCAGCGACGGGGAGCTGGTGGGCTGCGTCTGGGGTCGACAGAGTTGGGCAAGACTGAAGTGACTAGAGCACAGCAGCAGTACTCTTGCCAGGGATATCCCATGGATGGAGGAGTCTGGTAGGCTGTTGTCTATGGGGTCACTAAGAGTAGGACACGACTGAGCGACTTCACTTTCCCTTTTCACTTTCATGCATTGGAGAAGGAAATGGCAACCCACTCCAGTGTTCTTGCCTGGAGAACCCCAGGGATGGTGGAGCCTGGTGGGCTTCCGTCTATGGGGTCGCACAGAGTTGGACACGACTGAAGTGAGTTAGCAGCAGCAGCAGCAGCACTGAACTGATGGATGAAGGCAAATGGTTTTCAATGACTTAAAAGATTAGGTGAAATACGGATAGGAAATTTTACAATGAATGGAACAGGCTATGACACCAGAACCCACCAATGATTCTTAATGTGGCTTCATGAACCTCTTGATAAGATGCAGCGAGAGTTCACAACACCACCTATGAAGCCTTCTTCACAAACAAAGCAAGACCAAACAAATGAACATGAAGTCAGCCTAGATCTTATGACCATTTTATAGGAAACACATCCCCACAGGAATATAATTTAAAAAAACAAACAAGTATGGGACATTCTACAGATAAATTGCACAAAAAAAGAGAGAGGGACCAGAACCTATAGATGAAAAGAGATTTAAGAGACACACCAACCAAATGCAATATAGCGAATATAGGGGTCTAGTATGGAGACCAACTAAAACAAATCAACTGTAAAAATGATAAAATTATGAAGAAATAAGGTCTATTTAAAACATTGCTTGGAGATCTGATGGTGTTATGGAAACACTGTAAACTGGGAGAGGTGGCATGATATTTATGTGGCTATACTTTCTTTTAAAAAAAGGTTTTTTGATGTGGGACATTAAAAAATAATTTTATTTATTTATATTAATAAGGCTGTGCTATTAGTAAGGCTGTGCTGGGTCTTTGTCGCGGTGCAGACTTTTCTCTCGTTGCAGTGAGCGGGGGCTGCTCTCTAGAGGTGCAAGGGCTTCTCACTATGCTGGCTTTTCTTGCTGCAGAGCGTGGACTCCAGGGTGCACGGACTTCAGTAGTTACGGCTCCCCGGCTCTAGACACAGGCTCAATAGTTGTGGCAGGTGACACGTGGCCTTAGTTGCTCTGTGGCATGTGGGATCTTCCTGGATCAGGGATTGAACCCATGTCTCCTGCACTGGCAGGTGGATTCTTTACCATTGAGTCACCAGGGAAGCCCTGTGACTATGCTTTTTAATGCCCACATATTTTTCAGATATAGGCTGAAATATATGTGAGTGAAATAATTTTAATATCTGACACTTCA
Source organism: Capra hircus (assembly GCF_001704415.2). Classification (NCBI taxonomy): domain Eukaryota; kingdom Metazoa; phylum Chordata; class Mammalia; order Artiodactyla; family Bovidae; genus Capra; species Capra hircus. The sequence goes on from NC_030819.1 coordinate 13,387,159, forward strand.
GAATAATTCAGGAAGGGTAGGAGTAAGGCTGAGGAGTAGAGTGGCTATAGAAAAACAGAAGTTGCCGTGTATTGATAATCATTGGAGAGTAGAATATGAGAACATGGGAGCTGATTATATTATTTTCTCTATTTTTGTATTTTATTTCCACAATAAATTTTTTTACAAATAAATGCTGTTTTTTCAAATGCTTCTCCATTTTTAAGGTACCATTCAAAACCAATTCCATTTTCACTATTGGAAATACACTCATCTGCCTCCTAAACTATATGTTTTTAACACTTTTTATCTTATAAAGATAATGCTTGTTTAAGTTGTATTTACTTGTAGTGATTTTAAAAATTTTATTGAAATGCATATTCTAGTAAGTAATAAAATGCAGATACCCTCTATTTTGACAAAGCAAGCCTTCAATAATCAACTTCATTCTATGTGGCAGACAAACTCTTCCAAAGTATAAGCGAAGTAAGTGAAGTCGCTCAGTTGTGTCCGACTCTTTGCAACCCCATGGACTGTAGCCTATCAGGCTCCTATGTCCATGGGGTTTTCCAGGCAATAGTACTGGAGTGGATTGCAATTTCCCTTCCCGACCCAGGGATCAAACCTGGGTCTCCTGCATTGTAGACAGACGTTTTACCGTCTGAGCCACCAGGGAAGTCAAGTCCATTTAATGAGAGCAATATTACCCTGATAGCAAAACCAGACAGAGACATCACACAAAAAACAAAAACTACAACCCTCAGAATGGGAGAAAATATTTATAAATGAAGCAAACAACAAGGGATTAATCTCCAAAATATACAAAAAGCTCATGCAACTCAACATCAAAAAGCAAATGACTTAAGAAAAAATGGGCTGAAGATCTAAATAGACATTTCTGTAAAGAAGATATACAGATGGCTAAAAAGCACATGAAAAGATGCTCAACATCACTAATTACTAGAGAAATGCGAATGGAACTACAATGGGGTATCACCTCAGATTGGTTTGAATGGCCGTCATCAAGAAATCTACAAACAATGAATGTTGGTGAGGGCGTGGAGAAAAGGGAACCCTCCTACAATGTTGGTGGGTTATAAACTGGTATAGCCACTATGGAGAACAGTATGGAGGTTCCTGTAAGAAACTAAAAATAGAGCTACCGTTTGATGCAACAATCTCACTCCTGGGCATAGATCCAGAGAAAACCATGGTTTGAAAGGATACATGTGTTCTGATGTTCACTGTAGCACTATTTACAATAGCCAAAAATATGAAAGCGACATAAATGTCCATCAGCAGAGGGATGAATAAAGAAGGTGTGGTACATGTATACCATGGAATATTACTCAACCATAAAAAGGAAAGAAATTGGGTCATTTGTAGAGCTGTAGATGGACCTAGAGACCATCATACAGAGTGAAGTAAGTCAGAAAGAGAAAACAAGTATTGTATATTAATGCATATGTGTGGAATCTAGAAAAATGGTATACATGATCTTATTTTCAAAGCAGAAAGAGAGACACAGACATGAGTGAGAACAAATATATGGACACCAAGGGGAAAGGGAGTGGGTGGAAGGAATTGGGAGATTGGGATCAACACATGTACACTGTTGACACTCTGTGTGAAATAGGCAACTAATGAAAGCATACGGTAGGGCACCGGGACCTCTACTTAATGCACTGTGGTGACCTTAATGGGAAGGAAGTCCAAAAGGCAGAGGATATATGTACATGTGTGGCTGATTCATTTCGCTGCACAGGAGAAACTAACTGCAGGAGGAGAAGGGGACGACAGAGGATGAGATGCTTGGATGGCATCACTGACTCGATGGACCTGAGTTTGAGCAAGCTCCAGGAGCTGGTGATGGACAAGGAAGCCTGGCGTGCTGCAGTCCACAGGGTCGCGAAGAGTCGGACCCGACTGAGCGGCTGAACTGATGACTGAGAAACTAACATGACACTGTAAAGCAACTATACTCCAATAAAAATTAATTAAAAAAATATTTAAGTGAAAAAAAAGTAAAATCATGACTTTTATGCAAATAATAAATGGTCATAATTAATCCATTCTAAATTTAAAGTGGATTTTAAAATGAACTGTTATTAATTCATGATGGAATCAGTAAGATAATACAATTAGTTTTCATAGTCCGTCCCTGACAAACTCCTTGCTATTGTGTGAGCAGGATCGTTTGCCCTGCTGTGAGCAGTAATCATTTGTATCACCATTCGTTTTCTACAAGTTAACTGCTGCCTCAACAGCTATAAAACAACCTAGTTGACAACCAAGGTGCTCACCTCGGCAGGATAAAACAACCCTGCAAACGGTCATAATCCAGCATTTCACTGAAGTGATATTCTGTGGCTTCTCTCGCCCTTTCAGCATCTTTCACAGCTTCTCCCTTCATTTTATTAACATCTCCCCATTCCCTCTTCAGCCCCATTCCTTGCTTCCTTTCCCCAGATCACAAGGAATCCTAGGCTTGGGTGAATGTTCTCTGTGTGTATTATGTACTGTGGGAAAATGCTTGTAAATATTTTATAAAAATGTGGAGGAAAAAAGGCTGGCCTAGCAAAAGCGTTAGGTACTACATGGAAACTGCTTTATAAAGAGCGGGTTCTGTTCTATGTCTCACAGAGGAACAGAGAATTCAAGCATTTCCACTGCAGGAGAAATAGTTAGCTTTGATTTAAACTGCAACACAGCGTGAGAGAGTGGAAGGAGCACTCAGACAGAATTCGAGAGAGTTAATGCTATGACGAGAAAAGCCAAATAATTTAGAGATGGGGGTGAATGATTATCAATGGGGATGAATGGGGAAGGAAAAAAGTAAAGTGGTTTTTTGCATAAATAATGGTCTTGAGAAGTGTCCTTCCCGGTGGAAACTGGAGTCATCTCCAGGGATGAGGATGTGACTAGGAATCAAATCTGCCAGGTTTAAGGTACAGACCTCCTCAAGAAGTGGGCAAATGCATAACAGACAGTGATACAGGTGGACAGGAGACGGGTACAGTGAAAAGCTACCTGAACACAGAGGAGCAGCTGGGGGACCATGACTACGTGAGGAAGGCTGGAAAAGGAAGTGGTTTGTAGGGGAATATGATGAGTTCCGTTCAGGACCTACTTATGACCTGGTGAATTCATATCATATATTTATGTGTATCAGCTCCATCTTTCTCTTGTTCCCGCTTCACTTCAGTCTTCCCTTCAAGTTTAAACCTCTCTTGAAGAATAGAAAGAGCTTGGTTTTCTTTGATCTGACCTTATGACCAAGCAAAATGCCTTACACAAAGACGATATTGAATGGACAGGTGAATGGATGGATGGATGAGTGGATGAATATTCAAATGTTCCTGAGCAGAGATTTCCCTTTGCTCCTTGGAGTTCCTTAGAGGAAAGTGGGTCAGGAGGAGAGCAGAGGTTGGAAAAGGCTGGCTATCTTTCCAGACAGATGTAAAAGATCAGAAGGAAGAGTTGGCAGAACCTAAAAATAAGTTGTGATTCGAGAAGTAAAGAAAGAGAGTAAAGACAGCTAGATTGTCTACTTGGCGTGAAAATAACAAATGCATTTTATGCTTATAGAATGTGAAATTAAAATTTAACCTTGAATGACACAGAAATTTATTGCTCCTAATGTCATGTTAAGTAAACGCCATCCCAGTTTTGTTTTTATTTTTTTCACTTGTCTCTAACTGCTTGGCCTGGTGCGGTCATTTTTATTGCTCTAGATGGCACCTGTTTTCTTGTAAAAGCAGAGTCTTTCTGCTAAGTCATCCTGAAGTCCAACTTAACTTGCAAAATGTGTTCTGTAATTAAATTAAAATCGCAGGATGTTTTGGATTAGAGGAATCTTCTTTCAACCAGACCCGAGGTTAGTGAGAGAGTGTGACCTATCTGGGATAGAATTCCCTCATCCAAAACAAAAAGAACATTTCACTGGATTAATTTTCAACTCACTGGGAGATTCTTGGTCCAATTTGCTGAAGATTACATGTAGTTTATGATAAAGAATATTGTGCATCTAGGGACTTCCCTCATGGTCAGTGGTTAAGACTCTGCGCTTCCACTGCAGGAGACCCAGGTTCAATCCCTGGTCAGGGAACTAAGATCCCATGTCTTGTGTGGTGCAGCCAAAAAGTAAAATAAATAAATAAATATTTTAAAAATTGTCAAAAAACCCCACTACTGTGCATCTTATTTCTATTTATAAATTGTGTGCCACGTATTCCTTATATCAGTGCATGCTCAGTTGCTCATTTGCGTCTGACTCTTTGTGACCCCATGGACTGTGGCCTGTCCTGCTCCTCTGTCCATGTGATTTTCCAGCCAAGAATACTGGAGTGGGTTGCCATTTCCTCCTCTAGGGGATCTTCCCGACCCAGGGATCAAAGCTGCATCTTCTGTGTCTCCTGCATTGGCAGGCAGATTCTTTACTGCTGAGCCACCTGGGAAGTCCTGCATCAGTAAAATCTATCATAAACATACATATGTACTTACATGTGCATGTAAGGATATGTATCTTCATATCTTTATTTATACTTTATCTGTACTTTTTTGGGGCACTGGTTGTTAACATTTACCAACACATCATTGTCCAAAATAAAAAAAAAAAAACATGGTGGATGGTAATAATAGTCATAAGAGAGTTGCATGAGGCTGTGGAATCCCTGGGAGATGAGGACTCTGTCATGGGCTTCATGAAGGCGATGAGGACCAGTGGAGGCTAGAGGCAGAAGAACTCTAGGGAACCATTTTTTGGGAGGCCCTTGGCTTTGCTTGTCCCACTGGTCCTTGGGGGAAGAAGGGACCAGTCACAAGGGGCTGCTCCCTGCCTGAGGTTGTCAGTGTGCTGTATTTTCTGGAACCCAGGATGAGATTCAGCCTCTGAGAACCACAAAACATTGCATGAGAAGACACGGTGTGCTCAGGAACTATCAACACCTCTAGAAACAGCAATGTCCATCTCTTTCTGTGGCTCCAGGGACTGGTCAGCACAGAACAGCCTGGAGAGAGAATGACCTAGTCCCACTGGCCAAAGTCCACCAGCCAGGGGTTTCTGTAAAGGGGCATTTTTTCCTTCAACTGGACTTAAAGGCTTGGAATTCAAACTTTATTGTGACATGGGGGAATGGAATTAAGCCCCCAAATGTCCTTTTGCATTACATGTAACTATGACATGTCCTATGGAGTTTGTCTTCAATATCTATTCATATTGACAAATTTTCATGGGAGTCAAGCTTTCTGACCCTGACATCATTTCCAGGCCCCCTTGCATCCTTCTCTCCTCACACACACCACCCACTCTGCTGTCATCCCCCCTGAACCGCTAAGATGAGGCCAGAGTGTAGAAAGGACAGCACTTCCCTTCCCACCCGGCCATCAACCCCATAAATGGGTGGGGAGAGTGGGCGAGGAGCTTGAGCAGCAGTGTGGTCTCAGCATCAGCCTTCTTTAAATTGTTGGAGAGGAGGACCAGGTCTTGGTCCAATGTGGCACCAACACTAAAACCTGTCTTGCCTTGGCCATCCTGGCTGTGGTGTCTCTGTGGGAAACACCTGCCCATAGGTGAGCTGAAAGTGTCACCATCTTGGGGCCCTGGGACAAGCCTCTCTGCAGTTGACATCGGGAGGGAGGAGGAAGGAGCCAGGTGGACGCAGAGGCCAGCAGTGGTGGAATGACCTTGACGAGAAATGCAGGTGCTGGATTTCTAGGTGGGAGGAGCTTGTGTGCAGTGATGTCATTGGGAAAGTTATGCCTAGGGGTCTTTTCTAGAAGCCTTGTTGCATAGAAAGCAAAGTGTGTTCACGTAGAGGAAAGGCTGATGGTGTCTGAGGTGGAGCAGAGGTGGTGGTCATGGGACTTGAGCCCTGCTGAGGAGAATCCACATTCTCCCCTGAGACAAGAGCAAGTAGGAGACGAGATCATCGTAGGCATTACCAGGGAGCTCGGAGATATTTAGGGCAGCGATCCCTGGAAGAGTCTGGAGTTTCTGCCTGGATTTCATTTGAACTGGGGGCAGAAATGTGAAGATTTAGCATTTGTTCCCATAGGTTGGTGTAGTGTAGAATATAACTTTTACACATAAGAAGAAAATATATAAGATAGAGATTAAATAGTAAAAAAAAAATTGCATCCTGATTAAGGGAAGAATCAAGATTTGTAAATAGGAAGAGAAGGGCTCTCAATTAACTTAATAAAGATAATTATAAATGTTTTTTTAAGAAGCTAAGAAAGCACAGTTCAGTTGTGGGGTGGTGTATGGCCAGGCAACAGAGTAATGAGGAGAAAATCCTGACGAGAAAAAAATTCAGGAAGGAAGTAGCTTACTGATTTCCCCTCCTCCTGTCAACCATTTGAGTTAAAGTAAGACCTGTGAAAGAACCACTGTTTCCAGAAAAATTGTCCTCAAACATGTTTTGTAGCACAGTTAACCCGAGTGGTACCAGGCTATCTCGAGCTGCTGCTGCTGCTGCTGGGGACGGCCTCTAATCTGGTCTGCTTGAAGTGAATGACGTTTACCCTGCACTTTCTACCCAGTTGCTTGTAACCTGCAGAAAATAACTCTCACAGAAAGGGCCCAACAGTCCAGCCCCTCTTCAGAATTCAGCAGATGAAGGGCTAGGGAGCTCTGTTTTCTGCTGACAGTGGTCATGCATGGCTGGGTGATTTATGGTCAACACCAACAGCCGCATCCATATCTCAGAGTCACTAATTACCAAGAGGACTCAGCCCACCACCACTCAGAGGACAGAAAGTTCTCAGAGAGTGAGTATGTTCAAATAATCAGAATAATCAGACTTTTTTTTTTTTAATAAAATCACTTTCTGATTTCTCAGCTGCGCCTTTCAAATACAAGCTGTTTGCTATGGCCCTAAGGAAACATGTGAATGGTGCCTGAGATTTTTCATAACGTTAATAGCTGGATGAAAGGACCAGGTATGATCTCAGAATGAAGGCAATGACCAGGGAGAAGGGCAAAGGTCAAGGAAATACCCCAAATTTCAAAAGGGTACATTTCAGAAATGGCCATTGGTGTGCTTGATGGCAAACCCCAGATCGGTTCTAGAATAGATAACTAAAGAGGTGGTTTTAGAGCTCTTAGTAAGGCAAGAAGCTCTCAGAATTAAACTGGAAGAAGCTCTGTTTTGCAAGCATGAACTGGCAGCACCAGATGGCAAGTCAAAGAGCAGACAGTGTCTTTCTCAATCTAGTGCAGCAGGTGAGCGGGGAGGCTGAGCTCAGGCGAACCGCTGGCTGAGCCACAGACAAGGCAGAGCTTCCTGCAGGGGCAACGGGAGGGTGGTAGGCAGATTCTGCAGGGTTTGGCAGTTGACAAGGTGGGGGCTCAGAGGACCCTGGCGGGCTATAGTTCACGGGGTCGCAAGAGTCGGACATGACTTAGCTACTAAACCACCACCACTAAAGTGTGCGATCAGCAGTCTGGGAAAAACAAAGAGGAGAAATCATGCTGCATCCTCTTGGATTTGGAAATCCAGGGCTAAGTGTGCAACTGGGTGGAAGATGTCTTTACCTCTAGAGCAGGAGCTCCACAGAGACCACAGGGAGTACGCAGAAGGCTTTTATACGATATTAAACAGTGAAAGTAAAAGTTGCTCAGTCACGTTGGACTCTGTGGGACCCCATGGACTATACAGTCCGTGGAATTCTCCAGGCCAGAATACTGGAGTGGGTAGCTGTTTCCATCTCCAGGGGATCTTCCCAACCCAGGGATCAAACCCAGGTCTCCTGCACTGCAGGCAGATTCTCTACCAGCTGAGCTACCAGGGAAGCCCAATATTAAACATCAGTTCAGCTCAGTTCAGTCGCTCAGTCGTGTCCGACTCTTTGTGACCCCATGAACTGCAGCATGCCAGGCCTCCCTGTCCATCACCAACTCCTGGAGCTCACTCAAACCCATGTCCATTGAGTTGGTGATGCCATCCAACCATCTTATCCTCTGTTGTCCCCTTCTCCTCCTGCTCTCAATCTTTCCCAGCATCAGGGTCTTTGCAAATGAGTCAGCTCTTCGCATCAGGTGGCCAAAGTACTGGAATTTCAGCTGCAACATCAGTCCTACCAATGAACACCCAACATGGAGATGACCAAATCGGGATTCAAAATCGTCTTGAAGGCAAGATTTGTTGGTTGGAGAAAACAACCACCACAATAATAATGAACTCGCTTGTTAGCTCATTTAATTTTTTTCATAAGGGAGGTATTATTATCATCCTTATTTTACAGGGAAACAAACTGAAACACGAGAGGTTAAGAAACTAGACCAAGGTTACACAGCTGATAATGGTAAACCTAGGATTTGAACAGGAAGTCAGGTTTCAGGTTCTGCTCTCCAGAAGGAAGTAGGAAGGAAACTGATGGTCATAGAGTATTTATAATTTGCCAGACACCAAATTCCCCCAAGGGAATACTTAGGAAGCTGGAAGGCCTGGAAGGAGATGAAATGATTTAAAGTAGGACCTGGTGAAAGATGATGGCGATGTAATAGAAGGTTATTTTTAGGCACTGCCCAGGCCTAGGAAGGCATTTGAGGATGAGGCAGGATTATGGCTTTTTTGTGCTGACCCCAGATCTACGTGAATTATTTGTTACTATGGCTGGGATGAATGGTGATCGGTCATTTCTATTCATTGGGTCCACATTTCTGTCTGTGAAAATCTTGGCCTCTAAATCTGTCTTTTGACTCTGATGACTGTGGTGTGGGATATGGGTGAGATGTCTACATGGTAAGTTGTGTGTGTGTGTGTGCGTGTGTGCACATGATGTGTAGAGGTGTTTTCATGGTGAGAGTTTGTATGGACGTGTAGTTAGCTGTAGAACCAGCTGAGTCTGTGTGCATGTCTGTGCCCACATGGAGTGAGCACTCTGGTGTGAGTCTGTCTTATGATTCTAGAGTAACTGGAGCACAAGCTGGGTGGTTCACCACCCTGGGTGGTGGCAGTCCCCCCCACCCCTAGCACTCCCAGGGGAGATTAATGAAGGAGCAGGAAGCAGAAGCAGAAAGAGCCCTATAAAGCAGAGTGTAGTTACTGCTCCCTAAGAACCTTCGGGCGCCCCTATAGGACAGCATTGGAACAGAAGTTCCCTGGGGAGGCTGCTATGGTCTCCTAACCCTCCCGGTACCGACTTGAATCTGGAATAGGGGGAGTTAGGATAGTTCAGTTCAGTTAAGTCACTCAGTCATGTCCGACTCTTTGTGAGCCCAGGGACTGCAGCATGCCAGGCTTCCCTGTCCATCACCAACTCACGGACCTTACTCAAACTCATGTCCATTGAGTTGGTGATGCCATCCAGCAACCTCATCCTCTGTCATTCTTTTCTCCTCCTGCCCTCAATCTTTCCCAGCATCAGGGTCTTTTCCAATGAGCCAGATCTTCGCATCAGGTGGCCAAAGTATTGGAGTTTCAGCTTCAGCATCAGTCCTTCCAATGAATATTCACAACTGATTTCCTTTAGGATGGACTGGTTTAATCTCCTTGCAGTCCAAGGGACTCTCAAGAGTCTTCTCCAACACCACAGTTCAAAAGCATCCATTCTTCAGTGCTCAGCTTTCTTTATAGTCCAACTCTGACATCCATACATGACTACTGGAAGAACCATAGCCCTGACTAGACAGACCTTTGTTGGTAAAGCAATGTCTCTGCTTTCTAATATACTGTCTAGGTTGGTCATAGCTTTTCTTCCAAGAAGCAAGCATCTTTTAATTTCATGGCTGCAGTCACCATCTGCAGTGATTTTGGGGTCCCCAACATAAAGTTGTCACTGTTTCCATTGTTTCCCCATCTATTTGTCATGAAGTGATGGGACAAGATATTAGGATAACTTGGGTATTTTCCCAGGTGACATAAATCAATTCTAGATAATTCTGTAAATAGCATCTGTTGGCTCCTCTTTGTGGCTCCGTCTCCTACCAAGACCACCACCCACTGCATTCCCTTTGTTAACTGGACCATGGAAGTGATTCCTGCTTCACTCCTTCCCGCCCACATTCTCACATCTTGGAGAATAGTCCTTCCCAAGGTAGAGGGTAGGAGAGGAGCCTGTTCTGCTAAGGAAATAGAACCCGGGGCAGGAGAACCCCCTGGGCAAACCAGCAGGCAGTCTGGCCTGCTGGGACTGGAGCTCAGAGTTGAAAGCAGGCACTGGGTCAGGACTGAGTGGCCTGGCGGGTTGCAATTCGTGGGTAGGACAGTCATGAGACAGATGTACTGTCTGGAGCCCAGATATCAGCGGGCAGAGCGAAATGTGAGGTTTGAGGTCCAGGTTTCAACAGGAGAGCAGTTTTACTGTTCTGTTCCAGAAAGTGAGAGGCTGATCATAGTGGGAAGAGCACAGAGCAGGCGTGCAGGACTGAGGAAGGGTCCCAACGCCCACAGGTGAGACAGCTTCCCTGGGGACGTTTGTAAGAGTCCTGCAGAGTGGGTGAAAATCCCCAGACATGACTGGCTGGAGGTTTGCTGGTAAATGAATGAGAGCCTCTGCTGTGGTCAGACAGGGAGAAACTAGCCTTCATTTTCCTGCCCATGTCACTGAGAGTCACATTTTGTGTTCTGCAGAAAATGTGTCTCCCAATAAGGTGACTGCTTTGGCTGTTATATTCATGGACTATGTTTGATTCATATAAAACAAAAATACTGATTCAAAGAAATCCAGCTAAAGGCAAGACTTGTGCTCTTATATCCACCTCTCCCCTCAGCCACCAGGGCTTACTCTATGCCTGGATTTAGCAGGAGTCCTTCCTTCCTCTGCAAGTGTTAGGAGGCACACCCCTAGGGCTTGCTTAGGACCTTTGAAGTTATCAGTTCAAGATAGAGAATTGCATGATTATTATGTTAATTCTAACATACCTTAATATATTGATTTAAATATAATAACATTACTATAACATTTACTACCTTAATTCATGTTCCCTTCTGGACTGTGAACAATCTCCACGTCAGACAGGTCTTTTTATTATTTTGTTCCAAAGTAACCAACATGGAGCTCATGAGTTGTCCAAAAATAAGGCAATATGCAAATCAGAAATACTGATGTTTAAATATTCTCTACTTATATGTCACAGAATCTTAGATCTCAAACTGGAATTGACTTGAGGGATTACCTAGTCTGTCTTTCTGGGCTTCCTAAGTGGCTCAGTGGTAAAGAATCCACCTGGCAATGCAGGAGACCCAGGTTCAATCCCTGGGTTGGGAAGATCCCCTGGAGGAGGAGATGGCAACCCACTCCAGTATTCTTGCCTGAAAAATCCCATGGACAGAGGAGTCTTGTGGGCTACAGTCCATAGGGTCACAAAGAGCTACACATGACTGAGTGACTGAGTATGCTCACAGTCTGTATTTCCAGCCAGTGCAGGAATTATTTCTACCATCTTTTAACAGAGGACCAATAGCAGCCTCCTCCGGATACTTCTAGCCAGTTCTTTGTGGGACAGCCTGTTCCATCACTGGGCAACTCAGAAATTTCTCCATAGCCCCTGTGAATCGGATTCCCTGGTACCATCTACACATCGCTCCTACTCATCTTCTTCCCATTCCTCAGTCCCTCCTACACCCAGCATTTTTTTTTCCCCTTTTTCCAGGTGAAACAATTTCTCATGTGAATTTATTTCAAGACCTTCCATCCTCCTAGTTACCCTCCTCTCAAATCAATGAATGTGGTTTGTATTTGTGTTCCTTGATGTATGGTGCCCAGGCTAGCCCTATGCAATTTGACTACAGAATATGGGGAGCATATGGGGAGAATATGTCTTCTAACTTAACATTCTTATGCTATTAATGGCACTTCAGATTGCATTAATCCTTATGGCTGCCACCTTTTCCTGTTGTTCTTTATTAGGCATCTAAAAAGCACAGTTTTGTTTTTTTTTTTAATTTGGTTCAAACTATTATCTTTCATTCTATCCAATTGATGTTTAAAGCCAGACATTAAGTTGAGGATCTGATTGCTTGAGATCTTGGTATATATTGGAAAACACTGTTCTGGGAGAAGGGATGGAACTTAGTTTGGGACCTGCTCTGTAGCCAGCTTCTTCTTTCGCTGCCCACAAGTCTCTGGGCAGGAACCTCAGAGCATCTATGACCCCTTCATCCCTCACGAGTCACCAAGTTAGTTGGTCTCATCATCTCTGCCTCTAAGCACCCTCCTTGTCAGTTCCCAATGCTGCCCTCATGGTTCAGATTCTCACATGAAATACTGCAGGATCTTTCTGAAATGCAAGTCCCATCAGAAATTCTCTGCTCAGAATGTTTCAATGGCTTTCTAGCTCCTCTAAGACAAAGTCTAAATCCCCTAATGAAGCTTAAAGGTCTTTCTGCAAATTCCCCTCTCTCTGCACCTGCACCCCGTCTGAGCCTGCTCCTGCATGTCCACATGTCAGCCTTTCCGATGTGCTTGATGGTCCCTGATGCACTTAGCTCCTTCTGCCTTGAGGTCTTTGTTTGTAGATGCTTCAGGCCCTGCTCTGAATCCTCTGCACTAATCAATTCATTTTCTCCTCACTACAGCCCTCTAAAGTAGATAATATTACTAAGTAATAATAATATTAATTATATTTAATTAATTAAATAGTAGTAATAATATTACTTCCATTTTACAGACAGGGGAGCTCATATTTTAAGCATTTTTGTCTGGAGTCACACAGTTAATAAATTGTAGAGCTGGATAAGTCCCCTGACCTGAAATGCCCTCCCTTCCTTTCTCTGGGCCAACTTCTACCCATCTTTTATGTCAGTTCAAGCATTAGCTTTTCTGGGAAGTCTGCCTATGCCCTGAACTTAACCCCAGACAGCACTTACTGTCCTGGGCTAATCGCTTGCTAAATGATCGTCTCCTCTGAGCCATATATCCACAGAGGATAGGCCTGGGTCCTGTCCTCACTTGTCCCCATATGCTGCCCTGGGAATCTAATGAATGGAAAGGAACTTATTAGTGAATAAGCAAATTAACTGCTTAGAGGATTCCTTTTGTAGTTGTAATATGATACCATAGCCATTTGCCAGACTGTTATTTTTGATCATCAGTTTTTTCCTGTAATGTGTACAAAAATTTGGTCGAAGTTAAATTGTAGACCAGCTGTCTCCTGAAAATCTGCTCAATTATCCTGGCTTTATTTAAGAGCGTTACTGATTTCTGAAATGCTCTGCAAGTGTCTAAAAATGCATAACAGTGGTGGGTTTTACCAGTTCCAGCATGCTCTTTGCTTAGATGCCCTTTGAGTTCATCTGCTTGAGGATGCGAATTAGTCTGTGGGTGAGTCAGGGAATCCGAGCAGAAGAGACTCGCCGGCGCCAGCTGGCCGCACTTGGGGTCAGATGGGCAATGGGCGAGAGAGGAGCCCTGGACCTGGCAAGAAACTCACCTGAACCTTTTCTACACAAAATATTCGCCACAAGAAAACAAAGACTGACAATCAGATAAGCTGCTGCTGCTGCTGCTGAGTCACTTCAGTCGTGTCCGACTCTGTGTGACCCCATAGACGGCAGCCCACCAGGCTCCCCCGTCCCTGGGATTCTCCAGGCAAGAACACTGGAGTGGGTTGCCATTTCCTTCTCCAGTGCATGAAAGTGAAGAGTGAAAGTGAAGTCGCTCAGTCGTGTCCGACCCTCAGCGACCCCGTGGACTGCAGCCCACCAGGCTCCTCTGTCCATGGGATTTTCCAGGCAAGAGTACTGGAGTGGGGTGCCATTGCCTTCTCCCAACAGATAAGCAAGAGAGGCCATAAAGGGGAGGGGGGATGGCAAAGCACTTGCCTTCCTGACCTACCTATGCAAACACTACCAAAGGCTTCCATAGCCATACTGTGTTTACTGTATTTTCTTTTTTTTTTTTCTTTTTTTAAAATTATTTATTAGGCTGTGTTGGGTCTTAGCTGCAGCAATGGGGTCTTAGCGCATGATTTGTTCCCATGCTCTGGCTCCCTAGTTATGGCACACGAGTGCTGGAGCGTGCAGGCAGGCTTCGCTGTTCATCAGAGCTCGAACCCATGTCCCCTGCATGGCAAGGCAGAATCTCAACCACCGGACCATCCGGAAAGTCCCTGTATTTTCTTGCTTTCTGCATTCTCAGTGCTCTGGCATCCAGGGCATCACTGTGGCAGGTAGGGGAGGGCAGTACCAAGGCCAGTGGATTCTTAGAGATAAAATACACGTGCCGCTTTCAGAAACAAATCAACTAATCCAAAGCCCACATCCCAGTGATCTCCTTGATCAAGCTTTCATACGTCAAGCCAATGTTCCTCCATCGTGATCAACCTGGGGTGGGTACCAGACAACTCAATAAAAGCTCTTGCCTCTGTTTTCCTCTCACTCCTCAGCCTCCTGACTGACTCTAGTGCTTGCTAGCCTGAGCCTGTGTGGGGATCCAGGCTCCTACTTCTGGGGATCTGTGAGTGTGAAAACTTCCTCCTCGATGGCATTTCATGTCTGTGCATCTTACCATCCCTGATTAAAACAAATTCCAGGCACATTTAAAAATATATACTTAATAGGGCTTCCCAGGTGGCATTAGTGGTAAAGAAATCCTATGCCAGTGCAGGAGATGTAAGAGACATAGGTTCGATCCGTGGGTTGAGAAGATCCTCTGGAGAAGGAAATGGCAACCCACTCCAGTATTCTTGCCTGGAGAATTCCATGGACAGAAGAGTCTGGTGGGCTATAGTTTGTGGGGCTGCAAAGAGTCGGACACAACTGAGCATGCACACACACAGAGGATTCTTTTTCTTGATCTTCCACAAATTTTGGTATGTAACTAATATCATCATCTTCTCAGTGAGAAAAGGAAACAATGAATTTAAGTAGCTTATCTGTGCATGCATGTCACACAAAAAATTAGTGGCCGAGCTAGGACTTCAATGCAGGTTTTAGGCTGGTTCAAACACTGGACATTTCCCCCAAAATTCTATAGACAACCATACAAGGTTATAAATACACTCTCCTGTGAGTCTTGGTTAATCTGTAAAATGGGAACTACAGAGTACCATCTTTTGGATAAATATGATCATGTATGTGAAATCACTTTGTAAAATGCAAATGTGAATCAAATCAGTAAATTAAACTGTCACAAAGTTTTCCCCAGTGCTCAGAACCAGGAATATTTAAGGAAACTTTGTCTATTTTTGACTGCCCAGAACACAAATAGGCTATCCCAATGGCTTTCCTAAAGGCTCAGCAGGTAAAGAATCTGCCTGGAATGCAAGAGGCTCAGGAGACACAGGTCCATCCCTGGGTTGGGAAGATCCCCTGGAGAAGGAAATGACAAACCACTCCAATATTCCTGCCTGGAAATCCTATGGACAGAAGAGCCTGGTGGCCTACAGTGCATAGGGTTGCAAACAGTCGGACACGACTGAGCACGGCATGGTAACGGTAGGAGCATACAAACACATCCTAGGTCTGGTGAGGCTCTACTTCCCACCATGAAGCCTGAAGGGGGTCTTTTCTCCCCATTTCAGCAGATGCAACATGTGATTGACAGAAGGAACAGGTCCACATCTGTGGTGAGAAACTGGCTTTGACACAATGTGTGGTCCTGGCTAATGATGTACAGTGAATCCTAACCTGTAGGATAAGCATAAACTTTAATCCAATGAACACAATAGCCTTCACTTTGTCATAAATATGACATAGGGTGTGCAACAAAGGATCAGAGGCCTCCTTCTATTTGGTTTTGGATCCCAGATAGCAGCTATGACTGTCCTGGCTAGAAACAAATAGATGGAGCAGAAGAAACAGTCACCTTCCTACCACTGAGATGTGAGCTCTCCTGGCATCAAAATCTGTATTCATAGGAATGATTGCCACTCTTTATGGTGCACGGCTCTGAGTCAGGCACTGTACAAGGCACTTTGCCTATGTTCTTTCATTTCATCACCATTTCACAGGTAAGAAAAAACAAAGAAGACAAAACAAGAGACACAGCTTAGAGTGGATATTGCATCTAAAGACGACAAAGTGCTTTGAAATTGAGTCAAGAAGCTTTCAGGCCACAGTGAGGACTGAATTACAAGTGTTCCTATGATCTGAAGCTGAAGCTCCAATACTCTGGCCACTCGATGTGAGGATCTGACTCATTGGAAAAGACCCTAATGCCGGGAAAGATTGCATTCAGGAGGAGAAGAGGGTGACAGAGGATGAGAAGGTTGGATGGTGTCATCGACACAAGGGACACGACTTTGAGCAAACTCCAGGGGATTGTGGACAGGGAAGCCTGGTGTGCTGTGGTTCATGGGGTCACAAAGAGTCAGACATGACTGAGCGACTGAACAACTATGATTCAGTTCAGTTCAGTCTCTCAGTTGTGTCCGACTCTTTGCGACCCCATGAACCGCAGTACGCTAGGCTTCCCTGTCCATCACCAACTCCCAGAGTTCACCCAAACCCATGTCCATTGAGTTGGTGATGCCATCCAACCGTCTCATCCTCTGTTGTCCCCTTCTCTTCCTGCCCTCAATCTTTCCCAGCATCAGGGTCTTTTCAAATGAGTCAGCTCTTTGCATCAGGTGGCCAAAGTATTGGAGTTTCAGCTTCAACATCAGTCCTACCGTTGAATACCCAGGCCTGATCTCTTTTAGGATGGACTGGTTGGATCTCCTTGCAATCCAAGGGACTCTCAAGAGTCTTCTCCAACACCACAGTTCAAAAGCATCAATTCTTCGGTGCTCAGCTTTCTTTATAGTCCAGCTCTCACATCCATACATGACTACTGGGAAAACCATAGCCTTGACTAAACAGATCTTTGTTGACAAAGTGATGTCTCTGCTTTTCAATATGCTGTCTAGGTTGGTCATAACTTTCCTTCCAAGGAGTAAGCATCTTTTAACTTCGTGGCTGAAATCACCATCTGCAGTGATTTTGGAGCCCAGAAAAATAAAGTATATGGTAATCTCCTAAAATTGATTCCTTATAACTACAGTAAAAGGGGGCTTATATTTTTCACAACTGGAAATGCCTCTTGTCCAAAGAGGTCCTGGCTTACATCAAATCTTTTAAGGATGTCATCATTATTAATCTAAATGAGTTCCTAAAAATCTGTAGCTATACTGGGGCATCTAAGATGGTGAGCAACAAGAAGGTATGACTTTGATATGAAGTTATGTAAACATCAAAGAAAAAAAAATCTTGCAGCTTAAAAAGATCTTCTCTTTTTCTTTCTTAGAGGAGGCTTAATCTGGCCTAAGAAGATTTGTCTCAAATTGACAGTATAGGCTTAAATCAATTTATTATTTTAAAACACGATACAACCATTTTCATTCCTCTTTGGCTTCTGAATTTTTTAATTCAGTTTGAAATTATTGTGACATTTAAGAGCTTATTGGCATAGAAAACTTTCCAAACATCTCACTGTTATGCTTTAAAAAAAGAATAAAAGAAAAGTAATTAGCGTTGACAGCAATGACTCTGTGTGAATGAGGAAATCCAAGTTTGTGTGTCCATTTCCTTGAAAATATGAATCAGTGTTCCTGATGTTGAACATACATCTCAATAATAACCTGCGTCTTTGATAAAGATTTTGATTCAGGATGAAGAAAGCAGAAAGATTGTGTTGCTTCTCCAGGGGATCTTCCCAACCCAGGGATCGAACCCAGGTCTCCCGCATTGTAGGCAGACATTTACCCTCTGAGCCACCAGGGAAGCCCTAAATGAATTTTAAAAATTCTAATTGAAGCATTGTCAATGAAGAAAATTTTCCAAATTACCTCTCATGTGCAGCGTACACAGCAGACATAGAACAGAACACGCTATATTTCTATTGAGAAGCAAAGTCACGAGCATGAAGTTTAAGGGTAGAAGATTGTTTGGATCACCATCAACAATATTTAGAAACAAAATTTCTAACTCCACATTTTCTAAGATACATTTAGGGAAGTAGCTGTTGAAATCATTATAAAAGGTTACAATGATTCTTTAGCCCACTTTGGAGCTGAGGTTGATTGCCTATTTTTCACAATAACTGGGTTTCATTAAGGAATAGAGAATGAAAGATAGAAGACCATAAATATATACCAGCTCAGCTGGTAAAGAATCCACCTGCAATGCAGGAGACTCCGGTTCAATTCCTGGGTCGGGAAGATCCCCTGGAGAAGGGAACGGCTACCCACTCCAGTGTTCTCACCTGGAGAATCCTCATGGACAGAGGAGCCTGGCGGGCTACAATCCATAGTGTTGCAAGGTGTCGGACATGACTGGAGCGACTAATGCACAGTGCAGCGGAGCATATATATGTATGTATATATATAAAGAACAAACCCAGAAAGAACAAAGAAATACACTTACCCGCATGAGATATCTTCTACTTGCTGCCCGAGGTGGAACTGGGCCAAGAGGTCTGTGGAATGACAACCATGTCCCCCACAACACTCTCCTTTAACGGTTTCCCCTGCACCTCGGGAAACCTTCCACAGCAGAAGGAACAATTTTGAAATATCCCAAGATAAGTTTACAAGTTGGGACTGAAGAGAGATGAGCATTGATTCCTATAATGAGGGCTTAGGAAAGCCCATGTTATTTGGAGGCCTGTGTCCAAGCTTGAACTGTTCCCTTGATTGTCATTAGAATCTCCTGAATTTAGCTAAATATCCTCTCTTTATCCCTTGGCACACATTGTGGACTAATGACATGAATACTTGACACAAAAACCCCTTAAAATATTATGCTTTAGTAACTTCCTAGTTAAAATTTTATTTCATTTTCTTTACTGGGGCCAAGGTTCAGTTTTGCCATTTGATTGTGAAAACTCTATGTATTATAAGTTACTGGGGGCAATTTTTAGTATAATAAACCCACAACTTGTGACTGATTTGTAAACATACCTAATAGGCAGAAAACAGATGCAGATAGTAATTCCATAATGTCAAACAAGCAAGTAGCCAATAGTTGTTGCCTGGAGGTATCCCAAGGTATGAAAATATCTTTCTTTGAAGTATAGTTGATTTAAATATCATATTAATTTCAGGTGTACTACACAGTGATTTGGTATTCTTATAAATTATACTGAAAAACCTTTAAATTTTTTCCCTCTTGAGGATACATATACTTGCAGTATGTTGCAAGAAACCCCTTGCAATAGTTTCTAATATGCATAAAGTTGAAAGCTCATCTACATACATATTTTTGATAAATCCTGACGAAAACCTCATGTGCATTTTATTTCCCTTCTACTTTAAAAATTTCTTGTCCTGCTATTTTATCACTAAGCATAGTTCTTTAAAAATATGGAAACCCCTCTAAAAACTCTTACTCTCTCAATACTATATGTCTTCTCATATGTTCATATCACTGTGAATATAAGTATATATACACATATATATGAGTATATACATGTGTGTGTATGGATTTCATGTTAGAATGGCCTGAGGAAATATAAGGATTTTGGATAACATAGGATCAGGACTTCCCTGGTGGTCTACTTGTTAAGACTCTGCTTCCACTGTAGGGGGCAAAAGTTGGATCCCTGGTTGGGGAACTAAGATCCCCACATGCCAGGCAGGGAGGCCAAGAAAACAAAACAGTATAACATATGGTTTCTGGTGGCGTGTGTTCCTATATGTGTGTATATGGAGTCCTCCATGACATAAGGCAAATCGAAACGAGTTTTAAAACAAGCCAGTCACCTCTGCCCTTTCCCTTGGCATCTATTATTCACATTAGGTATTTCTAACACAACCATTGGGCTTCCCTGGTGGCTCAGACAGTAAAGCATCCCCCTTCAATGCAGGAGACCTGAGTTTGATCCCTGGGTTGAGAAGATCCCCTGGAGCAGAGAACAGCTACACACTCCAATATTCTGGCCTGGAGAATTCCATGCACTGTATAGTCCGTGGGGGAGGGGTCACAAAAAGTGGGACACAACTGAACGACTTTCACCATATCCATAAAGTTATTCTTAATTTTCCTTTTCCATATGAAAGGCATGATTTAATTCTTTCAGCCAACACTCACACACATCATCCGTCTTAGGCAAATCTTGGCACTTGGATTAAGCACCCAGTCAACAGCAGACAGAACGCAGACACTCGATCGCCGTAACGGGGAAAAGTGGCATTTTGCTTCCACCCCAAGCAAAGCTATTATATTTACCTTCTACTTTGAAGATAGTAAAGTGCGGCCGGCAGTGGAAAGAACCCAACGCGTTGCCTGCGCAGTTCATCCAGAGCCCCTGGTAAACCCAAGTGGCCGTTATCACCGAAGATGCCCTGGTGGTTACTTTCCACTCATTGGACGCGGTGGCCGCGACGAGAGCGCCAAAGCCCCCGACGCCGAACACCAGAGCCGAGATCTGAGCCCTGGACATGTCGCTCAGGCGTCTCCGGGGACACTGTCCAGACAGATGGCAGCCGTGGTCTAGGCATGCAGCGGGCACAACCCGCGTGGACCAGCGTGGCAGCAAGTCAATGCGGGTAGGTGACAGCGCTTCATGCTCGGATGGCTGGAGGAAGGACTGGAATTTAGGATACAGTCTGATTTACCGATGGCGTTTTAGAAGTAGCCAAAGACAATCTTTCTACACGGGTATTTACTAAAACTTTGTAGACCGATTCTAAAGGTTTTGAGTTTGCAGATTTTTTTTTTTTTCCTGGCTCCGTAGTTAATGCTTAATTTTCTGTTAGTCTGAAGCTTAACGAACCATGGAATGACCAGATATTACAAAGTACAAATTATACAGTAACAGTGAAGGCTTACTTGACCCATTGCTTTAATTTTGTGTGTTTCTGAGTCTTACATAAATGGAATCATTGTGTTAGGTTTCTTCTGTAACCTATTTTTTCCCACACATTGCATTTGTGAAATTTATCTGTGTTCCGGAATGTAGCTATAGTTCATAAATTATGAGAGCAGAATATAGTATTTAATTGGATGAATTTTACTGGGTTATAGAGATCCAACCAGTCCATTCGAAAGGAGATGGGTCCTGGGTGTTCATTGGAAAGACTGATGCTAAAGCTGAAACTCCAATACTTTGGCCACCTCATGTGAAAAGTTGACTCATTGGAAAAGACCCTGATGCTGGGAGGGATTGGGGGCAGGAGGAGATGGGGACGACAGAGGATGTGATGGCTGGATGGCATCACCAACTCGATGGGCATGAGTTTGAGTGAACTCTGGGAGTTGGTGATGGACAGGGAGGCCTGGCATGCTGCATCTCATGGGATCGCAAAGAATCAGACACGACTGAGTGACTGAACTGAACTGAACTGAATCATCATTTTGAATCAGTACTTTGAAGATACAACTATTTTTAGTTGACTTCCATTGTTGTTTTTGAGAAACTGAGAGCCTGATTTGTCATTTCTGTGTAGATTAATCTATGTTTGGCTGGATTTAAGATTGTTTCTTTGGTTTTGGCAGTTTCACTAATTTTCTAAGTGTGGATTTTTCTTTTTTAAATCTTCTTTAGGATTTACTGATCTTCTTGAAACTGATGCTCTTTTATCAGTTCTGAAGAACTGTTAGTTCTTTCTCTCTCTAGGAATTACCTCTGCCTTCATCCTTTATCTCATTCTGTGACTCTGATAAGATGTAGTTTTTACTTTGTCCTATATCTCAAACTCCCTTTAACATTTTTTACCTCTTTATTGCTCCATGCTGCATTCTGAGAATTTTTTTTCAGACATATGTTCTGATTTAAAAAAATTTAGCTTCAGCTATGTAAAACTCTTAAAAAAAACTTCTAGAATTTCCATTTTATTCATCAAATCTGTCTATTTTGTTTTTTTTCCTAACCTCTTGTTCTTTAGTCAAAATTCAGAAGCCATATTTTATTTTTTAGTATTAGAGATGTTTGCTGTTCATTTTTATTTATTTATTTTTGGCTGTGCTAAGTCTTTGGTGCAGCATGGGTTTTTTCTTTTTGGGGTGAATGGGGTCTCCTCTCCAGGTTTGGTGCATGAGCTTCTCATTGCGGTGGCTGTTCTTGTTTTAGAGCACAGGCTCTGGGGTGAGAGGGCTCAGTAGTTGCAGCCCCTGGGCTTGGTAGTTGTGGCTCCCGGAATCTAGACCACGGGCTCAGTAGTTGTGCACAGACTTAGTTGTCCTGAGGCATGTGGGATCTTCCTGGATCAGAGATCGAAGCCATATCTCCTGCACTGGCAGGTGGATTCTTTACCACTGAGCCATCAGGGAAGCCCCTAAAGAGGCTTATTTTATATTCTGTATCTCACTATTCTCATATCTGTGTTTTTTGCAGGTTGGATTGATTTTAGTTTTTCCCTAAAATTTCCAAAAGTTTGACTTTCTTACTCATGGTGGTTTGTTAAAACAGATGCTTTGTAATTGTGAGCTCACATTTCTTGCAACTTTACTCATGGAAATGAAAGGCAGGAAGGTAGAGAGGTAGGAAGGAGGGAGAGGAAGGAGGCAGAGGGAAAAGGATGAACACAGCCTATCTTGGAAGAGCAATGAATGGACTAAGATTTCCTGGAAGGCAGAAACTAGGCAGGTCAGGGGAGGGGAACTGGGAATACAGTAAGCAGGATAGAAGTGTGCCCTCTGCTGGTAGGTGCTGAGTGGTGCAGAGAACACCAAGTCCAGTTTCAGGCTGCCCTCTTCAGTGCAACGTGCTGACTTGTCTCCCAGGACAAGAATTTCTTTCGTTTTTGCAGGCAGGTGGCAATGTGAGGAGAAGATAAGGTAGAAATAGGAACTGCTGGGCTTCTGACAGGAGATTATCGTTTGATTGTGGAAAATAGACGTTCAGTCACTTTCTTCCATCCTCCTCAACCCCAACAAAAGCTGAAAACCTAGAACTATTTGTGTCCCTGGGGATGAGTGAATCCACAGCAAACAGGACATTCAGTGTTAAAAACTGGACCATCTGAGCAAACCGAAAGTGTTCATCACCCTGCTCTCAGTAGCCTCCTCTTTCTGGGAATAAAAATAACAACAGATGACATTTATTTAACGCTTTTCTCTGTGCTCTACATGTCTTAGGTCATAATCTTCATTCTAAATTAGGAGGGAGGTATTTATGACATAATAAAATGTATGAGCCTGGAAGAGTTCACAGATTTCCACCCCTCTTCAAAGAAATCTCTTTTTTCTTCTTTTTAATTTGTTCTTTCCTTTTTTTTTTTTTTGATGCACACTTGTACTTCTCCCTTTGAATCACACTGGAGAAAGAGGCATCAGTACTGCGTTCATAATAAAATGCTCCTCGCAACCCCTCTTGCTCCTGTGATATACTCCCCGTTTCCGTTTCTATCTGCACGTGCATTTCTTGCTCCTTCAGTGAGATGATTAAAATAGGAACACGAATTTCTTTGAGTGTATGTGATTTACTGTCTAAAGAAAAGTAAAGGAGAGAAAAAACAAACAAACAATTGAGAGCTTTGTTTTCACCTCAGTAAGGGTCCCAAATACAGTGGTGTCAAACTGACCCTGACAGTTGCCCAATTTTGCCACGAGATGGCGCCATGCACCAATAAGACGCTATGGCTGCTGGGCTCAGGCTGCTCTGCAGGCTTGCATCCCATGGTGGGGCTGGCACCCTGACACGGGACATAGACAGAACGACAAACCCGGGGAAGTGAGTGAAGGCTGAGAACGGGGAGGCAATGAAGAGTAGTGGCGGGAAATGCAGACACTGGGGTCAAATGGGATCAAAACTCTTCCCAGTCCAAGCTCTTCCATCTTCATTTTTCTGTGGACATTTACCTACTTGTATGTGTATATATTTGATTCATTGCAACCCCATGGATTATACAGTCCATGGAATTCTCCAGGCCAGAATACTGGAGTGGGTAGTCATTCCCTTCTCCAGGGGATCTTCCCAACCCAGGGATCGAACCCAGGTCTCCTGCATTGCAGGTGGATTCTTTACCAGTTGAGTCACCAGGGCTGGAGGGCATCACCGACTCGATGGACATGGGTTTGGGTAGACTCCGGGAGTTGGTGATGGACAGGGAGGCCTGGCGTGCTGCGATTCATGGGGTTGCAAAGAGTCAGACATGACTGAGCCACTGAACTGAACTGAACTGAACTGAACTGATGTGTATGTGTGTGTGTATATATATACATACATACTTATGGGTGGGAGCCCAACATTTTGTTCATTCAGTCCTACAGCCATTCATTCTTTCAAACACCACATTCTAGGCAGTTTTGATGCACACTGTCCATCCACCAGTGAGATAGTCATGCTGGATTTGGACTTGAGTCCAAATCAGGATTCATCATTTACTGATTCAAAGACCCTGGACAAGTGCTGTCCTTGAGCCTCATCGTTCTCATCCATAAAACAGGGATAATGCCTTGCTGAATAGGGTGTTGCTAGAGTTAAAGGTGAGGGAAGTTTACCAGAAGTATGCATGACCTGTGTTCTGTAACATATGCCACTGTTATTTGTCTAGGCCCTGAGCTCATGATGAAAGAAATCATGAGACAGTCTCTCTCCCCTCAGATTTCCCTTTCCCAGTCTAACAGGGCAGCAACAAGCTCACAGAGGTTCCCTGCACAATGCAGCATGTAAGATGCCAGAAAGCTGCCCCCATTAACACCATGCATATCTCTTCCAAAATCATCTGAGTTCCTCTAACTTTCTGTTACTTTTCATTAGGTCTTGCAGCTCTACAGACATAATCTGTGCTAGACCCTGTTGTTGTCCGAGGTCAAAAAAACTGTTGAAGTTTGGAGCAAAGAAAGGTTTATTGAAAGAGTCAAGCAAGGAGTTTATGCTCAAAAAAAAAATCCAAACTCTCTGATGGATTTCAGGGGAGAGTTTTCACAGGGAAGGTGAGGGAGAAAGTGCTTGTAGGTGCTCACCTCCAGCATTATTCTCTGATTGGTTGATGATGAGGTAACAGGGTTGTGTCATGGGGTTTAGCATCTTCAGTCCTCAGGCTCCAGCTGGTGTGGGGGCTCCCTGCTCGTGGTCATCATGCAGTTAAATTCTTCCATCTGGTGAGGTTTTAGTATCTGCAGAACAACCTAGGAATGTGCATCAGACACTGTCATCTATATGATCTAAATCCTTCAGGGAAGGACTAAAGATTTTGTGATTGCTATATGGCTGATCTATTGTTTAATATTTTGTTGTTGTTGTTACTACACATACACATTCTTTCAATCATTAATTCTTGAGCCAGCCTTCTGTGGCTCAGAGGAGGCCTGGGAGATTAAATGTTTTCTCCAAGCAAGAGGGGCTTCCCGGGTGGTTCAGTGGTAAAGAATCCACCTGCCAGTGCAAAGAGAAGCAGGATGCAGGCTAGATCCATGATTCAGGAAGATCCCCTGGAGGAGGAAATGGCAACCCACTCCAGTATTCTTGCCTAGATAATCCCATGGACAGAGGAGTCTGGTGGGCTACAGTCCATGGGGTCTCAAAGAGTCGGACAGGACTGAGTGAGCACCGCATGCAGGAACAAGAGGCAGGCAGAGGGAGTGGGGTGGGGCGGGATCTATCCCAGGAAGGCCCCACAGGGTCCTGCTCCCTAACAGCTGGACAGCCTCCTATAGCACCCCTATTTGGTCTTGATGAGGGCAGAGTGCCCAGAGCAAGGGCTGCTATCTCCTTCTGCCAGCTTTCTCTGGGTCTTCACCACAGCTGAGGGAGCATTTCTGATGCAGCCTGCCCCTCCCTCTCCGTCTTCTGGGTGGGGGCCCGGGCTCAGAGCGCGCCCTTTGGGAGAATTTGCACCCAAACGTAGGCGCCTCTGTCCGGTGCCTTGGGTGCAGCAGTTTCCCTAAGTGGCTCCATCAAGTGCGCCTGCAGCCTCGCCTCACACCTGCGTGGCCCCCGGCAGAGCCCACCTGGCCGCCCCTTGGTCCTGCTGCCCCCACCGCTCCCGACTCCAGGCCCCAGGGGCAGAGGGGAGGAGCGGGCTGCCCGCCGGTGCTCCACTCCCTGAAGCAGGTGGTTCTGTCTCCCTGAGAGAGGACCGCGCTGTGTCTGAGCCTCCAGCCTCCCCGCCGGCGCCTCCAGGAGCAGCTGCATCACCAGAGCAGCGCGACCCCGGCCCGCGGCCGCCCCCGCCGGCAAGATGGGGAAGCCCAACCCGCTGCAGGACGCGAACTTCTGCTCGCGCCTGTTCTTCTGGTGAGAGCCCGCCTGGGCTGGGACACCTCCGCCGTCGTGGGGCAGGTGCTTGACGCCGCCGCTGCGCTTTTGGGGACCGAGGAGGGGGGTGGTCGGGGCGAGGGAGCGCTTCCACTGGCGCCCTGGGCACCTGGCTGCTTGTAGCCCGTGGGGCCACGTGGTCCCTGGCGTCTGGCGAGGGGAACAGAGCCCGGGAGAGGGAACTCGTGGTGGGGCTCCCTGACTTGTAGCTCGCTGCCCCACCAGCGAACTCCTTAGGCCCTAGTAGGAGGGGAAGCAGGTGAAGCCGGAGGGGCAGCGAGTGAAGCAGGAGGCAGGGAAGCTGAGAACCCAGGCTGCCCAAGGGGAGTCTCCCGCCAAGGGAGAAGGACTGGACCACCCCCTCCACCCCCGCCATCCTCCCCCCAACACCCAATACCACACACCCACACTCCATCCTTAGCCGACTTCCCCAGTACCGCTCAGGAACTCGCAGCTGTGAACTAAAGCGGCATGTTTTCTCTTAAGCAAGCAGTTTATGAACAGCTTCCTTTATCCAGTTAGTGCCCTGCACTGCTACCATAGTCCAAGAACGTCCCCTGCTGCTGCTGCTGCTGCTGCTGCTAAGTAGCTTCAGTCATGTCCAACTCTGTGCGGCCCCATAGACGGAAGCCCACCAGGCTCCCCCATCCCTGGGATTCTCCAGGCAAGAACACTGGAGTGGGTTGCCATTTCCTTCTCCAATGCATGAAAGTGAAAAGGGAAAGTGAAAGTTAAGTCGTGTCCGACTCTTAGTGACCCCATGGACTGCAGCCTACCAGGCTCCTCCATCCATGGGGTTTTCCAGTTAAGAGTACTGGAGTGGGGTACCATTGCCTTCTCCGAGAACGTCCCCATTTCCCCCATAGTCCTTAGGTGACAGCTGAGTTCCGCCTGCACCGGGCTCCCTCGTCACTCTGCCTGTGACAATGTCTCTCGTTCTCCCTCCGTCTCTCCCTGTACATCTCTCACTGCATTTCCTGGTATCTATTTGCGACAAGTTTCATGTGTGTAAAAACGCTTGTTTTTAATGTAACGAATGGGGACATTTTTCTTGAATGCGTTTTGCTTTTGCCTGGGACACACAGCCAGGACTGGAGTATGTATTTGAACAGCCCCTTTCTCTATTGTGAATATCTCCACTTCCACATTTGAGGACCAAACCCTGGGAATGTGGTCCCTGAAACCTGTGGGGTCTTACGCAGATCTTTAGCCTTCAGAGAAGCAGTGCATGGTCTCGATGCAGGTGGTCCTGCCCAGGAGTCATTTGGTCCTGAAACCACTGATGGGTCTCTGAACTGTGAGGAAACACCAATGAAAAACGCTGCAGAGAGCTGAAGCTCTTACCTGAAGTCTTCATCTAATAGCTGGGACCTTTATTTTTCTGGGCTCCAAAATCACTGAAGATGGTGATTACAGCCATGAAATTAAAAGATGCTTACTCCTTGGAAGGAAAGTTATGACCAGTCTAGACAGCATATTAAAAAGCAGAGACATTACTTTGCCAAAAAAGGTCCGTCTAGTCAATGCTATGGTTTTTCCAATGGTCATGTATGGATGTGAGAGTTGGACTGTGAAGAAGGCTGAGTGCTGAAGAATTGATGCTTTTGAACTGTGGTGTTGCAGACTCTTGAGAGTCCCTTGGACTGCAAGGAGATCGAACCAGTCCATCCTAAGGGAGATCAGTCCTGGGTGTTTATTGGAAGGACTAATGCTGAAGCTGAAACTCTAATACTTTGGCCACCTCATGCGAAGAGCTGACTCATTGGAAAAGACCCTGATGCTGGGAGGGATTGGGGGCAAGAGGAGAAGGGGACGACAGTGGATGAGATGGCTGGAATGCATCACCGACTCGATGGGCATGAGTTTGAGTAAACTCTGGGAGAACAGGGAGGCCTGGCATGCTGAGATTCTTGGGGTCGCAAAGAGTCGGACATGACTGAGCAACTGAACTGAACTGAACTAACTAGGCAGGCCTGAACTTCTGGATTTTAATCACTCTTGGGTGATTATTAGGTCTTTTGTTTCTGGAACCTAACCCATTCATCTTTTCTGCAAAGTCTGATACTTCTTTTATGGGACAGCCTAAGGGGATTCCCAGGGAATGGAAGCTACTATGCTTGTTCTGATGGTGGTGTATTCAGTGTGTAGTTACATCTCTTGGTTATTTGGTGGCCCTTAAGGAAAGAGGGGCTTAGAAGAAGGGATGTGGGTGTGGTTACTCTAACTAATACTGAAACAGTCAAACATCTGCTAAAGGCAGGGCAAGCAACTCTCCAGCCACCTTCTGTCTGTGGATTTTCAAAATGTGTGTGTGGAAATGGGAAGATAAAGACTTCTCATTGATTTTGGTAGACACCAATTTCCAGTTTTCCTGTTGGAAGGAGAGAAGCTATTACCTCTTATTTCACACTTGAAGTTGCTGAAGCAGAGAAGTTGAGTGAGTTGTCTACCAGAACATAGCTAGAAAGTGAAAGAGTTGGATCCCAGACCAAGCAGTCTGGCTCCCTGTGCTGTATCGAGTAGGTCCTTGTTTGTAAATGCACAGAGAAGCCGATTCCAAACACACCTTTGGTCATATTGGCAGGAGTCGCTCAAGGGAAGTTCTTAAAGTTCTTGCTGTTGGAGATGATGCATGTGAAACATCTCTATAATCGAGCTTTAGGGCGACTGTTCTCAGAGTATAGCTCTCTGACCTGCTCATCCTCTTCACCTGGGAATTTGTTAGAAACACAAATCCCCCTGCACTCTTTGCAGACCAATTGTGTAAAGTTAGAAATTCTGGGGGTGGGGTTAAATAAGCTCCAGGTGATTCTGATGGAAGGTTGAGACTTGCTTCTGCTTTCACCCCTCCCACTGGCATTACTACTTCAATGTTAACTTTTAAAAGGAATCCGGACTTTGTGAAGTTAGTTGTTGACCACAATTTCCAGCCTGTACATAAAGTCTGAGGTACCCTCATGATTTCCTTGTGTTCCCCACTCCCTGCTCTGGGGAAAGCTGACATGAGCCCAGGCAGGAAGTACTGCCCAGAGACAAAGTCTGCCTTGTAGAGAAAAACTGAGTTTTCATCTTCTCATTGGGTGTTTGCTCTTCTCGTATTTCACCTGCTTTCTAAACTTGCAAATGATGCCAGTAACTAGCTTATTGTGTTTATACAAATGATCTCACTGGAGTTTTAGTGTTTTCACACTAAACACAGATGGGACTTAGGGTCAAAAAAAGGCATGCATTATGGCTACACATAATTATTGTGGATTTTAGAAAATAATATATGCTTTACTATTTCTGTAATAAAATTAAAACTACAGAAGAAGAAATGAACAAAAGTTTATTTCTGTTGGCCACGTACTCTTACTGATAATTTGGCTGTTTCTTAGAAGTAGAGTAACTGGTGAAAGCTGAATTCTGTTCCATCAGGTTTGCCTGCTTAAAAACTGCTTGTGGGGAAAAAAAAAAAAAAACCTGCTTGTGTGCTTATTTCATTGCTATTTGTGAGTATCTGAGTTACATTTTTTATATGCCTGAGGTTAAAAATGTCAAGCAGTTATTTATTTATTGCTCTCCACGCTGGGCCATCATTGCCTCTCTTGTGCTTTTCTCTAGTTGTGTGGTGACCGGTGGCCACTCTCTAATTGTGTGGTGACCGGTGGCCACTCTCTAGTTGTGGTGCATGGCTTCTCTTGTTATGGAGCACAGACTCCAGGGCAAGTGGGCTTCAATAGTTTTGGCTCATGGGCTTTGTTGCTCTATGCCACGTGGAATCTTCCTGGACCAGGAATCAAACCTGTGTCCCTGCATTAGCAGATGGATTCTTAACTACTGGACCATCAAGGAAGTCCAGTATCAGTTTTCATAAGAATTTATTTGATTTTTAGAGTTGTAACTTTATGTCTATTGACTATTTGTCTTTCTTTGAATTGTCTCTTCATAGACATTTTTTCCCATGAGGCATTTTTATATTTGAATAATTTGCAATAGTGCATATAATACTTTTTCAGATTTTCATTTGTTCTTTAGAGGTTTTAAATTAGATACAATTAATTGAATTTTCTTTTTGGTTTCTCCTATTGCTTTCATAATGTCTTTTTAAAATCCTAGCATCCTCTAAATCTCTGTAAGCATTCTATTTTGGCCCTCTTTTCTTTTTTAATTTCTAACAAAAAAGACAAGTAGAATTTTTTTTTTTTTTTTTTTTTTTTTTTTAGTATTTGGTATAAGATAGACCCCATTTTCCCAAACAGCCCATATTCCTATCATAGTTTATTGAGTGATTCTTCCTTTTTCCCATTACTGGAAATCAGTGGCACAATTTTTGAACCATGTCCAGTCTGCTGAGACTCTCCCTGGCAATGTCCCTGCTGCCCTGCACTGCAGCCTTGGAGGTGAGCTATGCATTTTTTTCCCCCCTCATCCCAGAAGCCAGCAGGTTGGGTGTTGATGCAGGGCCTGTCCCTAGAGATGAGGGTGGATCAGGGTCTTGGATTAGCTGCACTTGGCCCATCAGGGAGTGGTTGCATCCTCACTCCACTGACAGTGGCCATGTCTCAGTCAGTGAGCTGTCCCCTTGCAAAGTGAGTGCGGATGTGGAAACTGCCACTGGTGTCAAGTCAGACTCTCCAGAGACTCTGATCAGAGAAGCTGATGACATGAGGGGTGGATGTGAACTAGCCGATTGTTGAGATGATTTAGGGAGGTTGGTGCTATTAGGCCCTCAGTAACTAATGATTATGAATGCATCAGTCAGTCAGTCAGTTCATTCCCTCAGTCATGTCCAACTCTTTGCGACCCCATGAATCACAGCATGCAGGGCCTCCCTGTCTATCACCAACTCCTGGAGCTTACTCAAACTCATGTCCATCGAGTTGGTGATGCCATCCAGTCACCTCATCCTCTGCTGTCCCCTTCTCCTCCTGCCTCCAATCCCTCTCAGCATCAGGGTCTTTTCCAATGAGTCAACTCTGTGCATGAGGTGGCCAAAGTATTGGAGTTTCAGCTTCAGCATCAGTCCTTAAAATGAACACCCAGGACTGATCTCCTTCAGAATGGACTGGTTGGATCTCCTTGCAGTCCAAGGGACTCTCAAGAGTCTTCTCCAACACCACAGTTCAAAAGCATCAATTCTTCGGCGCTCAGCTTTCTTCACAGTCCAACTCTCACATCCATACATGACCACTGGAAAAACCATAGCCTTGACTAGATGGACCTTTGTTGGCAAAGTTATGTCTCTGCTTTTCAATATGCTATCTAGGTTGGTCATAACTTTTCTTCCAAGGAGTAAACATCTTTTAATATCATGGCTGCAATCACCATCTGCAGTGGAGCCCAGAAAAATACAGTCTGACACTGTTTCCACTATTTTCCCATCTATTTCCCATGAAGTGATGGGACCAGATGCCATGATCTTCATTTTCTGAATGTTGAGCTTTAAACCAACTTTTTCACTCTCCTCTTTCACTTTCATCAAGAAGCTTTTTAGTTCCTCTTCACTTTCTGCCATAAGGGTGGTGTCATCTGCATATCTGAAGTTATTGATACTTCTCCTGGCAATCTTGATTCCAGCTTGTGTTTCATCCAGCCCAGCATTTCTCATGATGTCTTGTGCATACAAGTTAAATAAGCAGGATGACAATATACAGCCTCGATGTACTCCTTTTCCTATTTGGAACCAGTCTGTTGTTCCATGTCCAGTTCTAACTATTGCTTCCTGACCTGCATATAGGTTTCTCAAGAGGCAGGTCAGGTGGTCTGGTATTCCCATCTCTTTCAGAATTTTCCACAGTTTGCTGTGATCCACACAGTCAGAGGCTTTGGCATAGTCAATAAAGTAGAAATAGATGTTTTTCTGGAACTCTCTTGCTTTTTCCATGATCCAGCAGATGTTGGTAATTTGATGTCAGGTTCCTCTGTCTTTTCTAAAACCAGTTTGAACATCTGGAATTTCATGGTTACATAGAAATGTTTAATTTCAAACTAGGATTCTTGCACCATTTTCAGAATACCACTTGTTCTTCATTAACAGTCAGAGATCCCCATGTTGTAGATTGAGGCTGGGTGACCTCTGCAAGGCTTCTTTTCTGGTCTTGATCTGTTCCCTGTAAGCATTTAGTTTGATGAGTTTTGGTAATTTTATACAATAACTAAAGCCTCAAGTTAGATGTAGAACATCCTAGAGGTGTGGTGTGTCCTTGTGGAAAACTAAACTGCCTAACAAGTTTATCACTTGTAGTTTTTTTCTTGATTTTTTTTTGATCTTGATCATGCTATGTCATCACCCTGAGAGGTGTCAATTAGAGTCTTTTCAGATGTGTCAAGGGAATAAGTTGCCTTTCTGAGTCTTCCAGAGGTCCCCTGATCATGTTAACCCCCTTCCTCTCTGTTGGCATGAAACAAATAGGGTATCAGACATTTCTCTGGCAGAGACAGGCTTATGGTATCAATGGAAAATTGTAGTTCAGTGTTTACAACTGTGGGGAGCTACATGCAAGTCCTCAAAGGGCCACAGAAAGAGATTACTATTATAGAAGGGAAAGGAAGTTGGCAGGTCTGTTAAGGAATGAGTCCAAGGCTTTTCACTGGCTGATTCCTTGCCAGGAAAGAAGCAGAATCTTTGTTCTTCCTGTCAGTCTCTGCCATTGTAACTACATATATCAAAATTATCAAAGGTTTTCTACCGGGTACAATGGAATTACTAAGGAGCTCTGTCGTGGTGATGGCTGCTCTTTGTCTGGTGAGATGTTGTTCTGTTTAGAGCAACACCGCCTACTCCACTGACACCTCAACAGCCTTGGGAGGTGTTATCTCCACATGTTCTCCTCAGTTTCCAGGGGCCAATACTGAGATGGTACGTTGTTAGTTTTTGGTCATACAACCAGAAAGTGACAAAGTCCAGACTCTAACACAGGAAGATTTCCAACTGAGGCATATCATGTGCAATTTTTTTCTCATTACATTTTTTTAGAATTGTGGAAAAAAGCACACAACATAAAATTTATCATCTTGACCCTTTTTAAGCATACGGTTTAGCATTGTTAAGTACATTCACATTATTTTGCAAACAATTTCCAGAACTCTTTTCATCCTGCACTAGTGTGGGGACAGAGTGTCATCATCTTGGCATGTTCCAGTGCTAATTCCCTGAGTGTTTTCTGTGAAGAATGACTGTAGGATAAATGGCTTAACATGTTTCAAATCTGTTTAGTGGTAAAGCTCACAGACTTATACTTTTGTTTTGGAAGGAAATTGAGACATAGTAAGACAAAGGTGTCAAGAATACACAGAAGTACTGTACAAAAAAGAGCTTCATGACCCAGATAATCACGATGGTGTGATCACTCACCTAGAGCCAGACATCCTGGAATGTGAAGTCAAATGGGCCTTAGAAAGCATCACTACGAAGAAAGCTAGTGGAGGTGATGAAATTCCAGTGTAGCTATTTCAAATCCTGAAAGATGATGCTGTGAAAGTGCTGCACTCAATATGCCAGCAAATTTGGAAAACTCAGCAGTGACCACAGGACTGGAAAAGGTCCGTTTTCATTCCAATCCCAAAGAAAGGCAATGCCAAAGAATGCTCAAACTACCACACAATTGCACTCATCTCACATGCTAGTAAAGTAATGCTCAAAATTCTCCAAGCCAGGCTTCAGCAATATGTGAACTGTGAACTTCCTGATGTTCAAGCTGGTTTTAGAAAAGGCAGAGGAACCAGAGATCGAATTGCAAACATCCACTGGATCAAAGAAAAAGCAAGAGAGTTCCAAAAAAACATCTATTTCTACTTTATTGATTATGCCAAAGCCTTTGACTGTGTGGATCACAACAAACTGTGGAAAATTCTGAAAGAGATGGGAATACCAGACCACCTGACTTGCCTCTTAAGAAACCTATATGCAGGTCAGGAAACAACAGTTAGAACTGGACATGAAACAACAGACTGGTTCCAAATAGGAAAAGGAGTATATAAAGGCTGTATATTGGCATCCTGCTTATTTAACTTGTATGCAGAGTACGTCATGAGAAACGCTGGGCTGGATGAAGCACAAGCTG
Organism: Capra hircus; assembly: GCF_001704415.2. Taxonomy (NCBI): domain Eukaryota; kingdom Metazoa; phylum Chordata; class Mammalia; order Artiodactyla; family Bovidae; genus Capra; species Capra hircus. The sequence continues at coordinate 13,421,250 of NC_030819.1, forward strand.
GAATCAAGGTTGCTGGGAGAAGTATCAATAACCTCAGATATGCAGATGACACCACCCTTATGGCAGAAAGTGAAGAGGAACTAAAAAGCCTCTTGATGAAAGTAAAAGAGGAGAGTGAAAAAGTTGGCTTAAAGCTCAACATTCAGAAAATGAAGATCATGGCATCGGGTCCCATCACTTCATGGGAAATAGATGGGAAAATAGTGGAAACAGTGTCAGATTTTATTTTTTTAGGCTCCAAAATCACTGCAGATGGTGACTGAAGCCATGAAATTAAAAGACACTTGCTCCTTGGAAGAAAAGTTATGACCAACCTAGATAGCATATTGAAAAGCAGAGACATAACTTTGCCAACAAAGGTCCATCTAGTCAAGGCTATGGTTTTTCCAGTGGTCATGTATGGATGTGAGAGTTGGACTGTGAAGAAAGCTGAGCGCCGAAGAATTGATGCTTTTGAACTGTGGTGTTGGAGAAGACTCTTGAGAGTCCCTTGGACTGCAAGGAGATCCAACCAGTCCATTCTGAAGGAGATCAGTCCTGGGTGTTCATTTTAAGGACTGATGCTGAAGCTGAAACTCCAATACTTTGGCCACCTCATGCACAGAGTTGACTCATTGGAAAAGACCCTGATGCTGAGAGGGATTGGAGGCAGGAGGAGAAGGGGACAGCAGAGGATGAGGTGACTGGATGGCATCACCAACTTGATGTACGTGAGTCTGAGTGAACTCCGGAAGTTGGTGGTGGACAGGAAGGCCTGGCGTGCTGAGATTCTTGGGGTCGCAGAGTCGGACATGACTGAGCGACTGAACCAAACTGAAGACATATTAATAGTCACTGAGATGCTGACCTGGAGTGGAGGAACGAGCACAGTTAAGGCCCTGGGTCCTCTTTGCCACTGTTGGGATTAGGATCCAGTCTTCTGTCTCCTGGATTGGGGTTCTTTTGAGGTGCCAACCTACCAGAGTTTATAAAAGTTGAAGCTCAGCTTCTCTTATTGCTTCTTTAATGATTCATGGACATTGATACATTCAATAAATAATTCTTGAGCATCACCTCTGTTCACATACTCTCCTTGGAATAATTGTATAAAAGAAGTGTGATCTCTGCTTTCACTGTTTATTATTATCTGACCTTGAAAATTTCCTTACCCTGGCAAGGTCAGGAAAACGATATTAATCTTTGGGCTATCTCTACATTTTATTATCATTTAAATAATGCCTAATTGATTTGAATAGGGTTTGAGGGGTATCATGTGTATAGTTAACTGCTTTTTTCCTTTTATAGTAAGTAATTTGCAGAGAGAGAATTTGAGATTATATGGATACCGTCTTCCACATCAAACTTTCACCCACTGATTTTAACTTACATTGATAATTTTCTGACTCCATCACTCCTTTTGTGTTTGTTTGTCTTTGTTTGCAAGAGCATTCCTTTCTTTCCTGTTAATGTAACAACATGGATTCAGAGATCCTTTCTTTGTTTAATTTGTTGTTATTCATTGCCATTTATTTGTTTTGATTCTCAACATATCCCCGATTTGTCTAGCAAAAGTCATTCAAGCTGGCTTCTCTAGGCTTCCTATACAACCTCATGATTCTTTCAGGGCTTCCTTATTTTATGGTGCAAGGTGTTCCTTCTTGGACTTTCTCTGCCTGTAGGTCTTACGCTGTAGACAGGCTTTTGCTGGGATTGCTTGGGGCTCTGCTTACCAGGGCTCATACTAGTTATGAGCAGCCCCCACAGAAATTCTCCTTTTGGAGCCAATGTTGTGGCTTGACTGGCTCTTGTGGTTCTTATGATTGTGAGACACATGTCAGCAGCAACCATCCGGGGACTTTGAAATGATGAGGTGTATCACTCATTCACGTGTCGTGGAGGGTACCAGACATACCTGGGGTGACACAGCCAGGTCCTGAATAGAGAGAGGGCACGTGAGTAAGTCTGGATTTGAGATTCTGCCTTTTGGGGCTTGAGGGTGGGGTGTCTAGGATTTTGAAGTTTCACTCTTTATTGGTGAATTTAAAACACAAGAGCGGGAAATAAAATGTGAGAGGGGAGAACCAAGCAGTCAGCAAGATAGTCTGTTATCAGGTCAACCAGAGCTTTCTCCAAGCGGGAACTTCGTGGGTGAGGTGGCCTGGCTCTTTATCTAGTTGTGTAGCTGGCACGTGTTCATTGGAGGTGGCTGTCTTCAACAAGGATGTCTCCAAAGCTTAATGTCTGGCATTTATACTATAATCAAAAAAGCTGATTATTAGGTGCTTACATAAACTGCCCCAACCTTGGAACCAGCTATTTCTTCAAGGAGCCTTGGCTCCTTTTAGAGAAGAAGGGTATCAGAAAGTTAAGATCTGGGTGAAGGGTCCTAAAAGGTGCAGACTTCCAGTTATAAAATAAGTAAGCTCTAGAGATGTAATGTCTGGTGTGGTGACTATAGTTAGTAATACTCTATGCATATTTGAAAGCTGCTAAGAGATTAGACCTTAAAAATTCTCACCACAAGAAAGGAAATGTAATTGTGTATGTTAAAAAAAACAGAACCCCAAGATCTAAGGACTGGAATGCTCTTTGCTACCAGTATGTCATTAATCCAGGGCCTCTCATTGTATAGAATTAGGGTGTATACGTGTGTTTGTAAACACATATCTAATTATTTTTAAAATTAATTTATTTTGGAGAAGGCAATGGCACCCCACTCCAGTACTCTTGCCTGGAAAATCCTATGGATGGAGGAGCCTGGTGGGCTGCCATCTATGGGGTCGCACAGAGTCGGACATGACTGAAGCAACTTAGCAGTAGCAGCAGGATAATTACTTTACAATATTATAATGGTTTTTGCCATACATCAACATGAATTGGCCACAGGTATACGTGTGTCCCCCTGATCCTGAACCCACCTCCCACTTTTTTTCTCACCCTATCCCTCTGGGTTGTCCCAGAGCACTGGCTTTGGGTGCCCTGTTTCATACATTGAATTTGCACTGGCCATGTGTTTTACATATGATAGTATACATGTTTCAATGCTATTCTCTCAAGTCATCCCACCTTTGCCTTTTCCCTCTGAGTCCAAAAGTCTGTTCTTTACATCTGTGTCTCCCTTGCTGCCCAGCATGTAGGATCACTGGTACCATCTTTCTAAATTCCATATGTGTTAATACACAGGATTTGGCTTTCTGTTTCTGCCTTACTTCACTCTGTATAATAGGCTCCAGGTTCATCTACCTCATTAGAACTGACTTAAATGTGTTCCTTTTTATAGCTGAGTAATATTCCACTATATATATGTACCATAACTTCCTTATCCACTCATCTGCTGATGGAGATATAGGTTGCTTCCATGTCCTAGCTATTGTAAACAGTGTTGCAATGAACATTGGGGTACATGTGTCTCTTTCAATTCTGATTTCCTTGAGGTGTATGCCCACCAGTGGGATTTGCTGGGTCATATGGCAGTTTGCTGGGCTTCCCTGGTGGCTCAGAGTTTAAAGTGTCTGCCTGCAATGCGGGAGACCTGAGTTCGATCCCTGGGTCGGGAAGATCCCCTGGAGAAGGCAATGGCAACCCACTCCAGTATTCTTGCCTGGAGAATCCCATGGACGGAGGAGCCTAGTGGGCTACAGTCCACGGGGTCGCAAAGAGTCGGACATGACTGAGAGACTTCACTCATTTTAACTCACTCAAAATGGCAGTTCTATTTCCAGTTTTTAAAGGAATCTCCACACTGTTCTCCAAAAATAGTGGCTGTACCAGTTTGTGTTCCCACCAACAGTGTAAGAAGGTTCCCTTTTCTCCACACCCTCTCCAGCATTTATTGTTTGTAGAATTTTTTGATGATGGCCATTCTGACCAGTGTGAGATGATACCTCATTGTGGTTTTGATTTGTCTTTTTCTAACAAGTGAGTAATGTTGAGCATCTTTTCATGTGTTTATTAACCATCTGTATGTCTTCTTTGGAGAAAAGTCTGTTTAGGTCTTTTGCTCACTTTTTGATTAGGTTGTTACTTTTTCTGCTATTGAGCTGCATGAGCTGCTTGTATACTGTGAAGATTGTTTGTCAGTTGTTTTGTTTGCTGTTATCTTCTCCCATTCTGAAGGCTGTCATTTCACATTGCTTATAGTTTACTTTGTTGTGCAAAATTTTTAAAGTGTAATTAGGTCCTTTTTGTTTATTGTTGTTACTCTGGGAGGTGAGTCATAGAGGATATTGCTGTAATTTATGTCGAAGAGAGTCTGTCTATGTTTTCCTCTAAGACTTTTATACTTTCTGGTCTTGCATTTAGGTCTTTAATTCATTTTGAGTTTATTTTTATGTATGGTGTTCGATAGTGTTCTGGTTTCATTCTTTTACGTGTAGTTTACCAGTTTTCCTAGCAGCACTTGTTGAAGAGACTGTCTTTTCTCTATTGTATATTTTTGCCTCGTTTATCAAAGATAAAGTGTCCATAGATGCATGGATTTATCTCTGGGCTTTCTATTTTGTTCCATTGATCTATATTTCTGTCTTTGTGCCAGTACCATACTGTCTTGATGACTGTAGCTTTGTAGTGTAGTATGAAGTCAGGCAGGCTGATTCCTCCAGTTTCATTCTTCATTCTCAAGATTGATTTGGCTATTTGAGGTCTTTTGTGTTTCCATACATATTCTGAAATTATTTGTCCCAGTTCTGTGAAAAATACCTTGGTAGTTTAATAGGGATTGTGCTGAATCTGTGGATTGCTTTGGGTAGTATACTCATTTTCACTATATTGATTCTTCCTTTTCCATTTCTCTCTTTATTCTTCTTCTTCCTTTTTTTTTTTTTTTACAAAGCTCAAGAGTTATAACTTAATTAGATATGTGTGATTTGTATATTGGTGACTCTCCATTTCTCTTAATTTTTAACAGTTGGCTAAACCCCTTGTTTAAAATTGGTTACAAACGAAGATTAGAAGAAGATGACATGTACTCCGTGCTTCCGGAAGATCGCTCCCAGCACCTTGGAGAAGAACTACAAGGGTGAGCACAGGCAGGAGGGAGAAGGGGAGGAAGACTGAGAATTTCCACGTGTGGCTAACGTTGTGTCGTGGGGAGCTTTGCCTTCCTCTGGATTCTCCTGAGCCTCCTTCCCCTGACATGGCACACTCACTCCCCTCAGGCTGACCCTGGGCTTAACACACTTTGGAGGCTGGGGAGCCTATATTTTCTGTGCATTTGTGGAAGTGGAGAGAACCTGCAGCCAAGACCCTGGAGGCTGAACTCTGTCCCTTGAGGTGGGGTCCCTGGAGGAGGGTGTCTGCTCTCCTGAGCTGCTCATGACCCTGTGAATCCAGCAAAGGCTTGGCAGGAACTTGTTTCCTGAGACTGAGACTTTTCCCTCAAGGCCTGTTTTTCTGGTGCTTCAAGGTCCGCACCACTCATCTTTCAGGCATCCAGTGAGCAATTAGCCAGCATTTATGGGGCATCCACAGAGTGCCCTGTAGGAAAGGCTTTTCCTCCAGTCTGCCACTTCCTTGTTTTGTCTGGTGGACACATTGTTCTTTACTGTACTTTGTTTCTCATCACAGGTACTGGGATCAAGAAGTTTTGAGAGCTGAGAAAGATGCACGGGAGCCTTCTTTAATGAAAGCAATCTTAAAGTGTCACTGGAAATCCTATTTAGTTTTGGGATTTTTTATACTTCTTGAGGTAAAAGCTTTTTTTATACTGTGCATTGCTTTTTACTATATGCAAGTCAGTACTGAGATGGACGGGACCTGTGAGGAGAGAGGCCAGTATTTTAAGATTAGAGGATAAAATGTCTAGAAATCATGATGAAGCCCAGCAGTTGTGTTTATCTTTAGAATGGACAGATGCTTAAAGGACTGGACCTCCAGGGATTAACTCTTTTCCTTTTAATAGGTTAAAACATAGTGTTGTGGAAGGAAAAGCCATTTTATACCATATACCTAGTATGGTGGAAAAGACATTTTATACCATATTAGGATATTATTGATGCTCAGTAAATAACATAAATGCTGAAAGTGATCCTTGACCAAAAGAATATACTACAAACTCAAGAAATGTGGTTTGGAGGACGTAAACTTGGACCAGAGCCTGGACAACATAAGACATTTTACAGATGCTCAGCAAGTGATTGTTAACTTGCCCAATTCACATCTGATAAATGCTTTCCTAAGAAGAGATCATCACCTCTCTCCTTCCTGTGACACCGAACCCGTGGCCCTGCATATGGGCTGGAGCTATCAGAGCTCCCAAGAGTACACCCTTCCCTGGGCCGCCTCCTTCCCTGTAGGCTGGGTCACCCAGGCCAGAGCTCCCTGTGATGAGGAGCTCCAGCTTCATCACTGAATTGCAGAGATTCCATGCACCATCCATGCTGGTTTCTGTCCCTGGATGCGGGGTGGTTTCCTGCTTGAAGGGGGATCCTGGTAGCCTGGCATTGGCAGAAGGTGTAGGAGGGGATGTGCAGTAGAAAACCAGAGACAGAAAGCAGTGAGGTTAGTGGCTTTCATGACCCTGAAGATCCCGGGTCAAGATCCCCCAGAGAGACAGTTTCACCCTGGGGACACAGTGCCATTAGCCCACCTATTCTGGCTGAGCTTGCTCAAGGTCTGCTGCAGACCCACTTGGGTGGCTCGTGCTCTCGGTGGTTCCTTAGCACTGCCTTAGGGACATGGGTGGCCTGTGAGTGTGTGAGAGCAGGAGGGATGGAAGATGCAGGTGCTGTGAAAGGGGTGGAGAAAGTGATGAGTTGTCATAAGTCCATTGTGTTGGGGATAAAGGGGGTGGACCAGGTGGTTTAGAGTTGGGGGTGTGGCTCTTGTTTAAAGATTGTGTTGAACCAAAGGGCACTGTGGGCAGCAGGCAGCAGAGTAGGTGAAGTCTGCCCCACACAATTGGAGAGACCAAACAGTCTGTCAGCTCACAGGTGACTGAGTGTTTCTGGGAGGTGGAGTCCTTGATGACAAAAGTGGATTGACCGTTGTGTCAGAGAGTGGGGACAGGTGTGTGGGGGTGGAGTGCCACCTTTGAGAGGGTATTGACCACCGAGATACTGCAGTGCCTTATGAGGGCAGGGTGGAGTGTTGATTTCAAAGTTGTCCAGCCCCAGTAATACTGCCTGTTGGGGATCTAGGAAGGTGCAACTGGTAGAGCCCTGGCCCCTCTTTCAGGAAGTTGGTTGTTGGGCAGTCATGGCAGAGAAGTGGGAAGTTGAGGACCTGGTAAATGTGGGGGCTCATCTTCTGTAGTATTAGAAGTACTAGTAGCAGATAATAAGACGGCAGAGGAGTAGATGGACCTGGAGTACATCTTCCTCTACGATACATCAGGAATAAACTTTCAGACACAGAAGTGCATGCAGAACACCAGCTGAGAGTGGACAGGAGTACCTGACCAGTGGAAAAGAATATATAGACCCACGCAAAACTTGAGATCAAGCCCTGAGCCTTTGGAATGGGTGCACTGACTCCACGACCTTAGTCTACCAGAGAACTAACCCTAGGGAGTATCAAATAGTGAGAACTTACACAATGGAAATCACTTGAATACAAGACCCAGCATAACCCAACCACCAGTAGCGCCATGTGCAGGATGCCTCATTTAAACAACAAACAAAACAAGCATACAAACACAATCATCATCAGACAAGATTAACACCTCACTCATCCTTGCCCATCAGAGGGAAAACAAACAAACAAAAACTCAGCATAAATCTCACCCTATATGAAGCTTACACAAACCATTGGACCAACCTTAGGAGGACAGAGAACAAAAGGAAGGAATAATTCAACCTTGAAGCCTGGGAAAAGGAAACCTGAAATACAATAAGTTAAAAAATGAAAAGGTAGAGAAATACTACACAAATGAAGGAACAAACTAGAAAAAACAGAAGTCCAAATAAATGAAGAGGAAATAGACAAGCTACCTGAAAAAGAATTCAGAATAATGATAGTAAAGATGATAAAAAACCTTGAAAACAAAATGGAGAAACTGCAAGAATCAATTAACAAAGATCCCAGGGATGGGGTAGCCTGGTGGGCTGCCATCTATGGGGTCACAGAGAGTCGGACACGACTGAAGTAACTTAGCAGCAGCAGCAGCAGAAGAAGAATTGAAGAATAAACATACAGAAACAAACAACACAAATACTGAAATTAAAAATACTCTAGAAGGAATCAATATCTGAAGCAGAAGAATGAATCTGTGAGCTGGAAGATAAAATGGTGGAAATAACTTCTGAAGAGCAGAATAAAGTAAAAAGAATGAAAATAACTGAGGATAGCCTCAGAGACCTCTGGTACAATGTCAAACCCACCAACATTCGAATTATAGGGGTCCCAGAAGAAGAAGAGAAAAAGAAAGGGTATGAAAATGTTTTTGAAGAGATTATAGTTGAGAATTTCCCGAACATGGAAAAGGAAACAGTCAATCAAGTCCAAGAGGCACAAAGAGTCCCATACAGGATAAATCCAAGGAGAAACATGCCAAGACACATAATTAATCAAACTAACAAAGACTAAACACAAATAAAGACTATTAAAAGCAACAAGGAAGAAGCAGCAAGTAACATACAAGGGAAACCCCATACACTTAACAGCTGATCTTTCAGCAGAAACTCTGCAGGCCAGAAGGGAATGGCAGGATATATTTAAAGTACTGAAAGGGAAAAATCTACAGGCAAGATTACTGTACCCAGCAAGAATCTCATTCAAAACTGATGGAGGAATCAAAAGCTTTTCAGACAAGCAAAAGTTAAGAGAATTCTGTACCACGAAACCAGCTTTACAAAAATGTTAAAGAGACTTATATAGTCAAGAAATACATGAGAAGAAAGAAGATCTACAAACTCATCCCCAAACAGTTAAGAAAATGGCAATAAGAACATATATATCAATAATTACTTTAAATGTAAATGGATTAAATGTTCCAACCAAAAGACACAGACTGGCTGAATGGATAAAAAAACAAGACCCATATATATGCTGTCTACAAGAAACCCACTTCAGCCCCAAAGACACATATAGACTGAAAGTGAGAGGATGGAAAAATATGTTCCATGTAAATGAGAAGCAAAAGAAAGCAGGAGTAGCAATCCTCATATCAGACAAAATAGACCTTAAAAGGAAGATTACAAGAGATAAGGAAGGTTACTACATAATGATCAAGGGATCAATCCAAGAGGAAGACATGATTGTGAATATCTGTGCACCCAACATGAGAGTACCTCAATACATAAGACAAATGTTAACAGACATAACAGGAGAAATTGACAGTAACACAACCATAGTAGGAGACTTTAACCTCCCAGTCACATCAATGGACAGATAATCAAAACATAAAATTAATAAGGAAGCACAAGTCTTAAATGATACATTAGATGAGATGGGTGTCATTGATATCTTCAGGACATGCCATCTGAATGCAGAATACACCTTCTTCTCAAGTGCACATGGAATATTCTCCAGGATAGACCATGTCTCGTGTCACAAATCAAACCTCAGTAAATTTAAGAAAATTGAAGTCATATCAAGCATATTCTCTGACCACAATGCTATGAGACTAGATATCAATTACAAGAGAAAAAACTCTAAGAAACACAAACACATGGAGATTAAACAATATGTTTCTAAATAACCAACAGGTTCCTGAAGAAATCAAAAGGGAAATCAAAAATTTCTAGAAACAAATAACAATGAAAACGCAACAACCCCAAACCTATGGAATGCAGCAAAAGCAGTTCTAAGAGGGAAGTTTATAGCAATATAATTCCACCTCGAGAAACATTGAATAGACAGCCTAACTTTACACCTAAAACAACTGGAAAAAGAAGAACAAGAAAATCCCCAAATTAGTAGAAGGAAAGAAATCATAAAGATCTGAGCAGAAATGCATGAAAAAGAAATGAAAGAAACAATAGCAAAGATTAATAAAACTAAAAGCTGGTTGTTTGAGAAGATAAACAAAATTGACAAGCCTTTAGCCAGACTCATCAAGAAAGAAAGAATCAAATCAACAAAATTAGAAATGAAAAAGGAGAGGTTACAACAGAGGATGCAGAGATACAAAGGATTATAAGAGACTGTTATGAATAACTATATGGCAATAGAATGGATAACTTGGAAGAAATGGACAGATCCTTAGAAAAGTTCAGTCTTCTAAGACTGAACCAGGAAGAAATAGAAATTATGAACAACCCAATTACAAGCACTGAAATTGAAGCTGTGATCAAAAATCTCCCCAAAAACAAAAGCCCAGGACCAGATGACTCTACAAGAGAATTCTATCAACATTTAGAGAAGAGCTAATGCCTATCCTAAAACTCTTTAAAAAAAATTACAGAGGAAGGAACACTTCCAAACTCATTCTGTGAGGCCACCATCACCCTGATACCAAAACCAGACAAAAACAACACAAAAAAGAAAACTACAGGCCAATATCACTGATGAACATAGATGCAAAAATCTTCAACAAAATTTTAGCAAACAGAATTCAGCAACACATCAAAATGCTCATACACCATGATCAAGTTGAGTTTATTTCAGGAATGCAAGGATTCTTTAATATATGCAAATAAATCAATGTGATACATCATATAAACAAATTGAAAAATAAAAACCATATGATCATCTCAATAGATGAAGAAAAAGCCTTTGACAAAATTCAGCACCTATTTATGATTAAAACTCTTCAAAAAATGGGCCTAGAAGGAACCTACCTAAACATAGTAAAAGCCATATATGATAAGCCTATAGCAAACATTATTCTCAATGGTGAAAAACTGAAAGCATTCCCCCTAAGATCAGGAACAAGACAAGGGTGTCTTGTTATTATTATTATTCAACATATTTCTGAAGTCCTACCTACAGCAATCAGAGAAGAAAAGGAAATAAAAATAATTCAGATCAGAAAAGAAAAAGTAAAGTTCTCACTGCAGATGACATGACACTGAATAGAAAACCCAAAAGATAGTATCAGAAAATTACTAGAGCTAATCAGTGAATTTAGCAAAGTTGCAGGATACAAAATTGATACACAGAAATCACTTGCATTTCTATATACTAACAATGAAAAATCAGAGAAATTATAGAATCAATCCTATTTACCATTGCAAAAAAGAGAAATACCTAGAAATAAATTGACCTAAGGAGATGAAAGAACTATACATAGAAAATTATTATAAGACACTAATGAAGGAAATCAAAGATGACTTAAACAGCTGGAGAGGGTGACCCCGAACAGCAGGGTTCTAGGGACCTGCATTTACCCTTCGTCTCCTCAATTTACCTCCTCCTCTCCTTGGTGGCAGCCCCGCCCACAAGAACAACAAAGGGAGGAGCAGGAGGTTGAAGCAAAATCCCCCATCCTGCTTCTCAATGAACTTGAACCTTCCAGAAGGATAAAGGGATGTTGATTTAGACTTAAGAACAAACCAAAATAAATTTGAGCCAAACTAGACAAGAGCTGGAGAGATATTCCATGTTTCTGGGTAGGAAGAATCAATATTGTGAAAATGACTATACTAGCAAATGTAATCTACAGATTCAATGTGATCCCTATCAAATTACCAATGACATTGTTCATAGAACTAGAACAAAAATTTTCACAATTAATATGGAAACACAAAAGACCCTGAATAGCCAAAGCAGTCTTGAGAAAGAAGAAATGGAGCTGGAGGAATCCACCTTCCTGACTTAATATTATCCTGGTTTTAGAACAGAGGACACTGAGTGCCAAGTAATTCCATAATGTGCCCATGGTCTCACAAAGCATAAAGGACAGAGGGACATTATGTCTCAGGCACTCTGACTTACCATCCTGACCATCTCAATGACTTATAGCTTGTCCAGTGTCAGAAATGCTCATTAAAAAAATTATTTAAAAATTCTTTTTGACTGTGTGGATTATGGGATCTTAGTTCTGCAACCAGGGATTTAACTTCAGCCATGGAATAAAAGCAAAGCATCTTAACCACGGGACCATCAGGGAATTCCCAGGAAGACTCATCTTGAGAGCTTTGTCTACAGGTCTCAAGACACATGCATCCTGAACTTGGCCTGAAGTTAATAAATAAGATGCTAAGAACTTCCTAGAGCAGGAAGTCAGATTGGGGATTGTAATTGAGGGTAGATTCCAGGTGACCATATACCCTGGGTGCCAGAAGTGACTAGGATGTTGACATTAGCAGTAGCATCATGCTGTGTTCAGATGGACCCAGGAAACCCTTTAAGAAACCACCTTTCCCTTTATTACCATCCCTAAGTGGCTTTTTATTTTATATGGTGGAAGATCTAAACTCAGCTCAGGATTCTCTAAAACATGAGCACATTTATTTTGTGACCTCCAGCCTTTTTTAAATTCCTCTGGTGCACAGGATGACTCATGGATTGTCTGTGGTTCCCAGACAGTGCTCTGACCAACCACAATGCAGGTATTCCTGGCAGCATCAGTGGGAAGAGGCAGGGCCATACCAGTCCAGGGTGAGAATTTTGGGGTTAGAATTTCAAGGTATGTGAACCTCTGTCCCATGAGAATTCAGGAGTGACTGTAATGCTTCGGGAAACAAGTACCAGGCTGATGTTGAACCTGGGGCATTCACAGGTCACCCCTAATTAGAACAGAACCGGCAGCGAGTTCTCAGCATGTCTGGCCCCACCCCTTTGTACACCTCCAAGAGGAATGTGGGGGGAGAGGACAGGTCTCCACCTGCCCAGGGCCCTCAGGGTGGGGAGGAGGGGCCTGAAGTCTCTGCCTGGACCAGAGACACAGAGAACACCTCTGCAGGTCATCAGAGCTTCCCTCTGAGAGGCGAGGTCTCCACCTGCTGGTGTTTAAGTGGGGTGACCTCAGAGAACCAGAGTAGGTTCACCCAGTCCCTTTCTCTGAGAGGGACAGAGTGACCAGAGTTTATGTCCTGTTCCCAGGAACATTAGAAAGGGCCTGGCCTTGTCCAGTTACTTGTTTGTCCAAGGCCACTTTTGCTGATGGTCTCTGGTCTAGGTGGAGGCTGAAGGAGGCACATGTTTGTGTAAATATTCACTTTGGAGCTCAGCTTATGGGCAGGGGATAAACAGAATCCTCTGAGTCCCACAGTGGGTGTTGTGCCTTGACTCAGGGCTGGTTCCCCAAGAGCTGTATTGGGCTTTTGCCTTTATTTCCCAACGCTTTCTTCCAAGTGTCCCTTGAGTCTGCTCAATGCAGGAAGCTGAAAAGTGGCAAAGTGGAGGCTTCGGTGGCAAAGTTACTGTGGGCTGAGAGCAACCACCGAAGTCCACACAGCAAGGGAGAGGAGGAGGGGGCACTGAGCCAAGCAGAAGAGGACCTGCAGAGCAGACCTGCTGTGTGCACCCTGCTGGATCTTGAGAGCATAGCATTAGCCATTAGTTGTTAGTGATATCCACAGTGATGACCTGTGGATTCATTTTTTAAAAAGCATAAAAAAGGTTTTATTCCCATTAAAAATAAAAAAAATGAAGTATAATTGACTTATATTAGTTTTAGGTATATAGCATAGTGATTCAATATTTGTATACATTATAAAATGATCATTGCAAGTCTAGTTGCCCTCTGTCACCATACAAAGTTATTCCAATATTATTGACTGTATTTCCTATGTTGTATATCACATCTCACTATTTCTTTAACTAAAAGGTTGTACCTTCTAATCTCCATCACCTATTTCACTCATTTTCCCCACTCCTCTCTTATTCCATTTTCTTTTAGAAGTCAGGGAAGTAGGTGCCTCTATTTTAAAGGTTGCATTCATAATGGTTAAAAATTAAAAAAAAAAATCTGCTTAGAAGTGGAACTTTTAATTGCTATCCAGAAATGTTGGCTTTTATAAATGACTTTTCCCAAGAGTTGTTCTGCATGGTGGCCTATGAGCAACACTGAGTTTTCTAAGCCCTTTGTGAAACCAGCCTCTGCCCTTAATAGAGCAGGTCTCTTCCCAGGACTTCTGTATCATAAAAATGATCACTTGTTTTTTAGTGTTGGTTTTAGAGTACTTTGAGCTGTTGTGGCTCTCAGTTGTCCCACAATTCCTCGAGGTAAACAAAGACCTGGAGGGCAGGTGGGCACATGATGGGCTTAGGGTCATGTGACTCACAGGTGGCCGACCTGGTTTCTGAAGCCCAGTGTTCGGACTCCCAGGCCAGTGTTCTGTCCTGAGGCTTCCTCTCCTCCCACAGCCTCCTCTGAGACTCAGAGTCAAGAGATGTTTTTCTGACAATAGCTCTGTGCTCCTCTGTCACCCACTTCCTACAGAGTATTTTTTTTTTCCCTGTAGGTGTTACAAATATTTCAAAACTACAAACATTGAATATGATTGAAGGGTAGTAGAAAGTGTCACCTGAGAATGTGCATTTTTGACACAAGGCTTATTTTTAGCTGATTTTTTTTTTTTGAGAAATAGGAGAAATTGTAAAGACAGAGCAGAAGTTACCCTTCTGTGAGGGACATTTACATTGATGAAGGAAATCTCCATTTGTAAAGGTGTCTTCCTCCCAGTACCAAAAAGAGAAGGATGTCTCTAAATCACAGAAGAATCTTGTCAATGGAGAATACTTAAATCTCCGTAACAAACCCAGCCATTTAAATTTTAGCTGCTTTTCCTATTAATTTCTCATATGTGTCCCTATCAACCTTTCTTTAGCTGGAGATGGTATTTAAGGTGGTGGCTTGGGCCATCTCAGGGAGTTACTCAGTTTTTCTTGAAGATGGTAGAATTGGGCCAGAAACACTTCAAGTAGTGTGGAAATGTAGCGGAGAAACTACAAGTTCCCATGAGAAGCAAGAGGTGAGCCGGAATGTCAAGTGCTTGCAGGAGGTTAACTAACAAGGACTCCACCAAGAGATGTCTGCCTCAGAGACTCTGAGACTCTTGTAGAACTTTGAAATAATTGTTGTGGTATTATGTTGGACTGTTTTAAATATCTTTTACAGTTTAACAGTTATGCAGAAATTCTTGTGAAGTTAGAAGAACAATGTTCCCAGTTGTTTTGTGGGAAGGCTATTCACTGGGTTATATGTTGGTGTCAAAAATGAAAGCTAATGGGAACAATTTTTAATATTGTTCCTGCTATCCAGAAGGTTTTCATTTGCTTAGTTTCAAGTTTGCTAATGAACATTTTCTCAATTGTTTTATTTCTTACTCGTTGAGGATTAGGATCAAGAACAGACTGAGGAGGGACTTCCATAGTGGTCAGTGGTTAAGAATTTTCCTGCCAGTGCAGTGGACATGGGTTTGATCCCTGGTCCAGGAACTAAGGCAATGGCACCCCACTCCAGTACTCTTGCCTGGAATGTCCCATGGATGGAGGAGCCTGGAAGGCTGCAGTCCATGGGGTCGCTGAGGGTCAGACACGACTGAGCGACTTAACTTTCACTTTTCACTTTTGTGCATTGGAGAAGGAAATGGCAACCCACTCCAGTGTTCTTGCCTGGAGAATCCCGGGGATGGAGGAGCCTGGTGGGCTGCTGTCTCTGGGGTCACACAGAGTCGGACACAGCTGAAGTGACTTAGCAGCAGCCAGGAACTAAGATCCCACATGCCTTGGGGCCCATCAACTGCCACTACGGAGCCCACTTGGTGCAACTACTGAAGCCTGTGTGCTCTAGAGCCTCTGCTCTGCAAAAAGAGAAGCCAGCAAAACCAGAAGCACGACCGCTGCAACTAGAGAGTAGCCCTCACTCCCCACAACAAGAGAAGGCCCACACAGCAAGGAAGAGCCCATGTGTGTCAATGAAGACCCAGCAGAGTCAAAGATAAATAAATAAACAAGATTTTAAGAAAGTGCAGACAGAGGAGTGGAAGCTCTGAGCCAGGACTGGCATTTGTTGTTCAGTCGATCAGTCATGTCAGTGTCTGCCACCCCAGGGACTGCAGCATGCCAGGCTTCCCTGTCTTTCACCACTGGCCTTACTCTTTTTTTGTTTTTTCTTTAATTAATTTTGATTGCACTGGGTCTTCACTGCTGAGCAAGGGCTTTTCTCTGGTTACAGTGCGTGGGCTTCTCACTGCAGTAGCTTTTCTTGTTGCAGAGCACAGGGTCTAGGTGTGATGGCTCCAGTAGTCAGCGCGCATGGGCTCAGTAGGTGTGGTGCACAGGCTTAGTTGCTCCACGGCATGTGGGATCTTCCCTGACCAGAGATGGAACCTGTGTCCCCTGCATTTGCAGGCAGATTCTCAACGACTGGATCACCAGGAAAGTCCATGGCATTACTACTTAATAAGGCTATCTGCTCAACTGGGTTATTAAATACTATCTCTCAGCAGAAAAAATCCAATAAGATAGTAATGAGGTGCCTTTATTTTATACTACTTTTTGGTGAACTTTTTGCATCTATCAGTATTCTCTTTGGTGGGTGACATTACTCTTACTGTAATTAGAACAGTATCAGGGTGAAAAGGAGAGCTGAGTAACAGGCAACAATGATTTCCTAAGAAAATCATAAGTTTTAGGGCTGTTTGGGATGGCAGGTGTTAGTGCTGGGCTTCTGATGGAGAGCCCCAGGTTTGCAGGCTGCAGCACCGGACTGCCCTTGGCCATACCTGGGCTGATATTCTTGTTTCTCTGTGTGAGCCTACATATTTCTATCTCAGTGAAGTCTATACAAAGTCTGTTTTACAGTGTACAATCTGAGGGGCTCTTCCATAAGCTTTTAGACTCTCTAGGGGTGAATGACAGGGCTTAATGGAAATGTAACAGTGAAACTTTGTGTTCTTGAGAATGGATCCTCTTACTCTGATCTGATCATCCTATGCATAATTCTTTAGCTTAACAGTGATTTCTTCTCTGTAATAGATGAAGCTTTCTATTACCTTGAGGAAGGTGAGGCAGTTGGTGTAGCCTGTGAACCTGTGAGTGCAGAACAAGACAGGGGTGTCGGGGTTTAATGTTATATTCATTTGAGGAATGGGGACAACTTTATATATCCTCATCAGACACTAGTTTGTTGAGGAGAAAATGTTTCTTAGTTTTGTTTGTGTTTGGGATTCTCCTTCCCTTCCTCTTGCATATCCTTTCCACAACTTCAGACAGACAGAAGAGCGCTATCAAGGAAAACCTGTCAGTTGCTTCTCCTGTCTGTGTTAATAAGGAAGGATTGCTTAAAAGGAAAAGCCTGCTCCAAAGTCAAGTTCCTGAAAGATTTCCAAAGTTTTGACATTTTTGTCTTTTGAGAAGTCTGTGGAGGACATGATGTTGAGGGTCATGGCGTTTACTTTTGATGACTTGGATTTGTGTTGAGTGTTTGGTTTTCTTTGATGGGAGAGAAGGGGACCTTCAAGGGGTGACTAGAGGGAAGAAGTAGGTTGTGGCGTGGAGTGGCCATTTGGCAGGGTGAGCAAGTGTTGCAGTTTTCTACCTTTAGTTTGGGGAAAGAAAATTGCTTTCCCTAAGTCTTACTCAAGGGAGAAGGTTCAGTGTCCCCCACCTCACTGGTTTAGGATGTTAACTTTTGCCTTAGGGAAGAGATGATTGGTAACATTTCTTCCAAACCAGCACCTTCAATAAGTGGCTGATGGCAAACTGTGGACAAAAATTGTTTTTTAGCTTGATTCCAAGGAACAGCCCAGCTTCTAGAGGGTAGAGACATATTGACACAGTGTCCCTCAGGGCTGAGACCCTGAGAACCTCCCCAGCCTGGTTTCTTTGTGATGTTCCAACAGAGTCTGGGCTCTGTTTTCTTGTTGTACTGATGTGTGAAGTTTGGGGTGGGTACAAGTGAATGCGTTTATCCCAGTGTATCAGTTCATAAAGATTCTTAAGGTGATTAGAGTGTGTCTCCCATACATGAACCATTTTGACTTTCTGTTAGGCTGAGATGTTGAAAGAACAGGGGGACAGGGATGGACTGCCAGCAGAGCTTGTTTGTATGGAAGCAAATTTCTTACCCTTTTTCTGGTGCTAGTGATAAAGAACCTGCCTGCCAATGCAGGAGTCATAAAGAGACACAGGTTCGATCCCTGGGTGAGGAAGACTCCCTGAAGAAGGAAATGGCAACCCACTCCAGTATTCTTGCCTGGGAAATCCCATGGACAGAGGAGCCTGGTGGGCTACAGTCCACAGGGTCACAAAGAGTTGGATGTGACTGAAGCGATGTAGCACCAGCACCCTAAGAATAACTTGGTATTTTGCCAAATGCATTCTAAAGCATTGGTTGTAGTATTTATTGAACTTCTAGAGTGTAGTGAGTACGAAGTACTAAGGCTTCATTGTCTGTGAATGTAAAATTTTGGCTTAAGGTTAAAACTACTGTCTGCTTGTCTAATAAGAGATAGATATTTTCTTTTCAGGTGAATCATACATGTAGTGTTTTGCCAAAATGCCCTTTTAATACACTAATAGTAAAAGTAAAGCTTGTGTTAAGAAAACTGGTAGAGCTTGCATTTCTAATTAAGCCTTTTTTTTTCCTTTTAGGAAGCTACCAGAGTCGTTCAGCCCATATTTTTGGGGAAAATGATTAATTATGTTGAAAACTCCAATCGCACGGATTCTGCCGCTTTGCAGGGAGCCTACGGCTGCGCGGCAGGGCTGAGCGCCTGCGTGCTCGTGTGGGCCGTTCTGCACCACTTGTACTTCTATCGCATTCAGCGTGTGGGGATGAGGCTGAGAGTAGCCGTGTGCCACATGATCTACCGCAAGGTGAGTGTCACTCGGTTCCACAGTGTGTACCCCCCCTGAAGGATCGGGAACATTTAGGGAAAGTTCTCTGTAAACTAAAAATTTTGTAACTGGGATCATTTGTACTTTACTGGAGAAGTTTGGTATCTGCACCAAGTCAAGTATTTTTTGTTGCTTTTCCAATATATAACAAAAAGTTTTCTACTGAGATTGGATCAGGGCTACCTTTTATGACTTTTAGCCACATAATATCCACTGTTGCATAATATCCACTAAATCTGTAATAAAATCTAATTAAAAATTAAAGTATCAAAGGTATCCCATTGATTTTCAATGTTTTTATGCCTAATTCTCATAGTGGTATTTCTGGAAATTTTGTTGTTGTTGTTCATTAAAACCTTCAAAGCTGTATTTAAAAGTGAACTTCAGGATTGGATCCATAAAATTAAATCTTGAACAGAATCGATTTGATAAAGGGAATGATTATATTTTTCAATGGCCCATTTAATCACATTCAGTACAATTGTGTTAACTAAAGAAAAATATAAATATAACTCAGGCTAAATACAGACTCGCTATATGCTATAGTTATGATTGTTTTATTGGCATTAAAGACAATAATTGTCTATTTTGGATAAAACTTGAAAATTTCCATTGTCTTTAGTAATTTGGGAGAGAATTTGTTGCTGTTCTTTCAAGTTATCTTCATAATACTGTGTTTCCTTTTTCTCTTTGGTATGCATTATAGAAGTTTTAATAACACCTGATTTGATGTGTTCAGTGATTTTTATATTGAGAAATGGCACACAACTCTTTCATAGCTTACCCTGATCTTAGCTAGTGTAAAAGGAATTAGGATTTCAGGTGTTTTTACAAAGAAATCGCCGCAGATACACCATGTCAACTGTTGAAAGGCTCTGTGTAAACTTGTTTCTCAGTATCTTGTTGCCCTGGGTTATTTGCTTTAAAAAATCCTCATTTAATTGTATTATATACTTAAATTTTTCTGTGAGAGTAGATCTGAAGTGTTCTTAAGTGAAAGTGTGAAAGTGAAAGTTGCTCAGTTGTGTCCGACTCTTTGCAACATCATGGACTATGTAGTTCATGGAATTCTCCAGGCCAGAATACTGGAGTGGGTAGCCTTTCATTCTCCAGGGGATCTTTCCAACCCAGGGATCGAACCCAGGTCTCCCGCATTGCAGGCATATTCTTTATCAGCTGAGCCAAAAGGGAAGATCTAAGTGTTCTCAGGAGACACACAAAATGGTAACTACATAAAGTGTGAATGTTAATTGGTTTTACTACAGAAATCATTTCCCAATGTATATTTTTAACAATAATCATGTTGTCCACCTTAATACATATAATTTTTATTAAAAGATAAAATCCTAACCAAAAGCTAAAGCCAAACAATTTAAATTGAAATTATAGCTTCTTTTACCTAGTTGCTACTTCTGCTGCTTATCTAGAGCTTCTGTTTCTTGGGAATGTTTTTCTTGGCAAAAGGTAAAGTGTCCTAGCTCTGTGAAAAATTCCACTGGTAGCTTGACAGGGATTGCATTGAATTTGTAGATTGCTTTGGGTAGTACACCCGTGGCGGATTCATGTTGATATATGGCAAAACTAATACAGCATTGTAAAGTAAAGTAAAATTAAAAATAAAAAAATAAAACCTAAAAAAAAAAAAGGTAAAGTGTCTTCTCCTCATCTTTCTTTGAGCAGCTTCTTGTTAATCTCAGTGCTGTATGAACCCAGGGGCCCTGGCATCTCACTGTGTATGTTTGGCACAAGAGCTGATTTCCTCCTGGTGACATGGAAATGGCAGTGATGACTGAACATTCTAGCCAGGGTTCTTCATTGTCCCCCATCATATATTTGTTATTCTCTTGCACCGTTCACTGTTTAGGAGATGAGTACTCAGATTTCTCCACAAGTTAGCTAGATGTTTGTCTTTCTAGATCGTGCTTACCTCCCATAAGTATGTGTGAAATTTCACCAGAACTGCACTGTGAAAACCTTCAGTTAGGTGTGAGGTCATGGTTCAGTCAAAGCTCCTCTTTGCTGCACAGGTGAGCCATTGTCCACCTGTTTTTCTTCCTCTTCCCACTAACACTTTGGAATGTCACCTTTGGGAAATTTTTAGGCTCTTTTTAGCTGAACTTTGAATGATCTTGTGGGATGTGTCATAAATAAAATGATTTGTCATTTCTACAAATTTGGTAAAGCTACTTTTGGCTTTTGGTCATTGATTTTAAAATTATTATAAAATATGCACAACATAAAATTTACAATTTTAACTAAACTGGGGAACATTGTTTAGTGACATTAATGACATGAAGAGCTGACTCATTGGAACAGACCCTGATGTTGGGAAAGACTGAAGGCAAAAGAGACAGGGGTGGCAGAAGATGAGATGTTTAGATACCTTCACTGACTCAATGGACATGAATTTGAGCAAACTTCAGGAGATAGTGGAGGACTGAGGAGACTGGTGTGCTGCAGTCCACGGCATTGCAAAGAGTTGGGCATGACTTAGTGACTGAACAACAACAATTTAGTGACATTAGGAACATTTACATTGTTGAGGAAACAACACTGCTCTCCATCTCCAGAATTTCATCTTCACAAAGTGATCCTATCCATCCAATAAACATTAATTCTCCAGCCACCCCACCCCCACCCCTACCAGCCATCACTGTTCTACTTCAATCTTTGAATTTGACTTGGTGTCCCATGTAAATGGAACTGTAAAATATTTGTCATTTTGTGTCTTGTTTATGTCATGTAGCACAATGTCTTAAGGGTTCATTGATGGTGAAGCAGGTGTCAAATTTAATTCCATTTTACAACTGAATAATATTCCATTATATGTATATACAGCATTCTCTGTATCCATTCATCTGTTAGTGAACATTTGGGTTGTTTCTATCTTTTGGCTATTGTGATCATTGCTGCTCTGAACACAAGTGTATAAATATCTGTTCAAGTTCATACATTCAGTTCTTTTGAGTATATTCCCAGAAGTGGAATTGCTGTATTATATGCTAATTTTGTGTTTAGTTTTTTGAGGAAGAACCATACTCTCTTCTACAGCAGCTACGTTGTTTTACATTCCCATTTTATCATTGATTTTTTTGTTTAACCTGAGGACTATATGAAAAAGTTTTGTGAACCATGAGACTCTGTTTGGATCCAGTTGGTGGTCTTTGAAGCAGCTCATGGTGTCTGTTCAGGTTCCTCAGATCTCTAGGGCATTTTTCTTAACAAATAGAGGAATTTGCAGCAGAGGCTGTGTTTCTTGTAAAGTCAGCAGACTGGCATTAAGAACAGAGGTTCCTCACAGGAACAGTGTTTTGAACATTATACTCACTCATTTCAGAAAGAATAAACTAAGGCCAAAGTGTTTAAATGAGATCACACACAGAATTAATAATTGATTCCAGATTGATAGTCTGTCCAAGTCCTCTAATTTCTTTCTTTAAGGTAGCCTTTCCACTCTCATCTAGTTTGGCTCAAATTTATTTTGGTTTGTTATTAAGTCTAAATCAACATTCCTTTATCCTTCAGGCAGGTTCAAGTTCATTGAGAAGCAGGATGGGGGATTTTGCTTCTACCTCCTGGTCCTCCCTTTGTTGTTCTTGTGGGCAGGGCTGCTGCCACAGGAGGAGACAAAGAATGAATGTAGGTCCATAGAACTCTGCTGTTTGGGGTCACCCTCTCTGTCCTAGGACTGCTCAAGACCCCACGAAAACACACTCCATTTTGCTATGTTGTTACTCCTTGGAAGAAAAGTTATGACCAACCTAGACAGCATATTGAAAAGCAGAGACATTACTTTGCCAACAAAGGTCCGTCTAGTCAAGGCTATGGTTTTTCCAGTGGTCATGTATGGATGTGAGAGTTGGACTGTGAAGAAAGCTGAATGCCAAAGAACTGATGCTTTTGAACTGTGGTGTTGGAGAAGACTCTTGAGAGTCCCTTGGACTGCAAGGAGATCCAACTAGTCCATTCTAAAGATCGGCCCTGGGATTTCTTTGGAGGGAATGTTGCTGAAGCTGAAATTCCAATGCTTTGGCCACCTCATGCGAAGAGTTGACTCATTGGAAAACACTCTGATGCTGGGAGGGATTGGGGGCAGGAGGAAAAGGGGACAACAGAGGATGAGATGGCTGGATGGCATCACTGACTCGATGGATGTGATTCTGAGTGAACTCCAGGAGTTGGTGATGGACAGGGAGGCCTGGCATGTTGCCATTCATGGGGTTGCAAAGAGTCGGATACGACTGAATGACTGAACTGAACTGAACTGAATGTTGACTTGGTATCACCTTAGCAATCCAGTTCTCTGTATCTTTCTCTCACTAGGTACTTCGTCTGAGTAGCTCAGCCATGGGGAAGACCACCACAGGACAGATAGTCAACCTGCTGTCCAACGATGTGAACAGGTTTGATCAGGTGAGCTGCCCCTGAGGGATCCTCTTCCATTTCCCATCCTTCTTACTTAGTGTAGCTTATTGGGATGCCAGGTGCCAGTGTTTGGTGTCAGCCAGGGTTCTGTTGAGGACCTAAGACAAGGGTCCTTTTTATCCAACTCTCGTTTCTTCTGTGTGCAACTTAGATGTAACAATGTGTGTTGTCCTGTGGATGAGAATTTTGTTTTTCTAATAATAGACAGGCAGCAGGATTCTTTCCCAGCTTGGTTAGTGTCCCTAGGGGTCCTCCTGGTGTAGCTCATCTTGGCACATGGTGTTGGTATTGCTGGGCTGTCTTCCTCCTCTTCTGGATGAGGAAGGCCTGGTGGGCAGGGGTTTTTCTTTCCCTGTTCAGTGCCTGCTGTATGGGGAGCCTGTGAGGAATAATGCCAAGTGGATGGTCCTCAGCCAGACACAACCTCCTCTCTGCGTCCCTCTGTACTCTTTTTTCCCACTTACTTTATGAATAGATCATATTACCCAGGGCATTGTAGCTGTTGGTCAGAATTGTACTGCACTAGACCACTTCTCCTTCAATTATTAATTCATAAACCATGAAGTAAGACTTCTACTCAGTTTCAGGGATAAATTAGGCTTAGTTTTTGCCCCCCAAAAGCCACAGCCTGTCAGGGAGGTAAATACTTAAGTAATTACTGGAGAGAGTAGTAGGTACCATAATATAGGCTCTCCTGGGGAGATGGTGGCTGAATTTTGGAACAAAGAGAGTTTGGGGAAACCCTGAGCTCATCTGTGTTGTGGATAAAATTCAGATCTTCCTCCCAGTGCTGCTGCTTGGATTCTGTCTGGCCGGTTCTGTGCTGCCCCAGAACAGTGTCATCTGGGGTGGATGTGTGGATTTCTGCTTTAGCAGGTTTAAAACCCACTGTGATCATTTCTGTTTTGGTTCCTGTATCTTCTTTGTTGCTGCTGCTGTCCGACTCTGTGCGACCCCATAGATGCCAGCCCACCAGGCTTCCCCGTCCCTGGGATTCTCCAGGCAAGAACACTAGAGTGGGTTGCCATTTCCTTCTCCAATGCATGAAAGTAACAAGTGAAAGTGAAGTTGCTCAGTCATGTCCGACTCTTAGCGACCCCATGGACTGCAGCCTACCAGGCTCCATTTACAAGCATATTATTTCTATACTGTGTCCTTACTTGTGTTGTTTTTTATAATATCCTAAAAGGGCTTATCTTTTTCTTTAAGGTAATGATGTTCTTGCACTATCTGTGGGTGGGGCCACTGCAGGCAATTGCAGTGACTGCCCTGCTCTGGATGGAAACAGGAATATCGTGTCTTGCTGGGATGGCAGTTCTCATTTTCCTTCTGCTGTTGCAAAGCTGCTTTGGGATGTGGTTTGCATCACTCCGGTAAGTGAAACACTGGTTTAAACAATAGGTAACGTATATTTGGTGAAAACCACAATCTGTTGAATGCTTTTGTTTAAGAAATAAAATGCCTTCTCTGATCTCTTCTTTGTGTGTGTTGTAGATGCTTCAGGCTTAGTTTAGCCAGTGGTGGCTCCAGCTTTAAGCTGAAGGATAATCTTGAAGCAGGAAAAGTTATGGGATTTTCCAAACCCTCCCAGCACTGTACCTGAATATGTAGAGTGTCCTTGAGTACAATGTACCTATATTGAAGTTATTTAAACATTATTAAATAGTAATAATCCTTCAGGCTTGATCTTAGCTGCATATATTTTTGTTATGCTTGGGTTAGAGTGATTTTTCCAGTATGTATATTCATGTCTTATTTTTAATTCAGCGTTTCCATTAATTTATAAGTGTCCAAGGACAAAGTCAGTTTTGATTAATTTTTAAATCAATCTATTTATTTTAATTGGAGGCTAATTACTTCATAATATTATGGTGATTTTTGCCATACATTGACATGAATCAGCCATGTGCCCCCCATCCTGAACACCCCTCCCACCTCCCTCCCCATCCCATCCCTCTGGGTTGTCCCAGTGCACCAGCTTTGAGTGCCCGGTTTCATGCATCGAACTTGAACTGGTCATCTGTTTCACATATGGCAATATACATGATTCAATGCTGTTCTCTAAAATTATCCCACCCTGACCTTCTCCCACAGAGTCAAAAAGTCTGTTCTTTATATCTGTGTCTGTTTTGCTGTGTCACATATGGGGTCCTTGTTACCATCTTTCTAAATTCCATATATATGCATTAATAAACTGTATTGATGTTTTTCTTTCTGACTTACTTCACTCTGTATAATAGGCTCCAGTTTGGCACTCTCTGGGTTTCTTGATTCAAATGTGTTCTTTTAAATAGCTGAGTGATATTCTATTGTGTATATGTACCACAACTTTCTTATCCATTTATTTGCTGATGGATATCTAGGTTTCTTCCATGTCCTAGCTATTGTAAACAGTGCTGTGATAAACATTGGGGTACACATGTCTCTTTCAATTCTGGTTTCGTCAGTGTATATGCCCAGCAGTGGGATTGGTGGGTCATATAGCCATTCTATTTCCATTTTTTTTTAAGGAATCTCCACACTGTTCTGTAGAGTGGTTGTACTAGTTTGCATTCCCACCAACAGTGTAAGGGGGTTCCCCTTTCTCCACACACTCTCCAGCATTTATTGTTTGTAGAATTTTTGATAGCAGCCATTCTGATCATCATGAGATGGTACCTCATTGTGGTTTTGATTTGCAGTTCTCTGAAACAGTATCAGACTTTATCTCTTTGGGCTCCAAAATCACTGCAGATGGTAACTGCAGCCATGAAATTAAAAGATGCTTACTCCTTGTAAGAAAAGTTATGACCAACCTAGATAGCATATTCAAAAGCAGAGACATTACTTTGCCGACAAAGGTCCATCTAGTCAAGGCTATGGTTTTTCCAGTAGTCATGTATGGATGCAAGAGTTGGACTGTGAAGAAGACTGAGCACCAAAGAATTAATGCTTTTGAACTGTGGTGTTGGAGAAGACTCTTGAGAGTCCCTTGGACTGCAAGGAGATCCAACCAGTCTGTTCTAACGGAGATCAGCCCTGGGTGTTCTTTGGAAGGAATGATGCTAAAGCTGAAATTCCAGTACTTTGGCCACCTCATGTGAAGAATTGACTCATTGGAAAAAACTCTGATGCTGGGAGGGATTGGGGGCAGGAGGAAAAGCGGATGACAGAGGATGAGATGGCTGGATGGCATCACTGACTTGATGGATGTGAGTCTGAGTGAACTCCGGGAGATGGTGATGGACAGGGAGGTCTTGTGTGCTGCGATTCAGGGGGTCGCAAAGAGTCGGACACGACTGAGTGACTGAACTGAACTGATAATGAGTGATGTTGAGAATCTTTTCATGTGTTAGCCCTCTGTATGTCTTCTTTGGAAAAATGTCTGTTTAGTTCTTTGGCCCATTTTTGGATTGGGTCTTTTATTTTTCCAGTATTGAGCTGCATGAGTAGCTTGTATATTTTTAAGATTAATTCTTTGTCAATTGCTTCATTTGCTACTATTTCTCCCATTCTGAAGGCTGTTTCTTCACCTTATTTATAGTTTCCTTCATTGTAAAAGAGCTTTTAAGTTTAACTAGTTCCCATTTGTTTATTTTTGCTTTTATTTCCATTACTCTGGGAGGTGGATCAAGAGGATCTTTCTGTGATTTATGTCAGAGTGTTTTGCCTATGTTTTCCTCTAGGAGTTTTATAGTTTCTGGTCTTACACTTAGATATTTCCTCCATTTTGAGTTTATTTTTGTGTATGGTGTTAGAAAGTTTTCTAATTTCATTCTTTTACAGGCAGTTGACCAGTTTTCCCAGCAAAACTTGTTAAGGAGATTGTCTTTTCTCCATTGTATATTTTTGCCTCCTTTGTCAAAGATAAGGTATCCATAGGTGTTTGGATTTATCTCTGGACTTTCTGTTTTGTTCCATCGATCTATATTTCTGTCTTTGTGCCAATACCATACTGTCTTGATGACTGTAGCTTTGTAGTATAGCCTGTAGTCAGGCAGGTTGGGTCCTCCAGTTCCATTCTTCTTTCTCAAGATTGCTTTGGCTAGTCGAAGTTTGTTATATTTCCATACAAATTGTGAAATTATTTGTTCTAGTTCTCTGAAAAATACTGATGGTAGCTTGATAGGGATTGCATTGAATCTATAGATTGCTTTGTTTAGTATACTCATTTCTACTATATTGATTCTTCCAATCCATGAACATGGTATATTTCTTCATCTATTTATGTCATCTTTGATTTCTTTCATCAGTGTTTTATATTTTTCTATATACAGGTCTTTTGTTTCTTTATGTAGATTTATTCCTAAGTGTTTTATTCTTTTCATCGCAGTGGTGAATGGAATTGTTTCCTTAATTTCTCTTTCTGTTTTCTCATTGTTAGTGTATAGGAATGCAAGGGATTTCTGTGTATTAATTTTATATCCTGCAACTATACTATACTCATTGATTACCTCTTGTAATTTTTTGGTGGTGTCTTTGGGATTTTCTATGCAGAGGATCATGTAATCTGTAAACAGTGAGAGTTTTACTTCTTTTCCAATCTGGATTCCTTGTATTTCTTTCTTTCTTTCTTTTTTTTTTTCTGATTGCTGTGGCCCAAACTTCCAAAACTATATTGAATAGTAGTGGTGAGAGTGGGCACCCTGACTTTAGGGGAAATGCTGTCAGTTTTTCACCATTGAGGATAATGTTTGCTGTGGGTTTATCATATATGGCTTTTATTATGTTGAGGTATGTTCCTTCTATGCCTGCTTTCTGAAGGTTTTTTTTTTAAATCATAAATAGATGTTGAATTTTGTCAAAGGCTTTTTTTGCATCTATTGAGATAATCATATGGTTTTTATCTTTCAGTTTGTTAATGTGGTGTATCACATTGATTGATCTGCAAATATCAATAAATCCTTGCATCCCTGGGATAAAGCCCACTTGGTCATGATGTATGATCTTTTTAATATGTTGGATTTTCTTTGCTAGAATTTTGAGAATTTTTACATCTAAGTTCATCTGTGATATTGGCCTGTAGTTTTCCTTGTGGCATCTTTGTCTTGTTTTGGTATTAGGGTGATGGTGGCCTCATAGAATGAGTTTGCGAGTTTCCCTTCCTCTGCAATTTCCTGGAAGAGTTTGAGTAGGATAGGTGTTAGCTCTTTAAATTTTTGGTAGGAATCACCTGTGAAGCCATCAGGTCCCGGGCTTTTGTTTGTTGGAAGATTTTTGATTACAGTTCTGATTTTCATGTTTCTGATTGGTCTGTTAAGATTTTCTATTTCTTCCTTGTTCAGTTTTGGAATGTTGTACTTTCCTAAGAATTTATCCATATCTTCCAAGTTGGCCATTTTATTCACATATAGTTGCTGATACTAGTCTCTTATGATCCTTTCTATTTCTGTGTTGTCTGGTGTGATTTCTCCATTTTCATTTCTAATTTTGTTGATTTGATTCTTCTCCATTTTTTTCCTTGATGAGAATGGCTAATGATTTGCCCATTTTATTTACCTTCTCAAGGAACCAGTTTTTAGTTCTGTTGATTTTTTCTATGGTCTCCTTTGTTTCTTTTTCATTAATTTCTGCTCTAATTTTTATGATTTCTTTTCTTCAACTAACCCTGGGGTTCTTCATTCGTTTTTTTTTTCCTAGTTGGTTTAGGTGTAAAGATGGGTTATTTATTTGATTTTTCTCTTGTTTCTTGAGGTAAGTGTGTATTGTTATGAACCTTTGTCTTAGCACTGCTTTTACTGAATTCCATAGGTTTTGGGTTGTTGGGTTTTCGTTTTCATTTGTTTCTATGCATATTTTTATTTCCTTTTTGATTTCATCTGTGATTTGCTGGTTATTCAGAAGCGTGTTGTTTAGCCTCCATATGTTTGTATTTTTAATAGTTTTTTTCCTCTAGTTGACATCTAATCTTACCACGTTGCGATCCAAAAAGATACTTGAAATGATTTCTTTTTTTTTTTTTTTGAATTTACTAAGGCTAGATTTGTGACCCAGGATGTGGTCTATCCTGGTGAATGTTCTGTGTGCACTTGAGAAAAAGGTGAAATTCATTGTTTTGGGTGAAATGTCCTATGGATATCAATTAGGTCTAACTGGTCCATTGTATTGTTTAAAAAGTTTGTGTTTCCTTGCTAATTTTCTGTTTGGTTGATCTATCCATAGGTGTGAGTGGGGTACTAAATTTTCCTACTATTATTGTGTTTCTGTTAATTTCCCCTTTCAAACTTGTTAGCATTTGTCTTATGTATTGAGGTGCTCCAATGTTGGGTGTATGAATGTGAAAGTCACTCAGACGTGTCCGACTCTTTGTGATCCCATAGACTTTATAGTCCATGGAATTCTCCAGGCCAGAATACTGGAGTGGTTAACCTTTCCCTTCTCCAGGGGATCTTCCCATCCCAGGGATTGAACCAGGTCTCCCACGTTGCAGGCAGATTCTTTACCAGCTGAGCCACAAGGGAAGCCCAAGAATACTGGAATGGGTTTCCTATCCCTTCGCCAGTGGATCTTCTCAACCTAGGAATTGAACTGGGGTCTCCCATATTGCAGTCGGATTCTTTACCAGCTGAACCACAAGGGAAGGCCAAGAATACTGGAGTCGGTAACCTATCCCTTCTCTAGAGGATCTTCCTAATTCAGGAATCAAATCAGGGTCTCCTCCATTGTAGGCAGATTCTTTACAAAATGAGCTATGAGGGAAGCCCTTGTTGGGTGCATATATATTTATAATTGTTATATCTTCTTCTTGGATTGGTCCTTTGACCATTATGTAGTGTCCTTCTTTGTCTCTTTTCACAGCCTTTCTTTCAAAGTCGATTTTATCTGATATGAGTATTGCTACTTTTGCTTTCTTTTGGTCTCTATTTGCATGAAATACCTTTTACAGCCCTTCACTTTCAGTCTTTGTCTTTTCTAGGTCCTTGTTAAACATTTCTTGTATCTTCTCAATCCTGTCTCTAGTCTATTTATCTGTAACTCCATTTTGTTTTCAAGATTTTGGATCATCTTTACTATCATTATTCTGAATTCTTTTTCAGGTAGACTCCCTATCGCCTCCTCTTTTGTTTGATTTTGTGGGCATTTATCATGTTGCTTTAATCTGCTGAATATTTCTCTACCTGTTCATTTTGTTTAGATTGCTGGGTTTGGGGTGCCTTTTCTGTTTGCTGGCAGTTCATGGTTCCTCTGTATTGTGGAGCCTTCTCCCTGTGGGTGGGGTTGGACTGGTGGTTTGTCAAGGTTTCCTGGTTAGGGGAGCTTGTGTCTGTGTTCTGGTGGGTGGAAATGGATCTCTTCTCTTTGAAGTGCCATGAAGTGTCTGGTAGTGAGTTTTGGGGTGTCTATGGGTTTGGCATGGCTTTGGGCAGCCTGTCTTTTAATGCTCAGGGCTGTGTTCCTGCTTTACTGGAGAATTAGCATGGTATATCTTGCTCTGGAACTTTTTAACTCTTGGGTGAAGCTGACTTCAGTGTAGGAATGTATCCTTTTGAGTGAACTCTTGTCTATTAATATTCCATGGAATCAGGAGTTCCCTAATGTTCTCAAGTTTTGGAGTTAAACCTTCTCCCTCTGGCTTTCAGTCTTATTCTTACAGTAGCCTCAAGACTTCTCCATCCATATAACACAGATGATAAAACATCTAGGTTAATAGTGAAACAATTCTCCACAGTGAGGGACCCCAGAGAGGTTCACAGACTTACATGGAGAAGAGGGAGAAGGGAGATAGAGGTGACCAGGAGGAAAAGAGAGGGAGTCAAAAGGGGAGAGAGCAATCTAGCCAGTAATCAACTCCCTAAGTGTTCTCCACAGCCCAGAACACTCAGAGACATTCACAGAGTTAAGTAGAGAAGAAAAAGGGGAGGGAGAAGATATAGGTGACCTGGGGGAGAAAAGGGAGAGTCAAAAAGGGAGACAGCAATAAAGCCAGCCAGCAATTTCACACACCTAAGTGAAAATGGGTACTGAAGATTGTATTCCTAAAGGTACAAAATGGAAAACAAATACCAAAAAGCAAAGATTAAAAATCTAGAGTAGAGGTTAGACTCTCAGAAATACAATATTAAAATTATAAAACAAAATCAATCACAAAATTATGAAAAATATACATGTGAATTTGCTTTAAAATGAGGTCTTTTTGCAAGATAATAGGTTATAAAAATGAAAATTAAAGGAGTAATAAGGAACTTAAATTAAAAATTAAAAAGTGATAATAGTAAAAATATATCTAGGAATTTCTCTGGAGCTGTTGTGGGCAGTGTGGGGTCAGTTCAGTTTCAGATAGTTCCTTGTTCCAGCTTGTACTTCTTTTCAAGGTCTATTGGCTCCCTCCAATATTTAGTCAATGTTAACTACAAGATTTTAATCTGTTGAACCTGTCACTTCCAGAGCGGTTCCCTCTTCTTTGTTTATTTTGGCTTCCTCTGTTTGCAAGTCTCTTCAGTGTCTAATTTCCACCCTGACACAAAGGGGTGAAGGTGGTCACTTATTTAGGCTTAACTTGTTCAGTTCTGTTGTGGGGAGGGGGAGATACTACAAACAAATATTGCTGGCATGTGTGGGGAGTGTTTGCAGTGTAAGGACCACACTGGGTGTGCCAAAGCTCAAGGTGGCATGTATTTCCTGGGTCTACACTGATCAGGCTCCAGGGTGCTCTGCAGGGGTACTGTCCAAAGTGGACCTGCCTTTACAGGCACTTCCCAGGTCTAAGCTGCTCAGGTTCTTGGGTACTCCACAAGGGCACAGACTCATTTGGGCATGCGTTTTGTGCCTTTCCCAGGTCCAAGCAGCTCAGGCGACCAGGTACTTGGTGAGCACACTGTCCCAGGTGGGCCATGCGTCTTAATCACCTCCCTGGTCCATGCTGCTTAGTATCGCGTGTGCGCTGCGAGAGCATGATCTCAGGTGTGCTGTGTGAGAGGTGTGTCTCCTCCGGAGAGCTGATCTCAGGCTACGACACTCCTGGCAGATGTTAACCGTCCAGGATCCCAGGAAGACGTGGTTAGCAACTGGGAACCTGCTCACAGTTTGGTGAAGGATGCCGGTCCCTGGGGCCGACATTAGAGCAGCCCCTTGCAGTGGGGCTCTGGGTGTCACACGCCTGCCTGTCTGCCTCTGGGGACCTGCGGAGGAGGGGCCTGTATGCAGCCGGCTAGCTCTTCTTTGGTGTTAGCTCAATCCTTTGTTCTGTGAGTGGGCCAGGCTGTGCCTTAGAGCCTTTCATGGGCAAGTTCTCTCTCTCTCTCTCTTTTTTCTCTCTCTGCCAATCCCATAGTTTGGGTTGCTATCTCATGTTATCTCCCTCAGATTGTCCTCAGGGTATTCAGGCCTGGTCCTTACCCTAAGTACTGATTATGCAGCCTCTGCCTCCCTGTCTAGTCCCCACTTGTTGGTAGCAGACACGAGTGTCTGGGCTACTTTGCTCGCAGTTGCAGTTAGGTGCATATTCTGTTTTTTTTTTTTTTTTCTCTCTCCTGGTTATGTTGCCCTCTGAGATTCTAAAACTCCCCACAGACCAGCCTGTGAGAGTGTTTCCTACTGTGTGGAAACTTCTCTTCCTTCACAACTCCCTCCCCAGAACTGGTCTCTGTCCCTAACTCTTTGTCTCTCTCTGTGTCTTTTGTATTTTGTCCTACCTCTTTTTGAAGAGATTAGGCTGTCTTTCTGGGTGCCTAGTGTCCTCCACTAGCATTTAGAAGTTGTTTTGTGGAAGTTGCTCAGCATGCAAATGATCTTTTGATGAATTTGTGGGGCAAAAGTGGTCTCCCCATCCTATTCCTCTGCCATCTTGGGACCACCCCCAGTCTTGATTAACTATGTCTTTATTAGGACTTCCCTGGTGGCTCAGACATCGAAAGTGTCTGCCTACAATACGGGAGACCCGGGATCGATCCCTGGGTTGGGAAGATCCTCTGGATAAGGAAATGGCAACCTACTACAGTACTCTTGCCTGGAAAATCCCATGGATGGAGGAGTGTTGTAGGCTACAGTCCATGGGGTTGCAAAGACTTAGACACGACTGAGCGACTTCATTTTCATAAAGTCCCACAGTCTCAGCAGCATATGTGATAGAAAAGTAACTGGTGATGAAGGGCTAATGGTGATGAGTTAGAGCTGAGGC
Organism: Capra hircus; assembly: GCF_001704415.2. Lineage (NCBI taxonomy): Eukaryota > Metazoa > Chordata > Mammalia > Artiodactyla > Bovidae > Capra > Capra hircus. The sequence continues at coordinate 13,454,419 of NC_030819.1, forward strand.
GGGTTCCAGAGGATTGGGAGTGGGTCATTGTTCAGATTGTCAGGTGGTGGTGTGTTGTTTGAAGCTAGTTAAGTTCTTTTATGTCTGTGTGTACCATTACATGTGGTATTTTTCTTTACTTGAAATTTCTTTTCCTCTCTTTGCTGTGGAGAGATGTTCCTTATCCTTTGAGGCCCTATTCCAGTGCTACAAGGTCTCCGATGTTTTTCTTGTTCTCTTTTCCTGATTTTATTAACAGCCTCATTTTTTCTGTTCCCCAGAATTTTACTCCTGTTTTATTACAGCACAGACACTGTCTTCCTGTTAAATTCCTTTTTGCCTTTCCTGTTTAACCACCATCTTCTTGGGCAGATGGTTTGTATCTGACTCACTTCAGGTCTTCCTTGGCTGATACTGCAAGTTCTCTGAGTTAGTCTTTGCATTAGGCTGAGTTGTTGACTTCCTAGAAGTCTTTTTCTCCATTTGTACTTTGAGTAGAACCTGCCTGTGATGTCAGCACAGAAGAGCTGTAGGGAATCATTTGATCTCTGGTGCCTCCCCGTGTCCCCTGTTGCTGATGCTACAGAAAGTTAGGCTGTGATAACTAAGGCTTATGTCTCACTTCTGTCCCCTTAGGAGTAAGACTGCAGCTCTCACAGATGACAGGATCAGGACCATGAATGAATTTATAAGTGGCATCAGAACAGTAAAAATGTATGCTTGGGAAAAGTCACTTATAGACCTCATTACCAGCTTGAGAAGGTAAGTTTTTGTATATATCACACCATATTTTTGTACTCCCCTCCACTTTTTTCTGAATTTACTTATTATTTTTTGAGGATAATTACTTTACAATGTTGTGGTGGTCTCTGCTATACATCAAGGCGAATCAGTCATAATTATTATATATATCTATCCCCACCTTCTTGAATCTCTGCCTTCCACTCCCATTCCACCTCTCTGGGTCATCACAAAGCATCAGGCTAGACTCCCTGTGTTATATAGCAGCTTCCTGCTGGTTATCTATTTCACACATGACAGCATATACATGTCAATGCTACGTTCTCAATTTGTCCTACCTTCTCCCTCCCACTTTGTGTCTCTGAGATTGTTCCCTGCATCTGTGTCTCCATTTATTCTCTGTGAATAGTTCATCAGTTCTGTTTTTCTAGATTCCATATATATGCATTAATATTTTCTTTTGTCTTTCTGACTTACCTCACTCTGTATAACAGGTTCTAGGTTCACCTACATTACTACAGTTGACTTTTCTGAATCAATTTTGAAGTCTTACCAAGTTTTTCACATTACGATGAACTTAAATTTTATGCACTCCACCCCCAACATGTGGCAGAAAGTTTAAGTAGAATAGGAGAGACATCATTTTAACATGTTCTTCCACTTATTGTCTTCTTAAAGGAAAAATTTATATGTGCTTCTTGTATAGAAATGAATTTCCAAGTATTTCTTAGTACCAGAAACCCTCCAAAAGCAGTAATTTCAAGATGTTAGTATTTTTTCCCTGTCTTTTATATTCCTTTTTACCTAATAATACTCCTTAGCTTTTTCACTGTCTATAAAGTTTTGTCACATGGAAATCAATTACAAAAGAACTCCACAAGGTAAGTTTTATTTTCTTACCCAATACAGAAACATCAACAGAGACATGATGGTTGACGGCTAAATGTTTCAGATAGCAGAGTATGTAATTGCTGGACAGTCTTTAGCTGAAAAGTCCAAGGCCTTTTCTTCTGATGATGATAGCAAGTGGATTTTCTGTCTCTCTGTCCTATATTGGTGGAGTTTGTGTGTGAGGAATTTCCTCTCTCTGCCCCAGCTGATGTCCTCTGCTTCTTACAATTTCAGGATCCTGGGCAGAAGCTGGTTTTCTCTCTTCTCTTGAAGCAGGTGGTTTTTGCCTGTTGTCAATGCAGGGTACAGGATGGGCTTGTTGTCATTATTTAGTCTCTAAATTGTGTCCGTCTCTTTATGACCCCATGTAGTATAGCCTGCTAGGCTCCTCTGTCCATGGGATTTTCCAGGCAAGAATACTGGAGTGGGTTGCCATTTCCTTCTCCACAGAAGGTACTAGTATTTGCGATGATGACATTAAAACTAAAACTGTAGTTTGATGTAGCACAAATGGTGAGATTTTAGAGATTGGATGTAACTGTATCAGGCAAAACTTTATGAATCATTATTATTCATTCCAAACAGAGCCGTGAAAACACTATATTGTTTTCTTTGCTTTTTCTTTGTGGAATACTTTTCCATCTTTCATTTAAATGTCTGATGTGTGTTTTACTCCAGCACAGGGCACTTAGAATTCTCTGGCAGCTCCCTGTCACTTCTTACTTTGCACATTTGTGGGGGCCCTCCCTCTCCTGGGAATACACTCTCATCTTCCTTATTCTCTGGCTTCTGCCAACCCTGACCCCAGCTTATCTTCTCAAGATCCACATTCATGCAACTTGCTCTCACTCCACTGCTCCATGTTACACATCTCTGATCTGAGCTCCTGTAGGGGCTGTGTGGCTGCCTCTGTCTAATGTCTTGGTATGTCACAGTTTTGGGGTGTCTTATTCTCTTCATCTACAAGTTCATGAGCTCCTGGAGGTGATGGGCTGTGTCTTTCTGTCATCAGTGAGGAGCCTGGTCCAGGACTTGTGGTTTTGAATGCTTGTTGAATGAATGTTCAAACTCAGTCTCATTGGTCCAAAATGTTTAAAAAAGTGTGACTCTAAGTCTTCTTCTAGTTGGAAGAGTGAAGTGGTGCTGCAGAGTGTGGTCCTGGTTTGGGGGCAGACCTCCGGGTGTGCACTGTGTAGCATCCCTATGATGTGAGGGATAGTTTATCTGTACCCACTCTCAAAAGGGGCCACTCACACAGGGCACTGGAATTCATGCCTTGGATGTAGGTGATTGTTTTAAAATCTATTTTCTACTCTCTTTTCCAGGAAGGAAATTTCCAAGATTCTGCAAAGTTCCTACCTTAGAGGAATGAATTTGGCATCATTTTTTGCTGTAACCAAAATCATGATTTTTGTCACCTTTGCCACCAATGTGGCTTTCAACAAGGTGATTACAGCCAGCCAAGTGTTTGTGGTGGTGACGCTTTATGAGGCTCTGCGGTTTACAAGCACCCTCTACTTCCCCATGGCCATCGAGAAAGTGTCAGAGGCCATCGTCAGTATCCGAAGAATCAAGGTTTGGGAACAAATAACTTTTTAAAGTTGTAGGTGTATTTTACATAAAATGCCTTCTTTTATTTGGTGTGACTGTGTGCCAGTTAGATGAGGTTTAGCTCTGTGCCAAAGCAGGTAGTCATTCCAAACTCTCTTATATACTCCCCTCTCTTCTTTGATAGAGTATATTATAAATATCATAAGTTCCCTGCTCATTTATTGGCAGCAGTAGCAACAACACAGGACTCTCTACATACAAGTGATGATGTCAGGGTGATTAATATGTCTAAAAACAAGAGAAGCGAACAGGTTGCCTCTCCTGTGCTAACTCAAATGACTAGATAGTGACTGCGCACAGTCCTGGAGTGAACAGGATTCCTCTCTGGGCTGGGAAGGAAAAAACTTTCTGAGAGCTCCTTGCTCCTTGGGCAGGAAGATTTACTTAGTTCTCTGTTGGAAACGGGTTCTTTCCTGCATAAGTGATTTGCTTGTTAATTTCTGAGCTTGCCTTTCGGATCTGCCTTTTCCTCTCTGCCTCTTTTCACTGCTTAATTCTGTCTGTAGCTGGACTCTTCCCTTCAAATTTGTGATTCCCACCATACCCACTATGGTCCCCACCCCACCCCCGCCCCGTTGTTCGTAAATTGCCTTGGGCAAATAATTTACATCACCAAGACAAGGGTCTGGCACACAGTAGGTGATCAGTTATTCATGTGTTTGTGAATAAATCTAAAATTAAATAAACTGGTTCTGTGAGTCAGCCTGGGCATGAGCTTGAATGTCTAGGCTTTATGAAAAATCTGGCTTGTTTCTACTTCTCCACAGTGATGGGCAACTAGTAATAGATCTCTAGTGAAGTTAGATAGTTCTCCATGTGATTATATTTTATTTTTGGGTCTTGTCATAAAAGCCAATCTTTTTTGTGATGGAAGTTTCTATGCTATAAGAAGCCATTTTGCATAAAACACATCAGTCATATGGGGTTAGTTCTGGTTCCCTAAGTTTGTCATTCTTTCTGATGGGGGCTTCTAGCAACACTTATAAGGCTTGGTCCATGCAACTTGTTAAAAAATTCCTTTTTCATGGCTTTCACATCTTGAAATAGACATTTAGGAAAATCCTTGGACTGTAGTGACATTCTTAGTGACACATTAACCTATCCAGTTGGAAGCTTCATATGTGTGCTGTGCTATTGTGGTTTTGTTATTACTGCTGCTGCAGCTGTTGTCTTTGATCATGGCTACCAGTGATCTATTTGTGGTCTGGGCCCTCTTGAACCCTTTATGCATCATGCCATCTCATTTAATCAGGAAAGCAATTGAGTGGGTAAACATTAGTGTCGCTGCTTTACAGATAAGGAAACAGGTTCCTGTATCAGTTGAAATAGCTCACCCATCCTCACACAGCTTGCAAATGACAGAAATAGGATTTTGACCAAAGCCTGATTTCTTTTTTTTTTTTTAAATTTTTATTTTTACTTTATTTTACTTTACAATACTGTATTGGTTTTGCCATACATTGACATGAATCCACCACGGGTGTATACAAGCTCCCAATCCTGAATCCCCCTCCCACCTCCCACCCCATATCATCTCTCTCGATCATCCCCGTGCACCAGCCCCAAGCATCCTGTATCCTCTATCGAACACAGACTGGTGGTTCATTTCTTACATGATAGTATACATGTTTCAATGCCATTCTCCCAAATCATCCCACCCTCTCCCTTTCCCTCAGAGTCCAAAAGTCCGTTCTATACATCTGTGTCTCTTTTGCTGTCTCGCATACAGGGTCATCATTACCATCTTTCTAAATTCCATATATATGTGTCAGTATACTGTATTGGTGTTTTTCTTTCTGGCTTACTTCACTCTGTATAATCGGCTCCAGTTTCATGCATCTCATTAGAACTGATTCAAATGTGTTCTTTTTAATGGCTGAGTAATACCCCATTGTGTATATGTACCACAGCTTTCTTATCCATTCATCTGCTGATGGACATCTAGGTTGTTTCCATATCCTGGCTATTATAAACAGTGCTTCAATGAACATTGGGGTACATGTGTCTCTTTCAATTCTGGTTTCCTCGGTGTGTATGCCCAGTAGTGGGATTGCTGGGTCATAAGGCAGTTCTAGTTGCAATTTTTTAAGGAATCTCCACACTGTTTTCCATAGTGGCTATACTAGTTTGCATTCCCACCAACAGAGTAGGAGGGTTCCCTTTTCTCCACACCCTCTCCAGCATTTATTGCTTGCAGACTTTTGGATCGCAGCCATTCTGACTGGTGTGAAGTGGTACCTCATTGTGGTTTTGATTTGCATTTCTCTAATAATGAGTGATGTTGAGCATCTTTTCATGTGTTTGTTAGCCATCCATATGTCTTCTTTGGAGAAATGCCTATTTAGTTCTTTGGCCCATTTTTTGATTGGGTCGTTTATTTTTCTGGAATTGAGCTGCATAAGTTGCTTGTATATTTTTGAGATTAGTTGTTTGTCAGTTGCTTCATTTGCTATTATTTTCTCCCATTCAGAAGGCTGTCTTTTCACCTTGCTTATATTTTCCTTTGTTGTGCAGAAGCTTTTAATTTTAATTAGATTCCATTTGTTTATTTTCGCTTTTATTTCCAGAATTCTGGGGGTTGGATCATAGAGGATCCTGCTGTGATTTATGTCAGAGAGTGTTTTGCCTATGTTCTCCTCTAGGAGTTTTATAGTTTCTGATCTTACATTTAGATCTTTAATCCATTTTGAGTTTATTTTTGTGTGTGGTGTTAGAAAGTGATCTAGTTTCATTCTTTTACAAGTGGTTAACCAGTTTTCCCAGCACCACTTGTTAAAGAGGTTGTCTTTACTCCATTGTATATTCTTGCCTCCTTTGCCAAAGATAAGGTGTCCATAGGTGTGTGGATTTATCTCTGGGCTTTCTATTTTGTTCCATTGATCTATATTTCTGTCTTTGTGCCAGTACCATACTGTCTTGATGACTGTCAAAGCCTGATTTCTTAACCATTGTTACATTGCTTTCTCTGTACCTTCTGTCATGTGGACTATCGCATTAAGTATGGTTTTTATCGTCTTTTCTTACTCTGAAGACCTTTGAAGTCCCTGTTTTTTGAAGAATCAAGTTTTAAACTCTGGGCTCCACTGGTCTCTCTGTTTCTCAGCACATGGGGACTGGGATGGGGAGGAGGAAACGGGCTTGCCTGTGACTTGCCATATACATCCCTACTTTGAGGTCTTGGCTCACTCTGTTCAGCCTCTTGGATTGCTTTCTCTTCTGTCCTTGATTTAAGTAAATGCTTCTGAGCCTCCAGCAGCCCTATGACCCTCTCCCAGCACTTTTGTTAACATTGATCTGGGGTTCCCATCTATGTACACAGCCAGCCTCGTGTCAGGTGGAGTTGATGCTGACTCCCTGGGAGTGTTCTGAGCCCTTGACAGCAGACTGTCTGTAGTGCTTCTTTAGCGTAGTGCCTAGTCCATGCTGGACACATCATGGGTATCAAATAAATGCTGGATTGACTGAGACAACAGTTACAGAAAATGACTGGGTCCCTACAAAGGCCCAGGTTGGGTCAGTCTGCAGTAGAAGCTGGAGAAATGCAGAGGAGGGAGCAGATTGGACATAGGCATTCCTGGAACATTGGGTCTTGATGAGAGTGTCAAATCAGGGGAGCTGAATCTTATCCAGTGTGGGGATAGGTCTGAATCTTCTGCTTGTTTTGTGCATCCATCTGTGTATCTGAACCCAGCCCGAGTGCACTTGGTGGACCTGCTCTCTAAAGAGAGGAGCTAGCTGTGCCCTGCACAGCCAGGTGTTCACGTAGCTCCTGCTGGCCTGGCTCCTGGGCCTTGTAGTAAACTAGAAACACTCTTACTTGTTTAACAAAATTAGTCTGTCTTGATGGCCATCATAAAAGAAGATTTATACCATGAGGCTTTATGCTAAAATTCATCTCTAGTGTGAAGGTGCTCTTGAGACAGAATTCCCTCCTCTTTGGAGTTGGTCAGTCTAGTTTCTCTTAACACCTTTGACTAACTGGCTGAGGCCCACCCACGTAATGGAGGATAATCTTATTTACTCAGACTCTACTGATTTAAATGTCAATCTCATCTAAAAATGCTTTCACTGTAATATGTGTTTGAGCAAGTGTCTGGGGGCTGATCTGCCAAGTGTCTGGTTAATAAAATTAACTATCACACCCTATTGAATCTCCATATCTTCCTTTGAGCTTCTGGATGTGACTTTGTCCTCACTAAGCCATGTGTTCATGGATTTCTTTCCTTCCCTGAACTCCAGACTTCTTGCAGACAGTGCCTTCTTCATTTTCGTAGTGCTCAGAAATAGCAAATGCTCAGAAAATGTGTAACTGAAGGGACCTTCCGGCTCCATCATGTCTGGGATCTTGCAAATACCTAACCATTAAGCATGGTTGAAGTGGAGACAGTGATAACTGGGATTCTCTGATGGATGATGTGATGCACCAGAGAGTATGGTGGGAAAGGGGTCCTGTAGAAGGTTTTCAGAGAATTGTGCTCAAATACTTGGGTGGGTTTTTATTTCTTTTCTACTAAAATGAACTCAATGTCTAAGGCCTGAGACTTCTTCATGTGTAGGTGTGTGCAGTAACATTAAAATTATGGCCTGTGGAGAACTTTGAATTTCCCTGGTGCTGACTTTGTCAGGCTGCTTTGTGTCCTGATGAAGGACACACCTTTGATTTTGGAAAAACATCTAAATTTTCTCTTCATGGCCAGAAGGTGGTCTTGGAATTTAGAGATCTGTTGATGGTAGTTTGCAGTAAAGGCATGGCAAATAGCTGAGAATAAGAGTGGTGAGATTGTTTGTGTTGGAAACTGCTCCATGGTGTGTTGAAGTAATCTTGGAAGTAGTTTTTTTTCTTTTAGATCCTATTAATAGAAACTTCTTCAACCCATTTAGTTTTACTACCCTATAAAGAATGTAGGTCTCTAGTTCATGAGAACCACCTGGTGTGCTTATTAAAACTAAATTATCACATCTTGGAGTCTCTGATTCACTATTCCTTTGCTGGAGTCCAACTTACCTATGTCTTTAATAAGTGTCCCTGTGTCCCTGAAAATAAATCATGTTTGGGAAACATTGCCTAGTTGTAGAAAGAAATCTAAAAGTTACCTTAGCAAATGCAAAAGATAACAGGACCATTTAAAAACTAAAATCAGTTGAGAGGAAAAAGCTGTCTTGATTTATGTTTGACTTTTGGGGGTCAAATTTGAATTTATTCATCCAATCATTCCACAGAATAACAAGTCTGGTGCAGCCTTGAGTATGGTACAGATGAGTATATACAGTGGCAGGTAAGCAACTGCAGAGAAGTCCTTCCTACGTGCAATTTATGTTCCATCAAGTGGGAGGTAATAAAGCATCGAACAGTGATACCTGGCGTGCATTTCTGTGTCGATAGTTCTTGGAAGGAAGAGTCTGAGGGGCCATGAGTTGCTCTGGCAGAGTCACTGGTGTATTTTTGGAGGTTGTGTTGAGAAGTTTGAGCAGGGAAGGCTAAGCAAGTTACTTGGAGAATTCCATGTGTGGGGGTGTGGGAGATGGGAGGCTGATGCTTCACATTTCCCTGGGGATGGTCATGTGACAAAGGCCTTTTGTGGATAAGAAGGGGGATCTGTGCATTTGAGGAACCAGAAATGTCTGAGGCTGCAGAGTAGAGAGCTGGAGGCCTGAGCAGGGGCCCATACAGGATCCTACAGGAAACATTAAGGTTTTTATCATCTCAAAAGTCAGCCTGGCTGCAGCCTGGGGAACAGGGCAATGAGGTAGGTTAGGGACTCAGAGCAGAGACAGGAAGATGAGTGTGTCAGGAGGCTAATGCAGAACATGGTCCAGGGACGAGATGATGTGGTTTGGTTTAGGGTGAAATAGAGAGACTTGGCCAGATTTGAGAGCCACTCAGGGGCACATTTTGAGTTGGGTATTAGGGGCAGGGAGAGGAGAGGTGGATGTCAGGCTGCTTTGCTTTTTCAGACTGTAAAATCACCTGGATTCACTATAATAAGGAATGCTAAGAGAGAACCAAATCTGAGGAGATGACTGGCCTGGATGTGGTTTTGGATTCTGAGAGCATTTTGAAATACTCAGTGTTTGCTGTAAGACCCACCTCACTGAGCAGCCATTGGCCAGATTCAACCTCCTGTCCTGTTATCTAACAAGTAGCAGCAATTATCGGATAATCATTTTCTTCCTTTCCCTGCCTCTCACTTAGATGTGATGATGCCCAACTAGAAGGTGAAAAGGCCACAGAAGTGGAAGAAAAGGTCAACTGAGTTTACTGACCAGGTGGTCAGATCTGGGCAAGATTTGACCACAGATGGGCTGGGGGAGTGGTGGGCATGCAGAGTTTGGAACACAGTGTGGTGTTGAGCCCTGCTGCCCCACAGCCTCCTGAAGCCTGGGGCTCAGTAGACTAGGTGGTTCATCATCCAGGATTTCTGCTCAGGTCATGCCTGGCAGCCCCAGGAAGGAAACCCACTACCCCTGCCCACCTGGAGGGGGTGCGGTGGTCCATCCCAAGGGCAGACCTACACATGGTCTTCATAGCGTTGTGTCTTCTTGTCTACATGTGCTTTTCCATGTCATTTTTCCCATGTACAAAATATGAATGGTTTACTGTGACTTTATAGGCCCCAGAAGTCCCTCTATTTTATCTTAATAAGGAAAATGGATGGAAGCTCTTTTCTTTGAATGAGTCCAATAGGATTGTAAATATCTTGAAAGCACTATAAGTCTTCAGTGACTTTCACATCCAGTAAAATGGGTCTCTGAAGTTTTATTATTCATAAAACGGCTTAGATTTTCCCCCACCAGCCACTGGGAAGTCAATCTTTTTGGCTGAAGTTCTGACTTTGGTATTTTCCCACATGATCTGTTCTGGGTCTGCACATCATCTGTAATTTATTTTCAGCTTTTTTTTTTTTTTTTTAAATCAGCCTGAGCCCTAGAAAAAAATTCAGCCAGCACTTCTGACACCTTCACAAGCTGGTTATGTGTTGGAATCTCATTTAACCCCTGGAAGATTGTGACATATTTCCTCACTCAAACCTATTATTTGTGGAGAAGTGCTGGGAATTTCTGTCCTACTATGTACACACTGATGGTGTCTGGTATCACTGACTCAATGGACATGAGTTTGAGCAAGCTCCAGGAGTTGGTGATGGACAGGGAAGCCTGGCATGATGTAGTCCATGGGGTCGCAAAGAGTCGGACACAACTGAGCAACTGAACTGAACACATGAGCACACTGAATATTGAGTTTTTGTCTTGGTAACATATTTAAGCTGAAATCGGCATTTGATTCTGTCTAGGGAAGATGTACAATATATGCATGTACAATATATGCAACAACTTTTTGCTTGTTGCTGTGTTAGCTCAGTCTATGTAAAGCTGTAGCAATGCAGGTTGGATGGATTTGAAGAGCCCTGTAATCTATTCCTTCCCTTACCCATGATTTGCTGACTCTGTACAAGGCTTGGTCTCTGTTGGAGTTGGAACTAGTGTCTGTAAGTGTGTGAGTGATGTAGTGTCTATATCTCCTGTGTGACATATAGGAGAATCCCTCATGGGATTCAGGGGTAGGAAGGACAGTGCCAGCTGGCGATGTCCTGACAGGTTCCCAGGAGGACTAGCTTTTGAGATGGACTGGAAGGGTGGGTGGGTTAGTACTCAGGGTGTCCAGGCAGAGGCTACCTGGGGAGTGTGGACTTAGGTGCTTATGGATCACTGGGGGATATTAAGTATGGTGAACATTCCCAGAGGTATTGTAAAGAGATTAGGAAGGAGTGCTGTTGGGGGGGTGTGTCTAGGGAAGGAACTAGGGAAAAAACCCAAAACATTGTATCAGTATTTGAAATGATTAATAGTAAATTAGACTCTGAAATTATGTTGCTTCAAGAGAAAAGGAAAATTGGGAGATGAATGAGCTGTGGCAGAATAGACAAGAGCTGCTACGTGACTGATGATGGGAGAGGTGATGTGGAGAGAGAACTCAGGCTGTGGTGATTGAGAGCCTGCAGAGGAGTCTTCAGAACACCATCCATCCAACCTGCCTCCTGTTGGACATGGGCTCGGGGCAGGGAGGAGTAGCTGTGTCCCATGTTAGATTCTCAGTGAGCCTGGATGAGAGGAGGAGGAAACGAGAGGATCTTACCTCCTGGCTGCTGGTCTTTGAGGGAAATGCAAGGGTTCTGCTTTTCTTTCCCACAGAAGCAGGTTTTCATGATCAGTTTTTGCCAATTGTTCTTTTGAAGAGGAAGATTGCAATCACACTCGTAGCTCTGTGGTGTGATAGATGATGAGAATGTCAAGGACTTGAAGGATGTTTATGATTTTAGGGGAGTAGGTTCCTATTCAAATGTTTTCTTTCTCAAACATCCCCAGAAGCTTTTATCAGTTTCCCCTGTGTTAGCAGGGATTTGGTTTGCCTCTGGGTCTTGGAATTGCCCATATTAAAGCTGCTTACAAGGATAGTTTGCTTTTCTCTCATGCAAGAGTCCTTGTAAGGCTCTATATTCTCTTCCTGGGGCTGCCTTTACAAAGTAACACAAACCACAAGACCTAAAATCACAGAAGTATATTGTTTCACCGACCTGGAGGCTGAAAGTCTGAAATCAAGGTGTCAGCAGGGCTGCAATCTCTCTAAATACTGTAAGGGGGACTCCTTTGTCAGCTCTGTTAACTTAAATGGTTTCAGACAAACCTTGTTTTTCCTAGGGTTGTGACTGCCATCACTCTAGCCTCTGTCTCCATCATCATCTGGCTGTTTTTTGCTGGTGTGTCTGTCTCTGCATCTCTCTTCTTATAAGGGCACTAATCATGTTGGATTCAGGGCCCACCCTACTCCACTGTGATCTCACCTTAATGGATTACACCTATAACCACCCTATTTCCAAATAGAGTCACATTTTGAGCTAGCTGGGGTTAGGACATATCTTTTTTGTGGTGATACTACTCTCCCCATAACAAGTCCCATGGCTAGTGTGAACCTCTGTTGTGTTGGGACCCAGACTCTTTCTCTCTTATTATGTTACTCCAATGCATGTGACCTTGACCCCGCTGGCAGCCTCCAAGGCCCAGACCGTGGGGGTGGAGGAAGGTCCTGGTTGCTGTCACTCTCCACTGACCTCGATTTAGCTACATGGCTGTGCCTATCTGCTTGTGAGGCTGGAGAGAGAGGCCCTCCTTCCAAACTGCCACGTGTAGCCAAAATCCAGGGTTTGTTACCACGGAAGAATGAGAGCAGATTTTGAGGATAGTCAGCAGTCTCTGCCACACATTCATAGTTCTTGGGGTGTGGGCAATGGAGGTGGTCTCAGTTGTTTACTCAATTTCTCTACCACTGTAGTTTCTTTCACTGAGTTATTAATACATCTATCACTTGTAGGGCAAGAGAGAGTTTTCTGGTATATATTTATGTTAGCTTTGTAGTGGTTCACAGGACTTGGTATTATTCAGCTAAATCACATTGAATGACTGCTAAGTGCTGTGAAAATAGCAAGAAGTGGAAGATGTAGCCATTCCTGTTGAGCCGGAGAGAAGGCACTGACTAAAGAGAAGAGATAAGTGACAGTGAAAAGATGCTTGTGAAGTATTTTTAAGAGGTAGAATTTTCATAAGAACATTTTCTTTTTAGAATGATAACAAGTGATAGTTAATGAAAAGCAGTGATATTGATTTAACACACATGAGAAAAGCAGAGTGGTCTTGAGTGCACATGTGAGGGTCATGACCCACAGTAGAGCCAGAGTTTTCATTCAGCATCTCTGTAGGTCTTGTGTTCCCAGCCTGTCTTGCGCCACCTGATTGAAGAAGGCCTGGGAATGGCCTTCCTCTCTATGTTCCTAGCAGTGTCACATGGTCATTATTCAGTAAATATGTATGGAATAATTTCCTATCAGCTCCCATGTTTATTGCTGGTAACACAAGACTAAAGCAATATAAATGTCCAAGTTCTAAATATGTTGGATTTTGGAGCTATATTTTCTCCTTAGGGAAAAACTTGTACACTGAGAAATGTTGAGAAAGTTGCAGATAGACTCATGGCCAGGCACTCGACTTATATCATATATACACATGCAAATACACACATTATACACACACACACACACACTCCCTTATATAAAGAACTCTATGAATACTATATGTCCTATATTATGAATGTACATACTATGTGCTGTAATAATAGTATATATTATTCTATATATTAGTTTGTTCTGATGTGAGCCAACACTTCAAGTACAAATGGCAAAACAATTTGTAGGTTGTATAGATTTTTACTGAAAATTCCAAGGAAGAAATTATTTTGTTTGTATTTCATCCTGAAGACTAAACTGTCTATGTTTTTCCTTTTTCTGTAGAACTTTCTGTTACTCGATGAGATATCACAGCTCAACACTCAACTGCCATCAGATGATAAGACAATCGTGCACATGAAAGATTTTACTGCTTTTTGGGATAAGGTAATAAGTCCTCCATTCCTAGATCATGACTGATAATAGATAACTGTGACATAGATTTATTGGAGAATTTACACATGGTGTAAAATGTGACTTGCACATTTACTGAAAGTATGTTATCAAAATTCTCAAAATCAGAGATAAAATTTGCAGCTAACAGAGATTACGTGTAAAATCAGCTTAAGACATTTGACATGTTCTCTTTCATTTTCAAGAGAGCTTTCAACATATTAGCATATCTTGAACTTAGAGTATATATGTTTGTAATGTTAGAATTTACAGGACTGGAGAGACAAAATGGCAGAGCAATGCCAGATTCTGAAGCCTGAACAGGGAGGGAGCTCAGTGTCTGGCCCTGGGAAACTGTGAGGTGTGGGGACAGGAAGCTGAATGTATGTGGCTCATTATTTTGTTGTCATAACTGAGTGAAAGTAGTAAAATAGAACTCTCAGTATCAGACAAGAAAAGAGTGCAGAAACTTAAAAAAATTTCTCATGTTTAAAAATCTAGTTTCTTATTGATAGATTTGTATTCCTATAATATCCAAGTCTCCTTTTTAGTGATGAAAAATAATTGTCATTGTTTTCATGTGTTAATGTTTTAGACATATTTTAGAATGTTTTTTAGTATGTTTATGTTCAAGACAACATAAGCAGATGAAGAGATATTCCATGTTCCTGGGTAGGAAGAATCAATATTGTGAAAAAGACTATACTACCAAAGATTCAATGCAATCCCTATCAAGTTACTAATGGCATTTTTCATGGAGCTAGAACAAAAATTTCACAATTCTTATGGAAACACAAAAGATCCCAAATAGCCAAAGCAGTCCTGAGAAAGAAGAATGGAGCTGAAGGAATCAACTTTCCTGATTTCAGATTATACTGCAAAGCTACAGTCATCAAGACAATATGGTACTAGAACAAAAACAGAAATATAGACCAATGGAACAAGATAGAAAGCTCAGAAATAAACCCATGCATCTATGGGTACCTTATTTTTGACAAAGGAGGCAAGAATATATAATGGGGCAAAGACAGCCTCTTCAATAAATGGTGCTGGGATAACTTGACAGCTACATTGTAAAAGAATGGAATTAGAACACTTCTTAACACCAAACACAAAGATAAACTCAAAATGGACTAAAGACCTAAATATAAGACCAGAAACTATAAAACTCTTAGAGGAAAACATAGGCAGAACACTCAATGAGATAAATCAAAGCACGATCCTCTATGACCACCTCCTAGAGTAACAGAAATAAAAACAAAAGTAAACAAGTGGGACCTGATTAAACTTAAAAGCTTTTGTACTTCAAAGGAAACTATAAGCAAGATTTAAAGATAATCTTCAGAATGGGAGAAAATAATAGCAAATGAAACAACTGACAAGGGATTACTTTCAAAAATATATGAATAGCTCATACAACTCAATGCCAAAAAAACAAACAACCCAATAAAAGAGTGGGAAAAAGACCTAAACAGACATTTCTCCAAAGAAGACATACAGATGGCTCACAAACACATGAAAAGATGCTCAACATCACTCATTATTAGAGAAATGCAAATCAAAACGAAAATGAGATATCACCTCACACTGATCAGAATGGCCATCATCAAAAAGTCTACAAACAATAAATGCTGGAGAGGATGTGTAGAAAAGGGAACACTCTTGCACTGTTGGTGGGAATGTAAATTGATACAGCCACTATGGAAGACGGCATGGAGATTCCTTAAAAAGTTAGGAATAAAACCACCATGCTGCTGCTGCTGCTGCTAAGTCGCTCCAGTTGCATCCGACTCTGTGCGACCCCATAGACGGCAGCCCACCAGTCTCTTTTGTCCCTGGAATTCTCCAGACAAGAACACTGGAGTGGGTTGCCATTTCCTTCTCCAATGAATGAAAGTGAAAAGTGAAAGTGAAGTCACTCAGTCGTGTCCGACCCTTAGTGACCCCATGGATTGCAGCCAACCAGGCTCCTCCGTCCATGGGAGTTTCCAGGCAAGAGTACTGGCCATATGACCCAACAATCCCACTCTGAGGTATATACCCTGAGGAAAGCAAACTTGAAAATGATACATGTATCCCATTGTTCATTGCAGCACTGTTTACAATAGGTAGGACATGGAAGCAACCTCGATATCCATTGACAGATGAAGGGATAAAGAAGTTGTGGTACATATACACAATATTACTCAGCTATTAAAAAGAACACATTTGAATCAGTTCTAATGAGGTAGATGAAACCGGAGCTTATATAGAGTGAAGTAAGTCAGAAAGAAAAATACCAATACAGTATATTAACACATATACATGGAATTTAGAAAGATGGTAACGACAAACTTATATGCAAGACAGCAAAAGAGACACAGATATAAAGAACAGATTTTTGGACTCTGTTGGAGAAGGTGAGGGTGGGATGATTTGAGAGAATAGTATTGAAACATACATATTACCATATGTGAAATAGATGACCAGTCAAAGTTCAATGCATGAAACAGGGCATTCAAAGCAGGTGTACTGGGACAACCCAGAAGGATGGGATGGGGAGGGAGGTTGGAGGGGGGTTCAGGATGGGGTACACATGTACACCCATGGCAAAAAATTTCTAAAAACAAAAAGGAAAAAAAAAGTTAATGTTTTATAATTCAGTTCTTCCCAGAGAATATTTTTCATTTTGAAGATTATCCCAATAGTTTGTCCAGACTTTGTACTTTTAGTTTTTTGGGCATTTTACTGATGAACTGTAACCTCTTTTTAAAAACAAAAATTATCAGTTACTGACAATTTTCTTAACACTAAGAACATGTAAAGACCTACACATACCCTTAAGTCTCTCAGGAATATGACCTGTAATTGGCATGACCTCCCTCACATTGGATTGTGTGCTGTTGCATGTACCTCCATGTTTTTTTGCTTTCTTACAGCACAAGTACTTTATGGCCCCTGTTTAGCCAGGACAGGTAACGCATGTGACACATATTAAAATTGAGGTTTTATTACTCTGACCTGCAAAGTCATAATTAATTTCTTAATTCCCTATTTTTTTGTTGTCATTGCTGGTGTTAAATTAGAGCTCTTGTGAAGTTAGAGCTTTGACGAGTATTTATGAGTTACTTTGCTAAGAAAGACTTCATCATACAAGGTGACCTGCTTCCTTAGCATTACTGAGATTCATTCTTTATCAAATGAAAATGGAGAGATAGTGGAGGTTTCAATTTATTAGTAGAGGGCCAGGCTCATGATGTACTTAAGCTGCCGCATCATGGAGATTAATGAAATAGTTAAAACCAAGGGTCATAATGCAAACATAAATGATTAAAAACTTCCTATACTGACTATTCTATTAAGTATATTATTTTAATAAGTATACATCAGAAAATTCACATTTCAAATTTCAACTTGTCATTTCAACTGCTAAATTCTGTGGCTATCTAATACTGTGTCCATATGGATAGCTGGTAAAAGGAGCCTTCTAAAGGCAACGAAGTTGTTTCAGACCCTGGAAGAGAGAAGACTGGATGAAAAGTCCTGTAGAACACATTATCTTAAAATAGGGAGGAGAAAAATGTGGGCTATGTTTAGCATATCAATGACTATTTTGTTATTTTCTCCACTTTCTGAAGTAATGTGTGTTACTTTATTGAAATGGGCAGATCTTTATAAACATTAATTTGCAGGAATTAGAAACTCCAACCCTACAAGGCATTTCATTTACTGTCAGACCTGGTGAACTGTTAGCTGTGGTTGGACCTGTGGGAGCAGGAAAGGTAAGTCATGATACCCTGGTCAGCTTGTTGCAACGCCACAGCCCCTGTTAAATTCTCAGAGTTGAGGGACTTCCCTGGTGGTCCAGTGGTTAAGAATCTGCCCTCCAATGCAGGGGACATGGGTTGGATCCCTGGTCAGGGAACTAAGATCCCACATGCCTCGGGGCAGCTAAACCTGTGTGCTGCAATGAAAGATCTTAAGTATTGCAACTATAACCCGACAGCCAAAAATAAATAAATAAATAAATCTTTTTAAAAATTCTTAAGAGTTGAGCCTAAAGCTGTGTATAACACAGTTTGAACAGGGCAAATCTAGAATCGCTTTCCTGTAGGTGTGTTCCATGGGACATTCGTTTTGCAAGAAGGTTTTGTGGCCACATGAATCCGGGTAAATGCACACTGTTTTCCTTCTTCGTGTTTCACGTTGCACAGTTGGGAACAGCTTGTCGGGAGTTTGGACGTCTCAGTGAAGGAAATTATGTATGTGACATCTATTCAGGACAGAATGAGACAGTGGGGACTTCTTTTTGTGACAGTGGTCCCTCCAGGAAGTCTGGAGATTGTGAAGGCTCTTCCAGGAAGCTTTGAGTATTTTCTCACATGACTTGACTTGACCCGCTCAGTGCACATGTAGTGACTGTGCAGCCATGTGCTGGAGCTAAAGGAAGAGATGTGAGCAAGGCCCTGACACCTCTGCCATCCAGAGACAACCAGGTTCTGGGGTGAGACAGGTATGCAGGCAGATTATTTTAGCCCAGTGCCCTAGCACTGTGATGTGGGGACACAGACACACCACATCTGTGTGGTGTACAAGATTTGAAGGACATGTGTACATGCACTTAGTCTCTTGTGTTCTGTACAACAAAATACAGAAATCGCCAATGTATGGCAAAACCAACACAGTATTGTAAAGTAAAACAAAGTAAAAATAAAAATTTAAAAGTTAAAAAAAAATGTAAGTGTGTACAGGAGAGGTTGATGATTTCTTCTGTGATGGACTTTTGCTCTTTGGACACAACTCACTTCAGAGTTCTTTTAATAATCATCTTTGGATATAGTTTTCACATGTAGCTTTTTAAGAACAAGTATTTGTCAAGTGAAGGATACCCAGATGTAGGAATAGCTGCATAAGCATCAGATGCAAGAAATACACATCCTGCTGGGCTGCTCTGCTAATTAAGAATGTTAAACATTCTTATTTAGTCTTTGTTGAGTATAGCGCTTCATTTGGGGGAAATTCTTGGGCACAGTAGATTGTTATAGCATTTTATTAGTATTTCTTGTCAACTGTGGGTTTACATTGACCAACAGTGTTATTTTCAACTTTTTGGTTGCAACTGGAGAAGGCAATGGCACCCCACTCCAGTACTCTTGCCTGGAAAATCCCATGGACGGAGGAGCCTGGTGGGCTGCAGTCCACGGGGTCGCTAAGAATTGGACACGACTGAACGACTTCACTTTCATTCGCTGGAGAAGGAAATGGCAACCCACTCCAATGTTCTTGCCTGGAGAATCCCAGGGACG
The DNA here is from genome assembly GCF_001704415.2 of Capra hircus. Taxonomy (NCBI): domain Eukaryota; kingdom Metazoa; phylum Chordata; class Mammalia; order Artiodactyla; family Bovidae; genus Capra; species Capra hircus. Next base: position 13,473,374 of record NC_030819.1, read on the forward strand.
GGGGAGCCTGGTGGACTGCCCTCTATGGGGTCACACAGAGTCGGACACGACTGAAGCGACTTAGCAGCAGCAGCATCCAGAACTATACTTTATCCTGTTCTAAACACAAGCATTCTATCATGTATCAAGTGCCAGGGTGGGGTCAGCTGTGCTGCGACATTGTTCCGTCCTGAGTGCTGCCTGTTCACATGTGTGTGTTGCCGTCTGTTTCAGTCGTCACTGTTACATGCTCTGCTGGGGGAGCTGCCCCCGAGCCAGGGACAGGTCAGCGTGCACGGGAGGATCGTGTATGTTTCTCAGCAGCCTTGGGTGTTCTCAGGAACTGTGAGGAGTAACATTTTATTTGGGAAGAAATATGAAGAAGAACGATATGAAAAAGTAATAAAGGCTTGTGCTTTGGAAGAGGTGAGTGATGACTCCTAAGTTGGATATACTTGAATTTTAAATAATGATAGTATTGGTTTAACCTACAAGATTTGTTGAGAGTTTTTATTTATTTATTTATTTAATTTGAAAAATCTTTGATTGTTGCTGATTATTTGAAGCTGATCTTCCGGGTAAATATGCAGGTATATAGTGTTATATACAGTGTGTGTATATACTGTATATACGCAGGTATATTGCTGTTTTAATCCTGATGTGATAAGACTCACAGAATGCCTTTTTTTCCCCCCTTAAGGGGATCAGTCCATTCTGTGAAGTTTCATTCACTTTCAACAATTACAGAAATTTCTAAAATAGCAAGCAAAGTGTAATGAACCCTCATGTACCACCCCCAGCTTCAGCCAGGATTAGCTGGTGGCCGGTCTTGCTGCATCTCTACCCGGGCCTTCTGCCTGCCCCACCCTCAACCTATTATTCTGGAGCAGATCCTAGACATCATATTAGTTCATCTGTCAACATTTCATTAATTTCCTCTAAGAGAAAAAATCTTTTCTCTTTGGGAAAAAAATCACCACATTATTTCACCTGAAAGATAACCCTGAATGTTATCAATCTTCTAATCTGTGTTTACAGGTTGTTAGACATCTCACTGAGAAATCTTGTTCACTGATGTTGGAATCAGATTCCACACAAAGTCTGTCCATTGTGCTTAGTTGTTGCCTCCTCGATCCCTTTCAGTCTGTAGGTTTCCCTCTTTACTTCATTTTTGATTTACAATTTATTATTTAAAGAAAATAGAATACTTATGTTTCTTCTTAATACTGCATCATTTTGTTGGAGAAGAGACTGTTTTCAGAAAGTGCATCAATTTTCACAGAAAATGGCAAAGTGAAATGTTTAACTCTATATTAGGATTTAGATGAAATTAGTGAATGAATCAGGAAAACTAAACTTATCTGATAAAATATATTTTGGCAGAAAGAAAGAAAAATGTAAATACCGGTAAATAGTTTGTTATTCTCTTGGGTTATAATCATCAGTGAAAAACAGTTTCAAAGGGCTCCCCCTGGTCTCTTCAGGGCAGTCTGGACATCTGACTATTCTTTTATACTGTGAGGAAAATGCTGGGACAGACTTTCAAAGGTTTGGTGTTAAAGGCTCCAAACTCTCTTTGTGACGAAATAGTAATTCTGCTTGAACGATGGCTTGAACATCATAGATGGTATCAGGTGAGCAGCATTTTATGATAATGTGGACAGAACAGAATTATTCATTTAATGGCTGCTATTTCTTTCTCCTGGGCTTGTGTTAATGAGAGATTGTGCTTTTGCAGAAATGATGTGAGGTTAGGAGGAATGAGCTAGATTTTTATTAAATGGTGCATAGACTGCATAAGAAAAGAAGAGGGGAAACAAATGTGAAACAGTGAGACAATAGCTTCTATTTATTCAGAGTTTATGTGCAAATCATTTTTATGTCTGTCTCTCACACGTGCACATGCACACACATAAACAGGAATATGATTTATTTATTCTTTATGAGTGTCCTTGATGTTCCTATCTTCATTTTATAGTAGGAGAAACTGAGACTTGAGGGGGTCAAACAGCTCATTGCTGCATTTGCAGCTCAAGTTCAGATCTGTTTCTGCATAACCCTAGATTCCATGGAAGGTAGGGTTTGGAGTAAACAGATTTCGGGCATTTCCTCTTTACCTTAATCACTTCCAGCTCCTGACACCCAGATCAAATTCCAGAGACCAGTGATCTCTCTCCCAAGTAGAAATGGATACTGAAGATTGGGTTCTTAAAGATACAAAGTTGAGAACAAATACCAAAAAGCAAAGATTAAAAATCTAGAGTAGAAGTTAGATTCTCAAAAATACAATATTAAAGAAAAAAGAGTCACAAAAATTATTATATATATATGTATATATATAAGTTTGCTTTAAAAATAGGGTCTTTTTTTTTTTTTTTGCAAGGTAGATGGTGTTTGCAGCCATGAAATTAAAAGAGGGTTACTCCTTGGAAGAAAAGTTATGACCAACCTAGATAGCATATTCAAAAGCAGAGACATTACTTTGCTGACTAAGGTCCGTCTAGTCAAGGCTATGGTTTTTCCAGTAGTCATGTATGGATGTGAGAGTTGGACTGTGAAGAAGGCTGAGCACCGAAGAATTGATGCTTTTGAACTGTGGTGTTGGAGAAGACTCTTGAGAGTCCCTTGGACTGCAAGGAGATCCAACCAGTCCATTCTGAAGGAGATCAACCCTGGGATTTCTTTGGAGGGAATGATGCTAAAGCTGAAACTCCACTACTCTGGCCACCTCATGCGAAGAGTTGATTCATTGGAAAAGACTTTGGTGCTGGGAGGAATTGGGGGCAGGAGAAGAAAGGGACAACAGAGGATGAGATGGCTGGATGGCATTACTGACTCAATGGACGTGAGTCTGAGTGAACTCTGGGAGTTGATGATGGACAGGGAGGCCTGGTGTGCTGTGTTTCATGGGGTTGCAAAGAGTCAGACAAAACTGAGTAACTGAACTGAACTGAGTATGTTATAAAAATGAAAATTAAAGGAGTAATAGGGGGCTTAAAAATAATAAAAAATTTGTTCAAATTAAAAAAATGATAATAGTAAAAATATATCTAGGAATTTCTCTAGAGCTGTTGTGGACAGTGTGGGGTCAGTTCATTTTCATATAGTTCCTTGGTCCGGCTTGTAATTCTCAAGGTCTATAGGCCCCTTCCTATGTAGTCGGTGCTAACTACAGGGTTTATGGCAAAACCAATACAATATTGTAAAGTGAAAAAATAAAAAGATAAAGAATAAACTGATAATCCCCTAAAAAAAAAAGAGCTTTAGAACTTCACTGAAGAATGACCACATGCATATGTGCACATGGCTAATTATGAATCTGTTAATTACTATTTTTTCTAGTCTTATCACCTAATGTATGTGAGTTTATTAACATGAAAAACCTTCAATAAATAATAAAGATGGAAAAAAAAACCTCTAAAAAAAAACCCAAACAAATTCCAGAGACCCAGGCAGAGTGTGCCTGTTTCTTTCGTGACCTTGCTTTTCTGGTGAAGAAAGAGGCACACCCTGGTCAGGGTCTCTGTTTACATGCCCCTTTACACCTTCATCCATTGCTCACTTTTCAAGAAATTTTTACTTCTAAACTTCCTCAACTGAGAGGCAGCACAACACCATGGATAAGCATGGAAACTAGAGGCAGTATGATGTGAAAGAGCAGACGTCTCTGAACTGACATGAGCTGGGTCAGATTCTAGCTCTTCCGTTCAATAGCCAAAAAGGAAAGATATACCGATTTGAATGCAGAGTTCCAAAGAATAGCAAGGAGAGATAAGAAAGCCTTCCTCAGCGATCAGTGCAAAGAAAAAGAGGAAAACAATAGCATTGGAAAGACTAGAGATCTCTTCAAGAAAATTAGAGATATCAAGGGAACATTTCATGCAAAGATGGGCTCGATAAAGGACAGAAATGGTATCGACCTAACAGAAGCAGAAGATATTATGAGGTAGCAGGAATACACAGAAGAACTATACAAAAAAGATCTTCACCACCCAGATAATCACAATGGTGTGATCACTCACCTAGAGCCAGACATCCTGGAATGCAAAGTCAAGTGGGCCTTAGGAAGTATTATTATGAACAAAGCTAGTGGAGGTGATGGAATTCCAGTTGAGCTATTTCAAATCCTAAGAGATGATGCTGTGAAAGTGGTTCACTCAATATGCCAGCAAATTTGGAAAACTCAGCAGTGGCCACAGGACTAGAAAAGTTCAGTTTTCATTCCAATCCCAAAGAAAGGCAATGCCAAAGAATGCTCAAACTACCACACAATTGCACTCATCTCACACGCTAGCAAAGTAATGCTCAAAATTCTCCAAGTCAGGCTTCAACAGTATGTGAATTGTGAACTTCCAGATGCTCAAGCTGGTTTTAGAAAAGGCAGAGGAACCAGAGATCAAATTGCCAACATCTACTGGATCATCAAAAGAGCAAAGAGTTCCAGAAAAGCATCTATTTCTGTTTTATTGACTATGCCAAAACCTTTGACTGTGTGGACCTCAACAAACTCTGGAAAATTCTTCAAGAGGTTGAAATACCAGACCACCTGACCTGCCTCTTGAGAAATCTGTATGCAAGTCAGGAAGCAACAGATAGAACTGGACATTGAACAACAGACTAGTTCCAAATCAGGAAAGGAGTACGTCAAGGCTGTATATTATCACCATGTTTATTTAACTTATATGCAGACCACATCACGAGAAATGCTGGGCTGGATGAAGCATAAGCTAGAATCAAGATTGCTGGGAGAGATATAAAAAACAGATATGCAGATGACACCACCCTTATGGCAGAAAGTGAAGAACTAAAGAGCCTGTTATGAAAGTGAAAGAGGAGAGTGAAAAAGTTGACTTAAGACTCAACATTAAGAAAACGAAGATCATGGCATCTGATCCCCTCACTTCATGGCAAATAGATTGGGAAACAGTAGGAACGGTGACAGACTATTTTGGGGGGCTCCAAAATCACTGCAGTTGGTTATTGCAGCCATGAAATTTAAAGACAGTTACTCCTTGGAAGGAAAGTTATGACCAACCTAGACAGCATATTAAAAAGCAGAGACATTATTTGCCAACAAAGGTCCATCTAGTGAAAGCTATGGTTTCTCCAATAGTCATGTATGGCTGTGAGAGTTGGACTATAAAGTAAGGTGAGCCTCGAAGAAATGATGCTTTTGAACTGTGGTATTGGAGAAGACTCTTGAGAGTCCCTCGGACTGCAAGGAGATCCAACAAGTCCATCCTAAGGGAAATCAGTCTGGAATGTTCATTGGATGGACTGATGCTAAAGCTGAAACTCCAATACTTTGGCCACCTGATATGAAGAACTGACTCATTAGAAAAGACCGTGATGTTGGGAAAGATTGAAGGCAGGAGGAAAAGAGGATGACAGAGGATGAGATGGTTGGATGGCATCACCGACTCAATGGACATAAGTTTGAGTAAACTCTGGGAGTGGGCAATGGACAGGGAGGCCTGGCTTGCTGCAGTCAATGGGGTTGCAAAGATTTGAACACGACTGAGCAACTGAACTGAACTGACCCTCAGAACAGTGACGTGACCTCATTTAGTCCCAGTTTCCTCATCTGGGAAATGGGATCAGTACTTACCAGGTAGCTTGTTGCAAAGATTAAAGATAATCAGTGTTAGGGTGCAACACAGTGCTTGGTGCACAGACCTTACCTACCAGGAGCTGAGAGAAGCTATGTGCATGTATACAAATTATTGATCATAATAGGACAGGTCCTTCAGAAGAAATGTACGCAAAGCCTTAGGAACCCAGCAGGAAGAGAGTGACTCCAGGATGGTTTCATGGAGAGTGTGTTTGGGCTGAGCCTGGAAGGATGAGCAGGATATTGACAGGCCGTCAGAGGAGGGCAATTCCAAACGGAAGACAAGCAGTAAAGAAAGGTATGGCCTTCCACTGTTTGACTCCGGAATCCAGCCTCCTCTGCCAGGGCGCTCATCAACTGTTTCGACGACTGCTCCATTGCGTTTCTACTGTTAAGTCTCCACCATTGCTGAAGGGCCCTTGATATGTTTCTGGGAGATGGTATCAAACCAGCTTCTTCATTTCCTAGTCTGCCTCTAGTTTGTGTATCTGTTGTTCAGTGAAAATTGTTTAAATTTAACTTAGAGGAAAATAACATGAACAAGAACACTGTCCTGTCAGTGGGAAGAATTGCAATATATGCTCAAGCCAGGCTTTTCCCTTTAACCTAATCAGAAAATCGTGGCTGGGAAATTAGCCTGATTTGGATTTTACCTCAAATCCTTTAAAATGTTCTTCCCATCTGGGACTTGTCCATTAGTAATTGGCAAAGTCAACAACACACTCAAAGTCCTACCACCAGCGTTGAAGAGAGCCTGTTTCTTATGCTCGGACTGTGCTAAGTGAAAGAGTGAACTTCAGTGCTTTTTCTAGAGCATGTTGTGATTGCTGTGCTATAATGTGATGCTATTTGGGGAAGGAAACCAGAAAGATACATTAATAAAATTAAAGGATAAAACCTAATAACAGTTTGCAAGGACTGTCAACAGTGAAATGGAGGCCCAGAAAACAGTGTGTGTGTATGTATGGCTGGAGCCTATCTTAAAATGATATGAAAACCAGGAGGGAGAGATGGTATTAACCTCTGAGCTTGATGAAGAAATAAGATGAAATCATTAATTTTCATGACAGAGCAATTGCTGCTTTTTGTTTGATCCTCCCTTGTTAAGCTTTGAGTGAGCAGGGAACCTGTGTGTGTCTGTGTGTCTTTGTGGCTGTCAGGGAGGGTTATGATGGAGACACTCTCTTTCTTGTCCTCTTGGTCACATTCACACTGTGAATGGGGTCCCCCTGTTGGATTAATGAGAAAACAGGCATCAGTCATCAGTAGCAGAGCTTTCCTGATAGCTCAGTTGGTAAAGAATCCGCTTGCAGTATGGGAGACCTGGGTTTGATCCCTGGGTTGGGAAGATCACTTGGATAAGGGAAAGGCTACCCACTCCAGTATTCTGGCCTGGAGAATTCCATGGAGTCACAAAGAGTCAGACATGACTAAGCGACTTTCACTTTGACTTTCATCAGTAACAACTCAGTAAACGGTGATCCTGTTCTTCCTCATGCTCCAACACCATGGTGCTCTTCTTACAACCCACACCCATCCCATTAGCAGGTCTTACAGACTCTGCCTTCAGAATGTGTCTTGAGTGTGCTCCATCTCTCCATCCCTGCTGCTTCCACTGTGGTCCTGGCCACCGTCATCTCTCACTTAGATTATTCCAGTAGCCTCCTTACTTGTATCTACCCTCACTCATTCCGCCTTACTGCTTGTTTTCTGGAAAGCACAGGAGTGAGTCTGTAGAAATCTCAGACCAGGTCAATCCTCCCTTCTCCCTCTCCCCTTGTTACTGGGAGTGACCCAGGCTCCTCCTGCTCTGTCTCTGCCTTCACTTCTCTCATTCTTACTCAGCTCTGCTCTCCTGCCTCCTTGCTTGTCCTGAACCCCTTGGGCATCTCCCTATAGCCCCTGTACTCGCCCATCCCTCTGTGTGGAGCAGCCTCTCCAGGTCTGCCTGAGCCCCTCCCCCAGATCTGCTCACACCCACTCTGAGCAGAGCCCTGACACCCCAGTGTGAACTCACTTCCCTCCTTCACTCTCCATCCCCCTGAGCTGGCTTCCTTTTCCTTCTCATCCTCAGTACTTACACTAAAGTTAATTTTCCTTATTGACCATCTCTTACTGTGGAGAGAAACTCTAGGGGCTTGTTTCCTCATGGCTGAATTCATTGTGACCAGAACAATGCCTGGTGTATATTGATCCACAATAAATATCTGTTAGAATGGTCAGATGCATAAATGTTGGGAAAAACTACAGAATGAAAACAAAAAAGAGCCCTGAGGATTTTTTAAATTGTTCACTGTTATGGTTTAGCCACTATGAAATATACTTGTCATTGTTGATCAAACACTGTGGGGAGAACTGATGCTAAAAAGTTAGGATGGCAGGATAACTTATTTTAGATCTTTTTTTTCCTCTCCTTTTCTATCTCCATGTAGGATTTACAGCTTTTGAAGGAAAATGATCTAACTAAGATAGGAGACCGGGGAACCCCACTGAGTGAAGGACAGAAAGCCCGGGTCAGCCTCGCCAGGTAAATGGGGTTTCAGTTGCCATCCTGCCCCTCCTCCTCCGCGGCTCCTATTGGATGTGAGCACACAGACCCTGTTCACCAGGTGGGCCTGTGTGAAGCAGGGTCTTGCCTCTTTCCCTGGGCTCTCAGAATGAACCTGGAGTTGCTGGACGCCATCATGATTCAGAGATGAGACCCAGGGAGTGTGAAGTGTCCTCTCCTGACATCTCTCTATGTTTTCTAGAGCCGTGTATCAGGATGCAGACATCTACCTCCTGGACGATCCGCTCAGTGCAGTGGACGTAGGAGTCAGCAGACACTTGTTCGAACAGTGAGTTTGCTATTTTCTGTAATCTCTGCTTTCCAGGAACCCTGTAGAGATTGGGGAAGAGAGCTCAGGAAAGCCTTTGCGCCTCAGGAGACTCAGCTCGCTCTGCCCTGGTGTCTCTCTCTTCCCTCCCTTCCCTCCCTTCCCTCCACAGAAGATCCATTGTAGAGAAATTTTGCATCACAATGAGGTCAGGACAGGAAAATACAGAAGGTGCTTCCAGTGTGTGAAGGACAGTGGGGTCTGTACTTTAGGGAGTGAGGAATAGATGGGAGATTTCCCCATGACCTGCAGTTGATAACCAGACACTGTGATGGATCCATATCCTTGAAATAAGAAAGATGATGAATGGTTTTTAAATCATAGAGTTGGACCCAGTAATCTAGTACTTAGTGTCTGTCCTTTTCCTCCATCATGTGTTTAAGGCACATATGAAGCAAAATTTTCAGTAGTGACACAGGGGTTCCGTGGAAAGGCCCTCTTGGTTTGTGCTTATTATTCTGTAGGTTTGGAAATTCTTAATCAGGCCTAGAATTAAGACTATATCCCACATCTAAGCATGAAATTAATTGTTTAGCATTGCTTCATGGATGCTTACTTGAATTAATACTTAGACCCATGATGTAGGGTTAGCTTGAATGTGGAACTAGAGATCTAGAATCTGGTGGCAATCTCGACTTCCGTTTTTGTGTTTCTGGAATACAAATTGCTCTTGCCTGGCTACAGAATGGCTGAAGTGGAACAACTCTTGTGCTTTTCTGTGAATAACTTGTCCTAATACATGCTGACTGAAGCCTCTGATGGAGTCTAGACTGGCCTTTTTGAAAGCCTCATGAGCTTGCTTTTGCTAAAACAGCATCCACACCTACCCCATGGTTGCTTACCTTGCTGTTGTCCACCTTGTTAAGGCCAATGAGCCTTCCAGCTGCACTTATTAATGCCCTGCTGTGTGCACTGAGATCAGTGCCCTTACAGATGCTACTGCAGGAAACCTCTTAGTTTACAAGGAGGACGGAGAGCAAGGAGAGGGGAAGGACCACACTGGGCAGCATAAGGCAGACTTAGGATGCTCAGCTCTCATTTCTGCCTCTGAGGAATCTGTCTCAATGTGGAGTTTGTTAAGACAGTTACCCGGGGAAAGGTCAGCTGAGTCAGGGTTCAGAGGTTTCTATACAGGAGAGTAAGTGCTGAATGGAAGTGGATGCTGGACAGCTCCCTGTGCCCCGGGCTGAGCGGGAAGTGCCCTGGGGGTGTGCAGGCTGGGTATGTATGTGGAGGTTGAGAAGATGACCCAGTTCCCTTTGCTGGAGGAAGAGTAGAAGCGCAGGAAGCGAGGCTGTGAGAACAGAAGGCACATCCTCGCCTGGAGGAGGCAGGCTGTACAGCAGAGAGAAGCTGTTTGGGAATTCTCGCTGTCAGGTCCTGTGTTAGTTTGCTGGGGCTGTGTCTGTCCAGGCTGACTTCACAGAGACCAGAGCCTGGGAAAGTCCAAGGTGAGGGTGTTGGTGGAGTTGGTGTTTGGTGAGGACCCAATTCGTGTGTCCTCATGTGGTGGAAGGGGTGAGGGAGCTGTGTGGGTCCCTTTTATAATGGCACTAGTCCCATTCAGGCAGACTCCACCCTCATGACCTCACCTCCCAATGGCCCCATCTCCAGTACCTTCATAGTGGAGATTAGGTTTCAATGTATGTATTTTGAGGACACAAACATTCAGTCACAGCAGGTTGTTAGAGATGGCAGCGCTGGGGGAGCAGTGCAAAAATAATAGAAATTCATTTTCTCACAGTTCTAAAGGCTGGACTCTCATGACAAGGTGTGGGCAGTTTGGTTTCTCCTTAGACCTCCTTATCTTCTGATGACAGCTTCCTCGCTGTGTCCTCGGACATGGTCCTCCCTCTGTCCACGCACACCTCCGTGTTTCTGTCCTTATGTCTTAGTCTCCTCTTCTAAGGACACCAGTCAGATTGGATTAGGCCCACTCTAATTAAGGGTAACAGTTAGCTCTTTAAAGGTTCTGTCGCCAGATTCTAAGGTTCTGGTGGTCAATGTGCCATCATACGAATTTTTTGGGGAACAGAATTCATTCATAGCAAATCCTTAACAGCAAAGTAAAGAGACTTAAGCAGATCAGTGGAGTGAGTGAGAGAGATATGTGAGGAGCTCTGAGCTCTGGATATGAGGAGCTGGGATTCCATATCCATTAAGCAGGGGTCATGGGGCAGGTACCACTGAAGGCTGTATGTGAAAGGTGCTTAGTGTTGGAGCGATGAAAGAGCTCTGGAAATGGATGGTGGTGATGGTTACACAATGATGTGAATGTACTTAATGCCATTGAGCTGTATGCATAAAAAATAGTTAAAACTGTAAATTTCATGTTATGTATATTTTACCGCACACAAAAATTACACATTAGCATTGAATCTTTCAGAACAAAAGAGAGCAGGGCAGCTGACATGTGGCATGGCCTCCCATTCTCTGATCTGACCGCCCCCCTTTTCCCACCCTCTTTTGATTGTGATTTGATAAATTTTCTCTTATTTAAAGCACCTAGTGGCTCAGATGGTAAAGAATCTGCCTGCAATGCAGGAGACCTGGATTCAATCCCTTGGTTGAGAAGATCCCCTGGAGCAGGGCATGACACTATACTTGCCTGGAGAATCCTCATGGACAGAAGGTTCTGGCAGGCTACAGGCCATGGGGTTGAAGAGTCAGACACGACTGAGTGACCAACACTTTCACTGATGACTTTTCCCTCAGGAAGTGCCTTGTGGCTTGTCATGAGTTCAATGATGGGATACTAGTACTGAGACATGAATTTCCATCCCCCACTCTCCTGGCATCATGAGTGGCTCAGCCTCCCTGTTCCCAGCGCTCCACCCTGAACTTGCAAATGTCTGCTATCTGCAAAAGTTCCCCATCACTGCAAGAGCAGTTTCTGCTGGCTCTTGTGTCTGTGTCACAGGAAGGGGAAGGGAAAGCTTACTGATTGCCATGTATCAGTGTGCTGAACACAAAAACTCTCTCAGGTGTTTATAAAGGTGAGGTGTTTATAACATGTTTGTAAAGTCCTCTCCAACCTTTCAGTTTAGTGACCTTGGATGTTCACTTGATAGAAGCAAGCTTGTCAAGAGTTCTTTGCTAATCAGAACCACATTCTCTAGGGAAACTTAGGGCAGGGATCACAAAGGCAATTTAGGAAATCACTCAACAGTGACTGAGAATGTTCTCAATGAGTTAGGCAATTGGACGGAGCAATATGCTATGAGAGATGGTGGTCGTGTTGAAGCTTAGTCGTGGTCAATATTTTCTATTAAAAGTGAATGAATCACACTTCTACTTGCCATTATCAGCTTCCTTTAGTCATGAGTATATACCAGGTTACTAATGTTTGTGATTTTTATAACTATATTTTGTGATGATTAAGTGGGTTCTATTACCTATAGAAGGTGAGAGTCCTTAGATGAACTGATGCAGTCTCACTTGTGTCCAGCCATGGACCCTCTCCTGGTTCAACCCCACATCACCAGACCCCTGCCTCCTACGTCTTCAGCTTTTCAGGTCTGTCCTGATCAGACTCCCATGCTGCTGTCTACACAGCTCACCCTCCTGCTCCGGCCCTTCACAGACCTTGCCTTGCCCTCCCCTCCCATCTCCCCAATTCAGGAAGCAACTCCAGGTCTTCAGAGAACAGGCTTCTTTGTCGTCTGCCCCCATCAGCCTTTCCAGCTCGTCCCCACACCTACTCAGTATTCCACTGTGCTGGCTTTGTGGGGATCCTTTCTCACCCTGTCTGTCTATACATACTGGCCCCTCTGTCCCAGAGCCAGGGAGCAGTGTGCCAGGACACAGCAGGACACAGCAGGAAGATGGAAGACGAGACCTGCCATTCCCTCCCGCTCCTCCAGGGGGTGCCCATGCCCTCTGTTTTCCCACAGCCCTCAGTGGGTACGCTTGATCATTATGAGTCTCTCCACCCCCAAGAAGCTGTGATTGCAGGAAGGCGCCTCAGCCTAGCATGTTCTGCCCCAGACCCCTGCACCTGCTGTGTCTTCTTCAAGGGATGTTTCCCCAGAGAATCTCAGGGCTCCTGTGTCTCCCCATCTAAGACAGCAGCCCCCTTGCTTTTTCTTCAGAGCATACATCATGGCCTGATAGTACATTTCCTATACTCGTTCAGTGTATCCCCCTTTTACATGGTGCAAAGTAATGTCTGCTTTCTTGACCTGCGATGTAAGTCTAGGGAGTGGCACCTTAGTAAACCTCTGCAGATTGAATGGATGAAGGTGCAGATTCTGAATTATTTGTATCCCCTCTACCATGGAATGTGTCTCCTCTTAATACAGCCCCTATATAGAATGATGCTGGATTGGACAAAAAGTTCAGCTGGGTTTTTCTGTAAGATGTTATGGAAAAACCCAAAGGGACTTGGTGGCCAACCCAATAAATAGAATTAACACAGCCCTTATATAGAATTAACGTTAACTTGTTTCTGAATCAATCATTTTATGACATAACTTGGAAATCTTTACTCTGAACTTGAAAAATAGTCTATCTTTTTAGAGATGGATAAAAAGCATTCAGTTCAGTTTCAGTTTAGTCGCTCAGTCGTGTCTGACTCTTTGTGACCCTATGAACTGCAGCACGCCAGGCCTCCCTGTCTATCACCAACTCCCGGAGTTCACTCAAACTCATGTCCATCGAGTCCGTGATGCCATCTCATCCTCTGTCGTCCCCTTCTCCTCCCGCCCCCAATCCCTCCCAGCATCAGAGTCTCTTCCAATGAGTCAACTCTTCATATGAGGTGGCCAAAGTACTGGAATTTCAGCTTCAGCATCAGTCCTTCCAAAGAATACCCAGGGTTGATCTCCTTTCGAATGGACTGGTTGGATCTCCTTGCAGTCCAAGGGACTCTCAAGAGTCTTCCCCAACACCACAGTTCAAAATTATCAATTCTTCGGTGCTCAGCTTTCTTCACAGTCCAACTCTCACATTCATACATGGCCACTGGATAAACCATAGCCTTGACTAGACGGACCTTTGTTGGCAAAGTAATGTCTCTGCTTTTGAATATGCTATCTAGGTTGCTCATAACTTTTCTTCCAAGGAGTAAGCGTCTTTTAATTTCATGGCTGCAGTCACCATCTGCAGTGGTTTTGGAGCCCCCCAAAATAAAGTCTGCCACTGTTTCCACTGTTTCCCCATTTAATTCCCATGAAGTGATGGGACCAGATGCCATGATCTTAGTTTTCTGAATGTTGAGCTTTAAGCCAACTTTTTTACTCTCCTCTTTCACTTTCATGAAGAGACTTTTTAGTTCCTCTTCACTCTGCCATAAGTGTGGTGTCATCTGCATATCTGAGGTTATTGATACTTCTCCTGGCAATCTTGATTCCGGCTTGTGCTTCCTCCAGCCTAGCATTTCTCATGATGTAATCTGCATATAAGTTAAATAAGTAGGGTGACAATATACAGCCTTGACGTACTCCTTTTCCTATTTGGAACCAGTCTGTTGTTCCATGTCCAGTTCTAACTGTTGCTTCCTGACCTGCCTATAGGTTTCTCAAGAGGCAGGTTAGGTGGTCTGGTATTCCCATCTTTTAGAATTTTCCACGGTTTATTGTGATCCACACAGTCAAAGGCTTTGTCATAGTCAATAAAGCAGAAAGAGATATTTTTCTGGAACTCTCTTGGTTTTTCAATGATCCAGTGGATGTTGGCAATTATTTACAAAAATTTCAAAGTCATTAATTGGCCACTTTGTTGTAATTCTTTATATTACTTCATCTCTGATGGAATGTTAGAAAGCAAACATTTTACCAAATTTGTGTTGCTCTGTCTTGGACATAGAATCCCATCAGATTTGATTAACATGTGCCTTCAGGGACTATTGGCAAGTAATTATGAATTAAGGAGAAACAGTTCCATTAAAAGCTTTAGTACTAAGTCTGAAGAGGTTTACTCACTCAGGAATCTTAGATACAAATGCTGAACTAAGACATGTCAAAGGGAAAAATGAATTCTTTTGGACTTAATGAAACAATGGTGTGTGTAGTTACATCCTGGTGTCTTGCTTCTGATCACAGGCCCAGTGTCCAGAGTGTCCCCTTAGGACTTTTCTGTCATGAGTCCAAAGCACATGACTGCTAATGGTTAGGGAGGAGTGGAGAAGGGCGCTGACATTTACTGAGTGGATTGGTGGTTTGATTGCTCAGAACCTGTGGGTGAGTTGTCCTTGGCCTTGTTTTGAGATGAAGAAACAGGTTTTGTCACTCATCCGACATCAGGCTCATGAGAGGGACTGAGCTGCAGTCTGCTGCCTTCACACTCTCCATCTGACTCACAGGCTGAGCTCTGGCCCAGGTTCCTAAGATTTGCTCTGTGAGGAACTTCGGCACCTGGAGTACCTGCTTGCAGCCCTGACTATGGTCACCTAGGGCCCCAAATCCAACTACTTGCTTCCCTGGAGGGTTTGTGGACCTTGTGGGATGGGACTGGGGCTGAGTTTCTAGGGGTCTGAATTAAAAATGTGAAGCAGTTGGAAAAGTTACTTAAAAAACACCTTTAAGGTTGGATACTGAAAGAGGTTGTTGGCCTTCCAGACCTGCCAGGCCTATTACTTGCCCAGATTAGACTTAAGAAAGAGCCCAGAATCAGTGATAGACACACATATGGTTTAATGATTAGGGCCAACTTACATGTCCAAAGGAAATCCTGGAAGGGCATCCTATCATTTGAGGCCCACGTTGGAACAGGACATGGTAGTCTTTGCTCCCAGGGCAAGGGGGCTGGAGAGGGGGGAGATTACCTGTTATAGGGGAAGTTGATGTCAGGTTGGGCCATTGGTCACCATGAAAACCAGCAGAGGGTCATGTTCCTCTTGCCCCTTTGACAAGCATTGTACAGGGTTGTTATCTAAAGCTAGAGCAGTCATTAGCTGGGCCCTGGGACAAGCATATAGGAAGGTCAGTCATGTAAGTAGGTGTAGGTGCAGCAGACACTGGTTGAGCAGGGGTGTATAGAGAGCAAGAGAAGAGCCATTTTGGGTGGCCTGATCACACAAGGGTCTTCGCTAAGAGAACTGGTGTATCTTTTGGCCATTGGATGATTCCCATTGTGATTTGGGCCATCTGAATTCTGTTCTTTATTTTCATATTTGGAAGGTGTTCAGTCCTTATGAAAGAAGACTGGTTTCCTGGATGGGACTGGGACTGTTGTAGAGACTGATGGAAGCCACACTGGCATTCATTTTCTGTTTAATATTATTTGGGAAGAAGTGTCTAGAAAAGGCACTCTAGCAAAGGTTACCAAGATTCTATTAATTTTTTGTTGTTAATGTGTACATCATAAGTCATAAATAATTTCCTAGAAAACTGTCTAAGGAAAATGCACATATTTTAATATAACATAGATGCTTCTTTTCCCATTCCCACATAGTGATAAAATATTAAGTTCAGTCAAGTTTTGGAATCTCAGTATTGCTCAATTATTTTTTCATTATGAAATGTAAATTATTGTTAAGCTGAGTTTTTAGAAAAAATTTAGCAAGTGCCTCCTTCACTGGACTGTATTTTAGAATTTTTTTTAGCGGAACTGGGCTCACATTTGCTGCTGATAAATTTGAGCACCTGCTCAGGATCATTGACATATTTGTATTTAACTTGTATTATTCATTTTTTATTTAAACTATAGACCTTTGCTGTGTTGTTTTTGTCTCATTATGTTTTCAGAATATGTGTTTTCAGTTTGGAGCACCCCCACTAATGTGTATTTGCATTCTATACCTTTTACATTTGTAGGTGTATTCGTCAGGCCTTGAAGGAGAAGATCACAATCTTAGTGACTCATCAGCTGCAGTACCTAAAAGATGCAAGTCAGATTCTGATACTGAGAGATGTAAGTAGTTTCTAGAAGTCTGTGAAATTGCTAGAACTCAGGTGTGTTGAAGGCCAGAACTTCCAGCAGGTCACTCTCCTTGGATTCATGGTAAATGTCCTCTTCTCCCTCAATTTAACTCCCTCTTTTTCTCAGAGCTGATGCTATTCATGTCTTTGAGGATCAATCCAAAGACCTGTAAAGTGTCACTATTAAACTTGAAGCCACATAAACACTAAAGCATATAGGAGTGCTACCACAGGACTACTGAAATATTACTGTTCTATTGAAATTTGTTAAGGATAATGGTGCTATTTTATTTATAATGTGTGTTTTCCCCTTATACAACTTAAGTCAAAGTTTTTTACTTGGAAATTAGAGCTACTGAGACCTGTTTGTATCCACATGATTGTCAAGCACAATTTGCCTCAAGAGCGTCTTCCATTAACATTAGAAGCGAGGTTGGGTAGCCAAGCACCTGGGTCAGAGACGCCCACTCTGCAGATCTCCCTGCCCAGGTCTCTATGAGCTCGATACGTGTGGGAGCCTGTGCAGCAGGAGGACAAGGCCCTGCCTTCATGGGACTCCTGTTCTTATGGGGATGGATGTGACAAAGACGGTGACATCCTGGCTGGCTCCTTGAGGAGCTGGTGCCTCTTGGGGACTGAATGATATGAAGGTGGGGGCCACACAGTCACCTGGGGGAGGGGGTCTGAGGCAGGGGGTATTAAGGAAGGAGCTGACCTGGCAGGCTGGAGGAACAGCAGGAAGACCAGTGTGTCTGAGGAGAGTGAGCAGGGGGACATGGAGGGAGCTGTTCTCCAGGCAGTGGGCAGTGAGCCTGGAAGTGGGATTGAAGCCTTGGATGGGCCAGAGCAGAGGAGTGATGTGGTCTGATGTTGGAGTTAAGAGATTCCTCTGATGGTCACTGGAGGGGTGACAGCAGAAGCAGTTAGAAATCTTAGTAAAGCTGAGGAGGCAGAAGTATGGGCTCAGGATAGGGTATCAGTTTCCAGAGCTGCTGTAACAAAGCACTGCAAACTGGATGACTTAAAACAACAGAAGTTTATCATCTCCCTCCTCCCTGGAGGTTATAGATCCCAGATCCAGGTGCTGGCAGGGCCATGATCTCCCTGAAGGCTCCAGGCAAGAATCCTTCCTTCCAGCTGGTGGTAGTCACGACCTTCCTTGTGTTCCTTGGGTTTCAGCTGCAGCACTGTGGTCTCTGCCTCTGATGTCACATGGCCATTGTCCCCGTGTCTGAGTCTCTTCTCATAAGGATATCAGTCATATAGGATTTAAGGTCACCCTGTTCCAATGTGACCTCATCTTAACTTCATTGCATCTACAAAGACACTGAATGCAAATAAGATCATGTTCACAGGCATCATGTTTAGGGCTTGAACTTACTTTTTGGGGGGCTACCAATCAACCCCAACTCCTAGCATGACTGGGGATGGGTGGAGATTAGTGAGAATATTTCAGGCTTACTGGTTGTTTGATGCTTCAGACCTCGGCTTCTTTATCTTTGAGCATCAGCACCTCTGTCATTAACCCTTGTCTGTTCCACAGGCCCTTGGTCAGTCAGTTCAGTTGCTCAGTTGTGTCTGACTCTTTGCGACCCCATGGACTGCAGTACACCAGGCCTCCCTGCTGCTGCTAAGTCGCTTCAGTTATGTCCGACTCTGTGCGACCCCATAGAAAGCAGCCCACCAGGCTCCTCCATCCATGGGATTCTCCAGGCAAGAATACTGGAGTGGGCTGCCATTGCCTTCTCCAAGTACCATGGGTACCATGTAAATAGACAAGAAGGATCTTATTGAAGGGATGGAAAGGTTCTAAAACAGAATTGTATGTCTGTGCCACTCAGGAAAGTTATTACAATCACTGACTTGTACACTTGAAATGGGTGAACTTTATGATAATATGCCTCAATAAAGGTGTTAAAAAAAAAAAGTCCCTGTCTTGCAAACCACCCATCAAGCATTAAACATTTCTGAAGGCCCACAATCAACAAGAGAGGATTCTCAATTAGTGTTGAGTTACAGAGTGAAAACTTTTCCCTTACTATTTACAATATTATAAGGGAGCCAGTAAGAAGACAGGACTGGGAAAGAAAGCTCAGCAGACCTCACAAATGAGACTTCTGATAACAAAACATAAAGGCCCTTTTTCTTTAAAGATGGTGCATCTGTTCCTTTGTAGATTTCTCTTCTGTCCCCTGAGGGTAGAGTGATGAACTTGTAACACCCTGTAGAGATCAGTGTAGTTAGCTGTCCCACTCTATGACACCCACCCTCCCCTGGCAAAATCTGGACTGTGGATGGCTATGGAGGATTGGGCAGTGAGACCAGGTGGAGCTAGTGTGGTAAAGATCCTGACTGCCAATGCAGGAGACTTAAGAGACTTGGGTCCGATCCTAGGCTGGGAAGATCCCCTGGAGGAGGACATGGCAACCCACTCCAGTATTCTTGCCTGGTAAATCTCATGGACAGAGGAGCCTGGTGGGCTACAGTCCATAGGACTGCAAAGAGTCAGACACAACTGAGGCGACTTGGCACATATGCACAAGTAGTGTGAACTCAGGACGTAGTGAGCCGTGTACAGAGGCCGTGTAGGAAAACTGAATGTGTCCCTGGGGCACATTGTTTGATTTGGATTATGTTGATGTATGAGCTCAGCCAGAGACCTGACAGTTTTGACCAAGATTTGGAGAACATTTGGGAAAGACTGGATATTCCTGGCCACTCTCTTCTGGGGTAGATGTAGAGCTCATTAGTTTGGGAAGTGGGTGGAGAGAGCAAGAGGACTGACTGAGATCTGGTGAGCATCAGGAATGTTGGTTTCCTCCTCCCTTTGCCCACAGTCACCGGTGTGAACCATGTGAATCATTTCCCCTCTCATTGCCAACACAGATTGTTGGTTCTCCTGGTCCCCATGTGGTACACAGCGTACTTTCTGCAGCCACTGCTCTGCTGCCTTGCAGATTTCATCCACAGGCTTGGTTAGTCACAATTTAGTAAGGTTTTTTCCTCTCTGTTTTTTTTTTTTGTTTGTTTTTTTGTGTAGATTTTATTTATTTACTTATTTAGTGTGTGACCTAGACATACCATTGTTTTATTGTTTTATTTTTATTTTTTTTACTTTATTTTACTTTACAATACTGTATTGGTTTTGCCATACATTGACATGAATCCACCACGGCTGTATACAAGCTCCCAATCCTGAATCCCCCTCCCACCTCCCACCCCATATCATCTCTCTCGATCATCTCCATGCACCAGCTCCAAGCATCCTGTATCGAACATAGACTGGCACTTCGTTTCTTACATGATAGTATACATGTTTCAATGCCATTCTCCCAAATCATCCCACCCTCTCCCTCTCCCTCTGAGTCCAAAAGTCCATTCTACACATCTGTGTCTCTTTTGCTGTCTCGCATACAGGGTCATCATTACCATCTTTCTAAATTCCGTATATATGTGTCAGTATACTGTATTGGTGCTTTTCTTTCTGGCTTACTTCACTCTGTATAATCGACTCCAGTTTCATTCACCTCATTAGAACTGATTCAAATGTATTCTTTTTAATGGCTGAGTAATACTCCATTGTGTATATGTACCACAGCTTTCTTATCCATTCATCTGTTGACGGACATCTAGGTTGTTTCCATGTCCTGGCTATTATAAACAGTGCTGCGGTGAACACTGGGGGTACATGTGTCTCTTTCAATTCTGGTTTCCTTGGTGTGTATGCCCAGCAGTGGGACTGATGGGTCATAAAGCAGCTCTATTTGCAATTTTTTAAGGAATCTCCACACTGTTTTCCATAGTGGCTGTACTAGTTTGCCTTACCAACAACAGTGTAAGAGGGTTCCCTTTTCTCCACACCCTCTCCAGCATTTATAGCTTGTAGACTTTTGGATAGAAGCCATTCTGACTGGTGTGAAATGGTACCTCATTATGGTCTTGATTTGCATTTCTCTGATAATGAGTGATGTTGAGCATCTTTTCATGTGTTTGTTAGCTATCCGTATGTCTTCTTTGGAGAAATGCCTATTTAGTTCTTTGGCCCATTTTTTGATTGGGTCATTTATTTTTCTGGAGTTGAGCTGCATAAGTTGTTTGTATATTTTTGAGATTAGTTGTTTGTCAGTTGCTTCATTTGCTATTGTTTTCTCCCATTCAGAAGGCTGTCTTTTCACCTTGCTTATATTTTCCTTTGTTGTGCAGAAGCTTTTAATTTTAATTAGATCCCATTTGTTTATTTTTGCTTTTATTTCCAGTAATCTGGGGGGTGGATCATAGAGGATCCTGCTGTGATTTATGTCTGAGAGTGTTTTGCCTATGTTCTCCTCTAGGAGTTTTATAGTTTCTGATCTTACATTTAGATCTTTAATCCATTTTGAGTTTATTTTTGTGTGTGGTGTTAGAAAGTGATCTAGTTTCATTGTTTTACAAGTGGTTGACCAGTCTTCCCAGCACCACTTGTTAAAGAGATTGTCTTTACTCCATTGTATATTCTTGCCTCCTTTGTGAAAGATAAGGTGTCCGTAGGTGTGTGGATTTATCTCTGGGCTTTCTATTTTGTTCCATTGATCTATATGTCTGTCTTTGTGCCAGTACCATACTGTTTTGATGACTGTGGCTTTGTAGTAGAGCCTGAAGTCAGGCAAGTTGATTCCTCCAGTTCCATTCTTCTTTCTCAAGATTGCATTGGCTATTTGAGGTTTTTTGTATTTCCATACAAATCTTGAAATTATTTGTTCTAGTTCTGTGAAAAAGACTGCTGGTAGCTTGATAGAGATTGCATTGAATCTGTAGATTGCTTTGGGTAGTATACTCATTTTCACTATATTGATTCTTCCAATCCATGAACATGGTATGTTTCTCCATCTATTAGTGTCCTCTTTGATTTCTTTCATCAGTGTTTTATAGTTTTCTATATATAGGTCTTTAGTTTCTTTAGGTAGGTATATTCCTAAGTATTTTATTCTTTTCGTTGCAATGGTGAATGGAATTGTTTCCTTAATTTCTTTTTCTACTTTCTCATTATTAGTGTATAGGAATGCAAGGGATTTCGGTGTGTTGATTTTATATCCTGCAACTTTACTATATTCATTGATTAGCTCTAGTAATTTTATGGTGGAGAGTTTAGGATTTTCTCTGTAGAGGATCATGTCATCTGCAAACAGTGAAAGTTTTACTTCTTCTTTTCCAATTTGGATTCCTTTTATTTCTTTTTCTGCTCTGATTGCTGTGGCCAAAACTTCC
Organism: Capra hircus; assembly: GCF_001704415.2. Classification (NCBI taxonomy): domain Eukaryota; kingdom Metazoa; phylum Chordata; class Mammalia; order Artiodactyla; family Bovidae; genus Capra; species Capra hircus. The sequence continues at coordinate 13,494,943 of NC_030819.1, forward strand.
AAAACTATGTTGAATAGTAGTGGTGAAAGTGGGCACCCTTGTCTTGTTCCTGACTTTAGAGGAAATGCTTTCAATTTTTCACCATTGAGGATAATGTTTGCTGTGGGTTTGTCATATATAGCTTTTATTATGTTGAGGTATGGTCCTTCTATTCCTGCTTTCTGGAGAGTTTTTATCATAAATGGATGTTGAATTTTGTCAAAGGCCTTCTCTGCATCTATTGAGATAATCATATGGCTTTTATTTTTCAATTTGTTAATGTGGTGAATTACATTGATTGATTTGCGGATATTGAAGAATCCTTGCATCCCTGGGATAAGGCCCACTTGGTCATGGTGTATGATCTTGTTAATGTGTTGTTGAATTCTGATTGCTAGAATTTTGTTGAGGATTTTTACATCTATGTTCATCAGGGATATTGGCCTGCAGTTTTCTTTTTTTGTGGCGTCTTTGTCAGATTTTGGTATTAGGGTGATGGCGGCCTCATGGAATGAGTTTGGAAGTTTACCTTCCTCTGCAATTTTCTGGAAGAGTTCAGCAGGATAGGTGTTAGCTCTTCTCGAAATTTTTGGTAGAATTCAGCTGTGAAGCCGTCTGGACCTGGGCTTTTGTTTGCTGGAAGATTTCTGATTACAGTTTCAATTTCCATGCTTGTGATGGGTCTGTTAAGATTTTCTATTTCTTCCTGGTTCAGTTTTGGAATATTGTACTTTTCTAAGAATTTGTCCATTTCTTCCACGTTGTCCATTTTATTGGCATATAATTGCTGATAGTAGTCTCTTATGATCCTTTGTATTTCTGTGTTGTCTGTTGTGATCTCTCCATTTTCATTTCTAATTTTATTGATTTGATTTTTCTCTCTTTGCTTCTTGATGAGTCTGGCTAATGGTTTGTCAGTTTTATTTACCCTTTCAAAGAACCAGCTTTTGGCATTGTTGATTTTTGCAATGGTCTCTTTTGTTTCTTTTGCATTTATTTCTGCCCTAATTTTTAAGATTTCTTTACTTCTACTAGCTCTGGGGTTCTCCATTTCTTCCTTTTCTAGTTGCTTTAGGTGTAGAGTTAGGTTATTTATTTGACTTTTTTCTTGTTTCTTGAGGTAGGCTGTATTGCTATGAACTTTCCTCTTAGCACTGCTTTTATAGTGTCCCACAGGTTTTGGGTTGTTGTGTTTTCATTTTCATTCGTTTCTATGCATAATTTGATTTCTTTATTGATTTCTTCTGTGATTTGTTGGTTATTCACAAGCGTGTTGTTCAGCCTCCATATGTTGGGATTTTTAATAGTTTTTCTCCTGAAAAGATGCTTGGAATGATTTCGATTTTTTAAAATTTTATCAAGGTTAGATTTATGGCCCAGGATGTGATCTATCCTGGAAAAGGTTCCATGAGCACTTGAGAAAAAGGTGAAATTCATTGTTCTGGGGTGAAATGTCCTATAGATATCAATTAGGTCTAACTGGTCTATTGTATCATTTAAAGTTTGTGTTTCCTTGTTAATTTTCTGTTTAGTTGATCTGTCCATAGATGTGAGTGGGGTATTAAAGTCTCCCACTATTATTGTGTTATTGTTAATTTCCCCTTTCATGCTTGTTAGCATTTGTCTTACATATTGCAGTGCTCCTATATTGGGTGCATATATATTTGTAATTGTTATATCTTCTTCTTGGATTGTTCCTTTGATCATTACGTAGTGGCCTTCTTTGTCTCTTTTCACAGCCTTTGTTTTAAAGTCTATTTTATTGGATATGAGTATTGCTACTCCTGCTTTCTTTTGGCCTCTATTTGTGTGGAATATCTTTTTTCAGCCCTTCACTTTCAGTCTGTATGTGTCCCTTGTTTTGAGGTGGGTCTCTTGTAGGCAGCATATAGGGATCTTGTTTTTTTATCCATTCAGCCAGTCTTTGCCTTTTGGTTGGGGCATTCAACCCATTTATGTTTAAGGTAATTACTGATAAATGTTCTGCCTCTGTTATTCTACTATTTGTTGCCTCCAGAGTGTTTCTGATCTCATTTATTGCGTTATTCAGTATATATTGACTCTTTTTTATTTCTTCTAGGTCCTTGTTAAACCTTTCTTGCATCTTCTCAATCCTTGTCTCCAGGCTATTTGTCTGTGATTCCATTTTGATTTCAAGATTTTGGATCATTTTCACTATCAATATTCGGAATTCTTTCTCAGGTAGATTCCCTATCTCCTCCTCTTTGGTTTGGTTTGTTAAGCATTTCTCCTGTTCCTCTACCTGCTGGGTATTCCTCTGTTTCTTCATCTTGGTTATATTGCTGCGTTTGGGGTGGCCTTTCTATATTCTGGGAATTTGTGGAATTCTCTTTACTATGGAGTTTCCTCTCTGTGGGTGGGGTTGTATCAGTGGCTTGTCAAGGTTTCTTGGTTAGGGAGGCTTGTGTTGGAGTTCTGGTGGGTGGAGCTGGATTTCTTCTCTCTGGAGTGCTATGAATTGTCCAGTAATGGGTTGTGAGACGTCAATGGTTTTAGAGTAGTTTTGAGCTGCCTGTATATTGAAGCTCAGGGGTGTTGCTGGAGAATTTGTGTTCTTGTGTTGCTGGAGAATTTGCGTGGTATATCTTGCTCTGAAACTTGTTGGCCCTTGGGTAGTGCTTGGTTTCAGTGTAGGTATGGAGGTGTTTGATGAGCTCCTATTGATTAATGTTCCCTGGATTCAGGATTTCTCTGATGTTCTAAGGATTTGGACTTAAGCCTCCTGTTTCTGGTTTTCAGTTTTATTTTTACCCTAGCCTCAGGATTTCTCCATCTATACAGCACTGATGATAAAGCATCTAGGTTAAAGATGAAAGGTTTCTCCACATTGAGGGTCACCCATAGAGGTTCACTGAGTTACATGGAGAAGAGAAGAGGGAGGGGGTAGTTAGAGGTGACTGGAATGAGATGAGGTGGGATCAGAAGAGGAGAGAGCAAGCTAGCCAGTAATCACGTCCTTATGTACGCTTCCCCTCTGTTTTTAATCTTCTATTTCTCGTATCTTGAAGCTACCATTAGTGACAAAGGACAGGGGAATAGGAGGCTGACCCAGGGACACATTCAGGCCTCCCTGCCCATTGCCAACTCCCAGAGTCTACTCAAAGTCATGTCCATTGAGTCGGTGATGCCATCCAGTCATCTCATCCTCTGTTGTCCCATTCTCATCCTGCCTTCAATCTTTCCCAGCATCAGTGTCTTTCCAAGGAGTCAGTTCTTTGTATAAGGTGGCCAAAATATTGGAGTTTCAGCTTCAACATCAGTCCTTCCAGTGAACACCCAGGACTGATCTCCTTTAGGATGGACTGGTTGGATCTTCTTGCAGTCCAAGGGACTCTCAAGAGTCTTCTCCAACACCACAGTTCAAAAGTATCAATTTTTTGGTGCTCAGCTTTCTTTATGGTCCAACTCTCACAACCATACATGACTACTGGAAAAAACATAGCTTTGTCTATACAGACCTTCATCGGCAAAGTCATGTCTCTGCTTTTTAATATGCTGTCAAGGTTGGTCAGGTCCCTCATTTATCAAATGAACTTCTGTCCTGAGAAAAATTATTAAATGCAGAACCTCTGCTTCTCTAGAAGAAATATCTCATGTCAACTGTCTCATGTCCTCTTTCAGGAATGGGGAGTTCAGGTTTCTCAGATTTTATAGCAGTTAATTTCATGTTGGAAGAGGGTGATACTAGTGTGTAAAACCCCAATGATGACAGTATTATTAGCACAGGATCAGTGGGAGACAGAGTAACCTATTTAGTTTGTCCCTAGATCTTTTAGGGTCCCTTATTGCTTCTTTTGAGGATACTACCCCCAATTTTAGTGCTATCAGAACAACTATTTGTCCAAGTGTGAGCACCCCTGGATGAGTTGGGGTCTATCCTTACTGTTTGTCTGGTTCCTCTCTAACAGCAGAAAGGGAATGGCTGCCCTCTCATCCCCTCAGAGTTGTCTGTGCTTGGCTGCTCAGTGAAGTTGCTATCCTTGTACCACTACTTGTTTCCTTGTGTGTCTTATAGGTACTATGTAGAAAATGGTAATTTCATTAAATAAAGTCCTTGAATTTTGCCTCCAAAGTGGAACAAGGCACAGTATACCCTGAATAATTTTCTAATTCTGTAGTATAGACAGTACCCAAATGCTTTGTTGAGTTTCTCAAAATGGACCACCTCAGGAGATAGGGTGAAAGAGGTCCCAGCTAGGGTCCTGGGGTACCTTCTTCCATCTGACCTGCCTTAACCAGAGATGCCCTCCTCTGTTTAGTTTTGCATCCTGTGATTTTTCCCTATATTTTGTTTGACACTGAGTGAATGAGCTGAGCCTTATTTCGTGGGGTCAGAATATAGTGAAGATATCTGCACATTATTTTATAGGACTTTGTAAGAGAGGGATGAGGATGAGATGGTTGGATGGCATCACTGACTCAATGGACATGAGTTTGAGCAAACTCAGGGAGATAGTGAGGAACAGGGAAGCCTGGTGTGCTGCAGTCCATGGGGTCGCAAAGAGTTGGACATGACTGAGCAATGGAACAACAACAACAAAAGGAGGGAAACTGCAATGATGTGTCACATGTGTTCAAAGAAAATGATTAGAATGACTGTAGCTTAAACAGTTGCCTGAGTAGAGGATACCTGGTTGACTGCTTGTGACTGGTTGTTCTGCAGTTTTTATTAAAAATTTTTTTTTGTTAGATCTGAGTGCATTGGTTCTTAGGTGTTGGTTTGCTGGCATGGGAGGTCAAGGATTTAGAGCCACCTCAGTCTCATGGCCTCTTTGTTTAAATTTGGCAGCTATAATATTGAATTTTCAGTTGGGAACTTCCTGCATTTGTGGGGAAGTGGCAAAGACCATGAAGATAAAGCTCATGGGTTCTCTAGGGCTGGTTCCTACATGCCTATAGCACATGATACTATAACAATGGTCTGTGAAGATTTGATGAGAGACCATTACCCCTGGAGATGTGCTTGTTGCCAAGTCTGGGTGAGCCTTCAGTTTCTTTCCTGGAATATCTTCCCCAATTAACTGTTTGCTTGCATTTTAACATGATGCTTCTCTCAATTTCCATGTTGCCCAAAAATACTGTACTGGTACTTCTACCCACATCTGTAGTTTTAGCATCCCTGAGTTCCCATGGTAGTTATGTCAATGGCCTCCATTTTTAAAACATGAACATACATTTCTTTCATATCTCCCAGCACCTAGCATAGGGTTTGACAGTGAACACCATGCTCATTTTGCTCTTTGGAAGAAAAGCTGTGACCAACCTAGACAGCATATTAAAAAGCAAAGACATTACTTTGCCAACAAAGGTCCAATAAGTTTTCCAGTAGTCATGTATGGATGTGAGAGTTGGACCATAAGGAAAGCTGAGCGCTGAAGAATTGATGCTTTTGAACTGTGGTGTTGGAGAAGAGCCTTGAGAGTCTCTTGGACTGCAATGAGATCAAACCAGTCAATCCTGAAGGAAATCAGTCCTGAATATTCATTGGAAGGACTGATGCTGAAGCTGAAACCCCAATACTTTGGCCACCTGATGTGAAGAGCTGACTCGTTTGAAAAGACCTTGATGCTGGGAAAGATTGAAGGCAGGATGACAGAGGATGAGATGGTTGGATGGCATCACTGACTTGATAGACATGAGTTTGAGCAATCTCCGGGAGTTGGTGATGGACAGGGAGGCCTGGGGTGTTGTAGTCCCTGAGGTGCAAAGAGTCAGATGTGACTGAGTGACTGAACTGAACTGAACTAGATTTTTTTCACCGGAATTCCAAACCTAGAGATAATTTTCTTAGGAAAATAATAATTTAAAACTAGTTAACTTTTCTTAATTAGTATATAGATTGGATTAATATTATCAAATGTAAATGAATTCCTCTCAAATTCTTTATTTTAGGGCAAAGTTATGGAAAAGGGGACTTTTGCTGAGTTTTCAAAATTTGGGATAGATTTTGAAGATATTATTTTATGGGAGGAGACAGAGGAGGCTGAACCATCTCCAGGTCCAGGAACACTCACTCTGATCTCCGAGTCTTCGGTTCAGTCTCAACCGTCTTCCAGACCCTCTTTGAAAGATGCAGCTCCAGAGGACCAAGATGTGAGTTTCTCATCCTGCAACATGCCCTTGTCTGTCTGCTCTTGGTGGCCTCGTGGACCTTCAGTCTACTTCTGTCATGACATCTTTGTTTATCCCAAAGTAGATCTTAAGATTCCAAGCCTCATTTCATGGAATTGGTAGAATTAGAAAATCATGAAGGGAGCAAGCCTGCTTGGTGTTCTCCTTTGGGTGTAGGATGAAGAGTCATATGGAGCTCAGTAGTGGGTGCACTGCTATGAATTTCCAGCTGGTTGTGGCTCACGCTGATATGAGAACTCATCAGTTTACCATAGTTACATCCTACTCACTCTGGTGGCTCCCAACTTCCCTTATGCATCTAGAGGTTTAATGTGAAGACCCCCTTAGACTGAGTCTTTCTGTGACCACATTAAATTGGCTACTTTTCCTATATGTTGGAATGTTCTGGCACTGCAGGTGATTGATGGTAATATTTTGCCCCTTTGTTAGATAGTTCATTGTAGGCCAGACACTTTAGAGTTAGTTCTTGTCTTCCTTTTTTATTACCCTTTGAGACCTAGAGCCACATCTTATTCACCTTGAATGTCCAGTGGTCAGCATAGAGTTGAGTACATCTTTGGCTCATGTGACTCTATAATGCATTCTAGGTCCTACAGACAGAAATGGAGAAAAGCACTAGCTCTCTCTTAAAAATATACATGGGTACTCCTTGGTATCCAAGCCCACAATATCCAGACCTAGGAACCTGGATGATTCTGATAAATATTCAGATTAGTCACTCACATTCTACACTCAGGAGTCACTCCCTGAAATTCAGGAATTAAATAGATTTGGGTCATGTGCTGTCCTGTGCTGTCCAGACTCACATTATTTCAACTTCCTGTGTGAACTTATTTTGCTGTATTTGTCTAGGATTTTGAGCACCAAGTATGTTTTATGTTTCTATCTTTGGAAGTGATACAAGTCATTTAGAGGGATATGTTAGTGCCATATCACTTTGTGTATTATTTTGGAAGAAGCTTCTGCATTTGTACTTGAATCAGGTAGTTGTGCTTGTGCTGAGAGTCATGATTGACTTTAAGCAAAGCCACCCAACAAGTGAATAATTTCGTGCAAATGATGTTCTTTTTCTAATAGATTTCTGAAAATAGGATGGCTGAGTCCAAGGGTAAATGCATATGTGGTCTGGATAGACATTTGCACACCCTTTTCTGTAGGAAATGGACCATCCTGCACTCCTACAAGCATATGAGATGTGTCTGTTTCCTCACAGCTTTGCAGTGAAGGGCATTTTAAACTTTTGAAATTTGGGGGTTCCTTACTTAAAATTTTGTTTTTACTGCTGTTCTCCCTCCCAGGCTGAGACCATCCAGGTTACATTTCCACTGGAGGGCCGTTCGGTTGGAAGAGTTGGTTTTAAGAGCTATGAGAATTACTTCACAGCCGGTGATCACTGGTTTATCATCATTTTCCTTATTTTAGTGAACATCGCAGCTCAGGTAAATAAGAACATTTATTTTGGTTTGTGCCCTCTTCTTGGTATTTACATATTGTCTATACTGTATTTATTTAATTTATTAATATTAACATTTTTAATATATATAGTAAGAGATTTGTTTCAGAGAACTGCTCATGAGCTTGTGCAGTCTAGCTGGTGAATGTGAAATCAGAAAGGCAGTCCTACAAGATGGAACCTCAGGCAGGAGCTGACCCTGCAGTCTTGAGGCAAAATTTCTTTCTCCTCCAAGAAGCCTCAGGTTTTGCTCTTCAGGCCTTTACTGACTGGACGAGGCCACCACAGTATTGAGGGTGATCTCCTCTACTTCAGTTCTAAGGATGATGTGAATCACATCCACTGAATACCTTCATAGCAACATCTAGACGAGGGTTTGGTTGAACCACTAGAGACTGGCCTGGCCAAGCTGACGCAGAAACTTGATCATCACAGTTCAGATCAGTTCAGTCGCTCAGTCGTGTCCGACTCTTTGCGACCCCATGAATCGCAGCATGCCAGGCCTCCCTGTCCATCACCAACTCCCGGAGTTCACTCAGACTCACGTCCATTGAGTCAGTGATACCATCCAGCCATCTTATCCTCGGTTGTCCCCTTCTCCTGCCCCCAACCCCTCCCAGCATCAGAGTCTTTTGCAATGAGTCAACTCTTTGCATGAGGTGGCCAAAGTATTGGAGTTTCAGCTTTAACATCATTCCTTCAAAGGAAATCCCAGGGCTGATCTCCTTCAGAATGGACTGGTTGGATCTCCTTGCAGTCCAAGGGACTCTCCAGAGTCTTCTCCAACACCCCAGTTCTAAAGCATCAATTCTTTGGTGCTCAGCCTTCTTCACAGTCCAACTCTCACATCCATACAAGACCACAGGAAAAACCATAGCCTTGACTAGACGGACCTTAGTCGGCAAAGTAATGTCTCTGCTTTTGAATATGCTATTTAGGTTGGTCATAACTTTTCTTCCAAGGAGTAAGCGTCTTTTAATTTCATGGCTGCAGTCACCATCTGCAGTGATTTTGGAGCCCCAAAAAATAAAGTCTGACACTGTTTCCACTGTTTCCCCATCTATTTCCCATGAAGTGATGGGACCGGATGCCATGATCTTCGTTTTTTGAATGTTGAGCTTTAAGCCAACTTTTTCACTCTCCTCTTTTACTTTCATCAAGAGGCTTTTTAGTTCCTCTTCTCTTTCTGCCATAAGTGTGGTGTCATCTGCATATCTGAGGTTATTGATACTTCTCCCGGCAATCTTGATTCCAGCTTATGTTTCTTCCAGTCCAGCATTTCTCATGATGTACTCTGCATAGAAGTTAAATAAGCAGGGTGACAATATACAGCCTTGACGTACTCCTTTTCCTATTTGGAACCAGCCTGTTGTTCCATGTCCAGTTCTAACTGTTGCTTCCTGACCTGCATACAGATTTCTCAGGAGGCAGGTTAGGTGGTCTGATATTCCCATCTCTTTCAGAATTTTCCACAGTTTATTGTGATCCACCCTGCTTATTTAACTTATATGCAGAGTACATCATGAGGAACGCTGGGCTGGAAGAAGCACAAGCTGGAATCAAGATTGCTGGGAGAAGTATCAATAACCTCAGATATGCAGATGACACCACCCTTATGACAGAAAGTGAAGAGGAACTAAAAAGCCTCTTGATGAAAGTAAAAGAGGAGAGTGAAAAAGTTGGCTTAAAGCTCAACATTCAGAAAATGAAGATCATGGCATCCGGTCCCATCACTCCATGGGAAATAGATGGGGAAACAGTGGAAACAGTGTCAGACTTTATTTTTTGGGGCTCCCAAATCACTGCAGATGGTGACTGCAGCCATGAAATTAAAAGACGCTTACTCCTTGGAAGAAAAGTTATGACCAACCTAGATAGCATATTCAAAAGCAGAGACGTTACTTTGCCGACTAAGGTCCATCTAGTCAAGGCTATGGTTTTTCCTGTGGTCATGTATGGATGTGAGAGTTGGACTGTGAAGAAGGCTGAGCACCAAAGAATTGATGCTTTTGAACTGTGGTATTGGAGAAGACTCTTGAGTCCTTTGGACTGCAAGGAGATCCAACCAGTCCATTCTGAAGGAGATCAACCCTGGATTTCTTTGAAGGACTGATGCTAAAGCTGAAACTCCAGTACTTTGGCCACCTCATGTGAAGAGTTGACTCATTGGAAAAGACTCTGATGCTGGGAGGGATTGGGGGCAGGAGAAGAGGGGGATGACTGAGGATGAGATGGCTGGGTGGCATCACTGACTCGATGGACATTAGTCTGAGTGAACTCCGGGAGTTGGTGATGGACAGGGAGGCTTGGCGTGCTGCGATTCACAGGGTCGCAAAGAGTCAGACACGACTGAGCGACTGAACTGAACTGATTGTTATCCACACAGTCAAAGGCTTTAGCATCATCACAGTTTCTATCAGTTCTTTTTTCTTTGAAAAGTGCTGACTTTTATGCTGTTTTTATTATGCTTTTCCGTCCATTTTGGTTTGCACTCAATGAAATCTGTGAGGAAAATAACTGAGGCTTACTTATTGAGGTGAGGTGTTGTTTGTACGTAACAGAGAGCTTCTAGGAAGAAAAAGAATGTCTTGTAAAGATATTAAAATGTATCATACCCTCCCCTGACCTGTGGTCATCTGGGGTGTGGACTTGGTGCAGACCTGACCTGGAAGGACCGTCTCCACATTCTGGAGCCTTTCCATCTCCCAACCTAGTGAGCAGGGTGTGAGGCTCAGTGATGTCAGTGTCTGAGTGACTATCATTTCCTGCTCCAGGTTTCCTACGTCCTGCAGGATTGGTGGCTTGCGTACTGGTGAGTGATTCCTGGTCTGACCCAAAGGGCTGTGAAGTCTACATAAAGCCTCATTTTCCCATAGCAGAGGGGATAGTTGGGGCTTGTTCAGCCTCTTCTTCTGATTCTCACATAGTTTCTCTGAAAAAGAAGTAAATTTCTGGCTGGTGGAGTGAGACTATCCCCATATTTGACCCTCAGCAGCTTCCTCACATTCTTGAGAGCTGAAAGTTGTGATTCAAATGGATTTTTTACAAGGTAGACAGACACAGGGCCTAGTGAGCTGGGAACCATTTTCCACCATAAAACACATCTCCTAAATAGAGGTTAATTTTTCTGTTGTTTCCCTAAATTCTATCTAGAGTGTAATATTTTTTCTTTGTTTTTCCTTTTCCCTAGGGCAAATAGACAGAGTACCCTATATGCCATGGCATATGGAAAAGGAAGGGTAGTTGAAATACCTGATTCTGGCTGGTACTTAACAGTTTACTCAGGTAAATCATCTGGTCTGTTACACGAGAGTCTGAGGTGTTTACTAGGAGCCTGTGTGAACAACTAGAGCTCCCAGGAGTAATTCAGTAATGTCTTAACAGATGAAGAGTCTGAGTTGCATTTACTCTGTGAATTAATTAGAATGAGTATTTTAAAAATCTACTAGAAGAAAGTGGGCTCATGAAGACTCTTAATTTGCTCTGTACTGGATTTTGGTAGTTAAACAAGGATTTCATATTGAGAAAATCAGCCACTGGAAATATGTACTACTGTCTATTCTAACAGGTTGCTTTAGCTAAAGCCTACATCATTATATGAATGGGCAAGGGGATTAGAAACGGATTCCCACCCTGTTGTTTGTATTGTTTCAATTCTTTCTGAATAAACCATGGCTTTTACTGATCCTGAATGAAATCCTTTGGCAGAAAGTGTCCCACATAAAAGTGTTATTCCCTCGCAGGTATGCAAACTTCCCTTCACCACACTCATCTCTTGGGCTTCACTACTTAAGAAAGAAGTTAAGCAGGGAGAAATCCAGTGTCTAGAAATTAGAATTCCTTCTCTTTCTTCCCTTGAGATCCCAATGTTATTGTGTCCTCAACTATGTGATTAATATCTGGCTTGCCACGCCAATATTAACACAGCTCTCTGTGTTTTCACAGGAGTGCTTAGAATACATGTAGTGTTATATACTTTTTAAAGGAAATTCTCACCTAAAATATTATATATTCTCATAGGAAACCCTCATACAAGCTTTCTACAAAGGTAGAGTGTATTATCTTTGTTAGAACCCACTCATTGAAATTTGGTATTTATTATGTTGATCACTTGCTAAGAAATGTGAATCCCTTAGTTGTTTACTTTCTGAATTGAGGAACTATGGTAAGATAAAGAAAGAAAGATGGACTTATGTTATATATTCATATAGGATGATGTGTTAGTCATTCAGTTGTGTCTGACTTTGTGACCCCATTGCCTGTAGCCTGCCAGATTCCTCTGTCCATGGAATTTCTCAGGCATGAATACTGGAGTGGGGTGTGATTTCCTACTCCAGGGGATCTTCTTGGCCCAGGGATCGAACCAGGGTTGCAATGCACTGCAGGCAGATTCTTTACCATCTGAACCACCAGGGAAGCCCAGTAGCCTAAGGCAAATGCCTATTGATGGAATTCAGGAATTTGAACAGCTTTCAAAGCTGAAATTACAATGATGCATCAGCTAAAGAGGAAAACAAAATATTTGATGGAGTGTATATTACAGAGGTTTCTCCACTCTCTTTGGCATTGTGAATTCAAGAGATGTTAGGAGGGCTATTTTCATTTTTGTATGCATAGCAGGTACTCATTTATGTCATTAATAAAGTTAAATTTAGGTTATTGTGTTCATTTCCAAATGCTTTGTGTTTCTTTTTAAAATTAATTAATTTATTTTAATTGGAGGCTAATTACTTTACAATATTGTAGTGGTTTTTGCGATACATTGACATGAATCAGCCATGGGTGTACATGTGTTCTCCATCCTGAACACCCCTCCCACTTTCCTCCCCATCCCATCCCTCAGGGTCATCCCAGTGCACCAGCGCTGAGCACCCTGTCTCATGTATCAAACCTGGACTGGTGATATGTTTCACATATGATAATATACATGTTTCAATGCTATTCTCAAATCACCCCACCCTCGTCTTCTCCCATAGAGTCCAAAACACTGTTCTATACATCTGTGTCTCTTTTGCTGTCTGGCATATAGGTCATCATTACCATCTTTCTAAATTCCATATATATGTGTTAATATACTGTATTTGTGTTTTTCTTTCTAACTCACTTCACTCTATATAACAGGCTCCAGTTTCATCCACCTCATTAGAACTGATTCAAATGTATTCTTTTTAACAGCTGAGTAATATTCCATTATGTATATGTGCCACAGCTTTCTTATCTATTCATCTGCCAATGGACATCCAGGTTGCTTCCATGTCCTAGCTATTGTAAACAGTGCTGCAATGAACATTGGGGTACACGTGTCTCTTTCAATTCTGGTTTCCTCAGTGTGTATGCCCAGCACCGGGATTGCTGGGTCATATGGCAGTTCTATTTCCAGTTTTTAAAGGAATCTCCACACTGTTCTCCATAGTGGCTGTACTAGTTTGCATTCCCACCAACAGTGTAAGAGGGTCCCTTTTTCTCCACACCCTCTCCAGCATTTATTGTTTGTAGACTTTTGGATAGCAGCCATTCTGACTGGTGTGAGATGGTACCTCATTGTGGTTTTGATTTGCATTTCTCTGATAATGAGTGATGTTGAGCATCTTCATGCATCTGTTAGCCATCCGTATGTCTTCTTTGGAGAAATGTCTGTTTAGTTCTTTGGCCCATTTTTTTGATTGAGTCATTTATTTTTCTGGAATTGAACTGCAGGAACTGCTTGTATACTTTTGAGATTATTTCTTTGTCAGTTGCTTTATTTGCTATTATTTTCTCCCATTTGAAGGCTGTCTTTTCACCTTGCTTATAGTTTCCTTTGTTGTGCAAAAGCTTTTAAGTTTAATTAGGTCCCATTTGTTTATTTTTGCTTTTATTTCCATTTCTCTGGGAGGTGGGTCATAGAGGATCCTGCTGTGATTTATGTCGGAGAGTGTTTTGCCTATGTTCTCCTCTAGGAGTTTTATAGTTTCTGGTCTTACATTTAGATCTTTAATCCATTTTGAGTTTATTTTTGTGTATGGTGTTAGAAAGTGATCTAGTGTCATTTCTTTTGCAAGCGGTTGACCAGTTTTCCCAGCACCACTTGTTAAAGAGATTGTCATTTCTCCACTGTATATTCTTGCTTCCTTTGTCAAAGATAAGGTGTCCATAGGTGTGTGGATTTATCTCTGGGCTTTCTATTTTGTTCCATTGATCTATATTTCTGTCTTTGTGCCAGTACCATACTGTCTTGATGACTGTGCCTTTGTAGCAGAGCCTGAAGTCAGGCAGGTTGATTCCTCCAGTTCTATTCTTCTTTCTCAAGATTGCTTTGGCTCTACAAGGTTATTTTGTATTTCTATACAAATTATAAAATTATTTGTTCTAGTGCTCTGGAAAATACCATTGGTAGCTTGATAGGGATTGTATTGAATCTGTAGATTGCTTTGGGTAGTGTACTCATTTTTACTATATCAATTCTCCCAATCCATGAACATGGTATATTTCTCCCTCTATTTGTATCATCTTTGATTTCTTTCATCAGTGTTTTATAGTTTTCTATATATAGGTCTTTTGTTTCTCTATATAGATTTATTCCTAAGTATTTTATTTGTTTCATTGCAATGGTGAATGGAATTGTTTCTTTAATTTCTCTCTCTGTTTTCTCATTGTTAGTGTATAGGAATGCAACATATATTAATTTTATATCCTGCAACTTTACTATATTCATTGATTAGCTCTTGTAATTTTCTGGTGGTGTCTTTAGGGTTTTTTATGTAGAGGAACATGTCATCTGCAAACTGAGAGTTTTACTTCTTTTCCAATCTGGATTCCTTTTATTTCTTTTTTTTCTCTGAGTGCTGTTTAATAGTAGTGGTGAGAGTGGGCACCCTTGTCTTGTTTCTGACTTTAGGGGAAATGCTGTCAGTTTTTCACCATTGAGGATAATGTTTGCTGTGGGTTTGTCATATATGGCTTTTATTATGTTGAGGTATGTTTCTTCTATGCCTGCTTTCCAGAGAGTTTTTATCATAAATGGATGTTGAATTTTGTCAAAGGCTTTCTCTGCATCTATTGAGATAATCATATGGTTTTTATCTTTCAATTTGTTAATGTAGTGTATCACATTGATTGATTTGTGGATATTAAAGAATCCTTCTACCCCTGGGATAAAGCCCACCTGGTCATGATGTATGATCTTTTTAATATGTTGTTGGATTTTGTTTGCTAGAATTTTGTTAAGGATTTTTGCATCTATGTTTATCAGTGATATTGGCCTGTAGTTTTCTCTTTCTGTGGCATCTTTGTCAGGTTTTGGCATTAGGGTGATGGCGGCCTCATAGAATGAGTTTGGGAGTTTCCCTTCCTCTGCAATTTTCTGGAAGAGTTTGAATAGGATAGGTGCTAGCTCTTCTCTAAAATTTTTGGTAGAATTCAGCTGTGAAGCTATCTGGTCCTGGGATTTTGTTTGCTGGAAGATTTCTGATTACAGGTTCAATTTCCATGCTTGTGATGTGTCTGTTAAGATTTTCTGTTTCTTCCTGGACTTCCCTGGTGGTCCAGTGGTTAAGAATCCTCCTGCCAATGCAGGGGACACGGGTTCAATCCCAGGTCGGGGAAGATTCCATATGCCATGGAGCAACTAAGACCCTGTGCTAGAACACTTGAGTCTGTGCTCTAGAGGCCGGGAGCTACATCTACCGAACCCACGTGCTGCAACTACTGAAGCCCTTGTGCCCTAGAGCCCGTACTCTGCAACAAGAGAAGCCACCACAATGATAAGTCTGCACACTGCAACTAGAGAGTAGCCTCTACTCACTGCAGCTAGAGAAAGCCTGCTTGCAACAATGAAGACCCAGTGCACCAAAAAATAAATAAATACTTAAAAGAAAAGATTTTCTATTTCTTCCTGGTTCAGTTTTGGAAAGTTATACTTTTCTAGGAATTTGTCCATTTCTTCCAAGTTGTCCATTTTTTTGGGCATATAGTTGCTGATAGCAGTCTCTTATGATCCTTTGTATTTCTGTGTTGTCTGTTGTGATTTCTCCATTTTCATTTCTAATTTAGTTGATTTTAATCTTCTCCCTTTTTTTCTTGATGAGTATGCCTAATGGTTTGTCTATTTTATTTATCTTCTCAAAGAACCAGCTTTTAGCTTTGTTGATTTTTGCCATCGTCTCCTTTGTTTCTTCCTCATTAATTTCTGCCCTAATTTTTATGATTCCTTTCCTTCTACTAACCCTGGGGTTCTTTATTTCTTCCTTTTCTAGTTGCTTTAGGTGTAGAGTTAGGTTATTTGTTTGATTTTTCTCTTGTTTCTTGAGGTAAGCTTGTATTGCTGTGAACCTTCCCTTTAGCACTGATTTTACTGAGTCTCCAAGGTTTTGGGTTGTCGTGTTTTCATTGTCATTTGTTTCTATGCATAGTTTGATTTCTTTTGTGCGTTCTTCTGATTTGTTGGTTATTCAGAAGTGTATTGTTTAGCCTCCTTATGTTTGTATTTTTAATAGTCTTTATTTTCCTGTAGTTGATATCTAATCTTACTGCATTGTGATCAGAAAAGATACTTGGAATGATTTCATTTTTTTTTTCAATTTACCAAGGCTAGATTTATGGCCAGGATGTGATCTATCCTGGAGAAGAGTCCGTGTGCACTTGAGAAAAAGGTGAAAGTCATTGTTTTGGGGTGAAATGTCCTATAGATATCAATTAAGTCTAACTGGTCCATTATATCATTTAAAGTTTGTGTTTGCTTGCTAATTTCCTGTTTAGTTGATCTACCCATAGGTGTATTAAAGTGAGTGGGGTATTAAAGTCTCCCACTATTATTGTGTTACTATTAATTTCCCATTATTATGTTACTATTACTTAATGCTTGTTAGCATTTGCCTTACATATGGCGGTGCTCCTATGTTGGGTGCATATATATTTATGATTGTTATATCTTCTTCTGGGATTGATCCTTTAATCATTATGTAGTGTCCTTCTTTGTCTCTTTTCACAGTGTTTATTTCAAAGTGTATTTTATCTGATGTGAGTATTGCTATTCCTGCTTTCTTGTGGTCTCCATTTGCATGAAATATATTTTTCCAGCCCTTCATTTTCAGTCTGTATGTGTCCCTTGTTTCTAGGTGGGTCTCTTGTAGACAGCATATATAGGGGTCTTGCTTTTGTTTCCATTCAGCCAGTCTTTGTCTTTTGGTTGGGGCATTCAACCCATTTACATTTAAGGTAATTATTGATAAGTATAATACCATTGCCATTTACTTTGTTGTTTGGAGTTCGAATATATACACCTTTTTGTGTTTCCTGTCTAGAGAAGATCCTTTAGCATTTGTTGAAGAGCTGGTTTGGTGGTGCTGAATTTTCTCAGTTTTTGCTTGTCTGTAAAGCTTTTGATTTTTCCTTCATATATGAATGAGATCCTTGCTGGGTATAGTAATCTGGGTTTTAGGTTTTTCTCTTTCATTACTTTAAGTATGTCCTGCCATTCCCTTCTGGCCTGAAGAGTTCCTATTGAAAGATCCACTGTTATCCTTATGGAAATCCCCTTGTGTGTTGTTTTCCCCTTGCTGCTTTTAATAATTGTTCTTTGTGTTTGATCTTTGTTAATTTGATTAATATGTGTCTGAGGTATTTCACCTTGGGTTTACCCTGTTTGGAACTCTCTGGGTTTCTTGGGCTTTGGTGGCTATTTCCTTCTCCATTTTAGGGAAGCTTTCAACTATTATCTCCTCAAGTAGTGTCTCATGGCCTTTCTTTTTGTCTTCTTCTTCTTGGACTCCTATGATTTGAGTGTTGGGGCATGTGACATTGTCCCAGAGGTCTCTGAGGTTTCCCTCATTTCTTTTAATTTTTTTCTTTTTTTCCTCTCTGCTTCATTTATTTCCACTATTCTATCTTCCACCCCTTATCTTCTGCTTCAGTTATTCTACTGTTGGCTCTGTCCAGAGTGCTTTTGATCTCAGTTATTGCATTATTTATTAGTGATTGACTCTTTTTTATTTCTTCTAGGTCCTTGTTAAACATTTCATGCATCTTCTCAATTCTTGTCTCCAGACTATTTATCTGTAGCTCTAGTTTGTTTTCAAGATTTTGGATCATCTTTACTATCATTATTCTGAATTCTTTTTTCAGGTAGACTCCTTATCTCCTCCTCTTCTGTTTGGTTTGTTGGGCATTTATCATGTTCTTCTACCTGCTGAATATTTCTCTGCCTTTTCATCTTGTTTAGATTGCTGTGTTTGGGGTGACCTTTCTGTATGCTGGAAGTTTGTGGTTCCTCTTTATTGTGGAGGTTCCTCCCTGTGGGTGTGGTTGGTCGAGTGGCTTGTCAAGGTTTCCTGGTTAGGGAAACTTGTGTCGGTGTTCTGGTGGGTGGAGCTGGATCTCTTCTCTCTGGAGTGCCATGAAGTGTCCAGTAGTGAATTTTGAGGTGTCTATGGGTTTGGTGTGACTTCGGGCAGCCTGTATCTTAATGCTCAGGGCTATGTTCCTGTGTTGTTGGAGAATTAGCTTGGTATGTCTTGCTCTGGAACTTGTTGACTTTTGAGTGGAGCTTGGTTTCATTGTAGTTACGGAGGCTTTTGGATGAGCTCTTGTTCATTAATGTTCCCTGGAGTCAGAAGTTTTTGGTGTTCTCAGGTTTTGGATTTAAGCCTCCTGCCTCTGGCTTTCAGTCTTACTCTACAGTAGGCTGAAGACTTCTCCATCCATACAGCACCTATGATAAATCATGTAGGTTAAAGGAGAAAAGATTCTCCACAGTGAGGGACACACAGAGAGGTTCACAATGTTACATGGAGAAGAGAAAAGGGAGAGGGAGATAGAGGTGACCAGGAGGAGAAGAGGATGAATCAAAAGGGAAGAGAGCAATCTAGCCAGTAATCAAATTCCTATGTTCTGTCCACAACCTGGAACATCCAGAGAGGTTCATGGAGTTACATAGAGAAGAGAAGAGGGAGGAAGGAGATAGAGGTGACCAAGAGGAGAACATGGGGTATCAAAAGGCAAGAGACAGATCTAGCCAGTGATCAGTTCCCTAAGTGTTCTCCACAGCTCAGAATACCCAAAGAGATTCACAGAGTTGGGTACAGAAGAGGTGGGAGGGAGGAGATAGAGGTGACCTGGGGTAGAACAAAGAGAGTCAAAAGACGGAGAGGGCAAACAAGCCAGTAATCACACTCCTAACTAAACATGGGTACTGAAGATTGGATTCTTAAAGGTACAAAATTGATAACAAATACCAAAAAGCAAAGATTAAAAATCAAGAGTAGAGGTTAAAGTCTCAAAAATACAATATTAAAAAAAACAAAATCACAAAAATTATAAAAAGCATATATGAAATTTGCTTTAAAAATAGGTTCTTTTTTTTTTTGCAAGTTAGTAGGTTATAAAAATGAAAATTAATGGAGTAATAAAGTAGTTAAAATTAAAAAAATAAAAAAATGATAATAGTAAAATATATCTAGGAATTTCTCTGGAGCTACTGTGGGCAATGTGGGGTCAGTACAGTTTCAGATAATTCCTTGTTCCAGCTTATACTTCTTCTCAAGGTCTATAGGCCCCTTCCAATGTAATCATTGCTAACTACAGGGTTTTAATCTGTTGCACCTCTCTCTTCCAAAGCAGTTCCCTCTGTTTATTTTGGCGGCTTTTGTTTGTGAGTCTCTTCAGTGTCTAATTTCCGCCCTGACACAAGGGGGTGAAGGTGGTCACTTATTTAGGCTCACTCATTCAGTTGTGCTGTGGGGAGGGAGGAACACTGCAAACAAATATCACTGGCATGTGTGGGGAGTGCTCACATTGTCTGGACCACACTGGGTTTGCCCCCACTCATGGTGCCTGTGCTTTCCCTGTCTACACTGCTCAGGCTTCAGGTTGCTCTGCAGGGGAACTGTCTAAAGTGGGCCCTGGGTTGCGTGCACTTCCCAGGTCTAAGCTGCTCAGGTTCAGGTTCAGGTTCTTGGGTACTCCACAAAGGCACATACTTGGTTGGGCCTACGTTTTGTGCCCTTCCCAGGTCCAAGCAGCTCAGGTGACCAGGTGCTTGGTGAGTGCACTCTCCCCAGGTGTGTGGTGGGTCTTATCACCTCCCCAGTCCCAGCCACTGGTTTCCTGGGAGCTCAGTGGGAGCGTTGTCCCATGTGTGCTGGTGTGCTGTGTGTCTCCTCGGGGGAGCTGATCTCTGGCTGTGACCCTCCTGGTGCGTGTCAACTGTCCAGGATCCCAGGAACATTTGGTTAGCAACTGGAGTCTGCTCGCAGTTTGGTGGAGGATGTGGTCTCTGGGGCCGAGATTGTCCCTTTCCAGCTCTGGCTGTCGCCCGCCTGCCTCTCTGCTGCTAGTGGGGTATGGGCCGGTCTGCAGCTGGCTAGCTCTCCTCTTGTATTCACTCAGTTCTTTGTTCTGTGAGTGGGCCTGGCAGTGCCTTAGGTTAGAGCTTTTCACGGGAATGTTCTCTCTCTTTCTTTTTTTCTCTCTGGCTATCCCATAGTTTGGGTTGCTGTCTCACGTTCAGTTCAGTTCAGTTCAGTCGCTCAGTCGTGTCCAACTGTTTGCGACCCCATGAATCGCAGCACGTTCCCTCATATTGTCTTCAGGGCATTCAGGCCTGGTCCTTACCCTAAACAATGCAGCCCGTGCCTCCCTGTTCAGTCCCCGCTTGCTGGTGGCAGTTGTGAGCATCTGGGCTACTTCTCTGCTGGGAGTTGTGGTTAGGCATGTAATCTGTGGGCTTTATTTCTTTATTTATTTTCCTCCTGGTTATATTGCCCTATGACATTCCAAAACTCCCCACTGACCCACTGGTGAGAGGGTTTTCTGGTGTTTGGAAACTTCTCCTCTTTCATGACTCCCTCCCCAGGATGGGTCTCTGTCCCTACCTCTTCTGTCTCTTTATCTTTTATCTTTTGTCCTACCTCCTTTTGAAGACAATGGGCTGCCTTTCTGGGTGGCTGGTGTCCTCTGCCAGCATTCAGAAGTTGTTTTGTGGAATTTGCTCAGCGTTCAAATGATCTTTCAATGAATTTGTGGGGGAGAAAGTGGTCTCCCTGTCTTATTCCTCTGCCATCTTAGGACCACCCCCATGCTTTGTGTTTCTATAAAACACTTAGTGAGAGATTACTTGCTCATTTTGATTAATTATCTCATGGTAAAAAACGCTGGACTGGAAGAAACACAAGCTGGAATCAAGATTTCTGGGAGAAATATCAATAACCTCAGATATGCAGATGATACCACCCTTATGGCAGAAAGTGAAGAGGAACTAAAAAGCCTCTTGATGAAAGTGAAAGAGGAGAGTGAAAAAGTTGGCCTAAAGTTCAACATTCAGAAAACTAAGATCATGGCATCCAGTCCCATGACTCCATGGGAAAAGATGAGGAAATAGTGGAAACAGCGTCAGACTTTATTTTTTGGGGCTCCAAAATCACTGCAGATGGTGACTGCAGCCATGAAATTAAAAGACGCTTACTCCTTGGAAGAAAAGTTATGACCAACCTAGATAGCATATTCAAAAGCGGAGACATTACTTTGCCGACTAAGGTCCGTCTAGTCAAGGCTATGGTTTTTCCAGTGGTTATGTGTGGATGTGAGAGTTGGACTGTGAAGAAGGCTGAGCACCAAAGAATTGATGCTTTTGAACTGTGGTGTTGGAGAAGACTCTTGAGAGTCCCTTGGACTGCAAGGAGATCCAACCAGTCCATTCTGAAGGAGATCAACCCTGGGATTTCCTTTGAAGGAATGATGCTAAAGCTGAAACTCCAGTACTTTGGCCACCTCCTGTGAAGAGTTGACTCATTGGAAAAAACTCTGATGCTGGGAGGGGTTGGGGTCAAGAGAAGAAGGGGACGACCGAGGATGAGATGGCTGGATGGCATCACTGACTTGATGAACGTGAGTCTGAGTGAACTCTGGGAGTTGGTGATGGACAGGGAGGCTTGGCATGCTGCGATTCATGGGGTCGCAAAGAGCCGGACATGACTGAGTGAGTGAACTGAACTGACTGAAAATATAGTACATGTTTTCTTGCAATTCAATTATTGAAGAGATTGCTTGCAACTTAATATCGTCTTTTTATACTCTTTAAAGCTGCTTGGGCATGGAAATTGTTACTTTACATGGAAGTAAATTTCCATATACATGTACCATTTATAAGGAAATGGTAAGTCATCTCTCCTATTCCCTTTTAATTCATGGTGTTATCAAAACATTTCTCAATTTTAGATTATGGGACATGTAAATATGGCAAAAGGATTTGAAATATGGCAAAAGGAAGATATGTCTTTTTAAAAATCATTTTCTTTCTCCTGAGTTTTTATTAGTACTTGTAATTGGATTAGGAAAATCTGAAATGGTATTTTACACCTGATTTTTTTCTCATGTTTCTATTTAATAAGAGAACCATACTTATTTTTATATTCTTCTTTGTAAATGTACCTAGTAAATGTACTAAACTCTCATAGAATCCATTATATATTTATTCTATAGTCTATAGGTGAATTTATATATAAATTATATTTATAGAATAAGACACATAACATTTTTGTAAGCTGTCTGCCATGCTTTCACATAATTGAAGGAAAGGTAGAGATCTTGTGCTGAGTGATGTTACTTTATTTCAGTTCTAACTGAAGGTACCATCCTTTATGGCATCACAAGATCTCTGTTGATATTCTACGTCCTTGTTAATTCTTCACAAACTTTGCACAACAAAATGTTGAAGTCCATTTTCAGAGCTCCAATGCTGTTCTTCGATAGAAATCCAATAGGTAAGTCAGACACCAACTTTCTCAGTATGTCTTATTAATGCATTTAGTTCCTGACTACATTTGATATTTGAAAATGGATGAGATACTTAGAAGATAATCACTGTGCATATTGATCTATTTTCTACAAAAAAATGTACTGATCTGAATATAGGGGCATATAAGTTTTTATTCCAATGTGTGTGTGTGTGTAAAGATAAATGTTCACTTTGCAGAATGATTTAGAAGCCCGTTTGTTATGTGCCATATAACATATCCTATGTTAGATGCAAACATGTTTTAATGTTGTTGACCAGTTTCTAAAAGCTGGCTGTGTCATATAGTGTTAAGTTAGGCTGTTGTCTAGATAGGATCTTCTTACAATGAATCTTCAAGAGACAGGCTGTGTGTTTCTTTCTTTTCCCATCCACTTCTGGAATCACAGAACTCTGACATATGCCCATGCATTGAGGTTTACATAAAAATAGTAATAAAAATTTATTAAAATACCAAATTGGTAAAATGTAAGCATCTTTTTCAAAGAAACTAACTTTATAGTTTTACAGTGGACACTTGGTGACAGGTAAGACCCTTTACAGTACATAGCGCATGAATCTTCAGTAGTAAGTTTCCCAATATAAGTGTCCCTGGAGGTTTCTCCGTAGTTTTTTCTTTCACCTTGAGGCCTTTGGCTTGTTTTGCTTCTGAAGGCAGCCTCCTGCCATGGGTTTCTATGAAGCATTAGTACATCAGTGTACATGCCCCTCCGTTCAGTTGGTTGGACTTGTGCTGAGGCCCAGGGAAGCTTTGTTTTTGTAGGCGATGATTGACAGGACTTGTTGAAGCAGGTATGTGGAGTGGAGGGAGGACAGGAGTAGTCCTGGCCTGGCCATCAACTCACCATGTGACCAAGGCCAAAGCAGATGGATCCTATTGGGCAGGCAAATTTCAAGGCAGGATTTGGTCTGTCTTGGTTTAAAAGTGTGGCTTTGCCTGAAGCCAGCTGCCTGGGTTCAGTCCTGGTGCTAGTTACAAGTGGTAATAGCAGGTTATAGCTATATTAATATAATTCTTATGTGCTGGTTACTTAATTTCTTTGTGTCTGTTTTCTTATCTCTAAATGGGGATTCTATTAATATACTTTTTGACTGTGTTAGAAATAAGCTTATTAATATACTCACAACACTTAGCTCATGGTCAGTGACTAGTGAACCTTACTGATGCTGAGGAAATTATATCTGGGAACCTCCTTTCTTGTTAAATGAGAGTAATTTCACATGCCCTTCCTGTTTCACAAGACTCTTGTGAGGATTAGTGCAAGCTATTCAGGGGAGCATCTTGTGTAGATGTATTCAAAACATATTGTTTGGTCCAGGCAGTGAGCCAAGCACAGAATGGTTAAGTACAAAGGCCCATACAGATCTCATTTTATTATGAAGCTGTAGTGAGGAAGTATTTGGAGAAGTCCATACTAGTATGGCTGTGAAGTTGCTCCACTTTGTCAGTTAACGTAAAAACTATGGTCATCAAGTTGGGAGCCTTAAGTGGGACTGGATTTCTGTTTTTTCAGCCTCTGGGTGCTCATGACCACAGTTAACCAGGTTCTTCATGTTCAAGACCTGTAGGGTCTCCAGAAGCTGATTTATTTATTATTCAAGGATTTGGAATCAAGTTTAAATCTTCAAAGTCACTAATCTTAGAGCAGTTGGCACACTGGTGCTTGTTTTCCTCCCCTTCCTCTATCTCTTAGCAGAATCTCATTCCTTCAGGAAAATAGAAGCCCAAATAAGTATTATACTGCAAAGATTATAGGCCTGCTTTGCCCAAAAGATTCAGGGCCATCAATTATTTTCTCCTTCAGTGGTATATTCAGTTGAACTCTTTCCTATAGTTTATTGTCAAAGTAAAATTTACAATAGATTATTTATGGTGGATTTTATTGCTGGTTTGTGATCACATGAAGAGAAAACCACATGTATTGATACTTTGGAAGCTCTGGTTCCTAGAACCAGACTATCCAAGCTTCTAAGTTCTGTGTCTGTCAATCAAGGAAATGGAACCGTAAGACATGTAATACATTTCCTGGGGTTTAGCTGAGCATTGAAGGCAAATCATGGTGCTTATGTGGGTTAAATATTTGGTACCTAATAGTTTTGCCTTACAAACCAAAGGCCATTAAGAAATAATGAGGAATTCAGCCATTTTTAAACATAAGTAGACATTTAAAAACTATTATTGGACAGGGAGTTGGGATGTAGGTGGAGATGTTAGATGTTCTGGTTCTGCTGGAACAGAGCTTTGGAAGAGCTGTGCCAGCCACTTCTCTTGGCCTCAGATTCTAACAGGTAAGAAGAGGGGGCCTTTCCACTCATCAAGCATTTACTGATCATCTACTGGTTGTAAGTTGTGTTCCCCAGCATTGAGACAAACAGTCCCTCTCTTTCTTCTTATTCTTTTTTCTTTTTTTGTAGTTTTCCAGGTTTATTTCAGTTTATAACATAAGGTATTTCAAATAAATCCTTAATTATACTGCATGCAAAAAAAGTGCCCCCAGTTAAAGTCATCATGTGCAAAGGTTATTGTGATGTGGCCCATTGTTAAATAGATAGTTAGAAAGTTATTTTTTTTCTCTGCAAATAAAGATAATGTGTCTAAATGAGAGAAAGAGGGATTCCATTATTAAACTTGGAAACAAGGAAGTAGTGATATCAACTTGCTGGGCTGAAAACAATTTGCAAAAGACCATCCAAGAGCATCTGAGAGCAAGTGATTGGGAAAAACCATGTTTCCCAACACCTGACTCTCACACAAGAGGGATGTCATTGTTAGTACTGTGGTGTTAGGCTGTTGGACCTCTTTCTTTTTTTGAAGTGTTTATTTTTAATGCTTTTCTTAATATATATATATTTATTTATTGAAACATTGTTGACTTACAATGTTTCAGGTGCACAGCAAGGTGATTCAGTTATACATATATATTATTTTTGAAATTATTTTCCATTAAAGGTATTATAAAATATTAACTGTAGTTCCCTGTGCTATATAGTAAACCTCTGTTACTTGTTTCATGTCTATTTTTTTAAAATTAGTTAGACATCAGCACTCTAGTCATACTAAGTCAAACAAATAGAATAAAGATGTCATAAATTTTTTAGTTAGGCAAGAATTTTTCAGTTTTATGAAATACATATATTATACATATTTATATATAGGTATACACAAGTTTTTTCTACTATGCTTGATAAGGGGTTGAGAAAGTACATCAATAAAAAAGACAGATAAATTGGAAAACAAATGAAATGGGAGTGAAACAAGCTAGGTAAAATTAAAAGATCACCATATAGTCCAGCTGTTTTTAAACATGGCTGCTTATTAGAAACATCTGGAGTTCTGGAGAAAAAAATCAATACCTGGGTATTTATATTTTATAAAAAATTCCAAGATAATTCTGATATGCATCTGGATTTTAAAAAGTGATTACAGGTTTTTGTATTAAATAGCAGTTTTGATGCTACAGATTTCTATTATTTTTCTGTTGACCAGTCCTGATACAATGGTATTATGTGAGTAATGGTTACATAATCACAATAGTAAAAGATGTTTATCAAATAAATCAATAGCCAGACCAAAAAAAAAAAAGGATAATTAAAATTGCAAGTCATAAAGGGAACATGATTAACTTAATAATATACAATAATCACATACAATTTGCGGGGATCAAGCAGAGTAACATGGTAAATGGAAATGCATCCATGCAACATGTTCTCATCTGCTCAGTGAGTCTCTGTCTTTTTTGGTGCATTTAATCCATTTATATTTAATGTAGTTATCAATATATGTGATCCTATTACCATTTTCTTAATTGCTTTGGGTTTATTTTGTGTAAGTCTTTATTGTCTCTTGAATTTCATGCCTACAGAAGTTCCTTTAGCATTTATTGTAAAGCTGGTTTGGTGGTGCTGAATTCTCTGAACTTTTGATTATCTGGATAGCTTTTGATTTCTCCATCAAATCTTAAACAAGAGTCTTGCTGGGTGGAGTATTCTTGGTTTTACTTTCTTCCCTTTCATTACTTCAAATGTATCAGGCCATTTCCTTGTAGAATTTCTGTTGAGAAATCAGCTGATAGACTAATGGGAGTTCAGATCAGCTCAGTTCAGTCGTTCAGTCATATCCGACCCTTCACGACCCCATGGACTGCAGCACGTCAGGCCTCTCTGTCCATCACCAACTCCCAGAGCTTGCCAAAACTCATGTCTACTGAGTCGGTGATGCCATCCAACCATCTCATCCTCTGTTGTCCCCGTCTCCTCCGCCCTCAATCTTTCCCTGTATCAGGGTCTTTTCAAATGAGTCAGCTCTTTGCATCAGGTGGCCAAAATACTGGAGTTTCAGCTTCAACATCAGACCTTCCAATGAACACTCAGGACTGATCTCCTTTAGGATGGACTGGTTGGATCTCCTTGCAGTCCAAAGGACTCTCAAGAGTCTTCTCCAACATCACAATTCAAAAGCATCAATTCTTTGGCGCTCAGATTTCTTTATAGTCCAACTCTCACATCCATACATGACTACTGAAAAAAACCATAGCTTTGACTAGATAAACCTTTGTAGGCAAAGTAATGTCTTTGCTTTTTAATATGCTGTCTAGACTGGTCATAACTTTCCTTCCAAGGAGTAAGCGTCTTCTAATTTCATGGCTGTGGTCACCATCTGCAGTGATTTTGGAGCCCCAAAAGATAAAGTCTCTCACTGTTTCCACTGTCTCACCATCTATTTGCCATGAAGTGATGGGACCGGATGGCATGATCTTAGTTTTCTGAATGTTGATCTTTAAGCCAAACTTTTCACTCTCCTCTTTCACTTTCATCAAGAGGCTCTTCAGTTCTTCTTCACTTTCTGCCATAAGGGTGGTGTCATCTGCATATCTGAGGTTATTGATATTTCTCCTGGCAATCTTGATTCCAGCCTGTGCTTCATCCAACCCAGCATTTCTCATGATGTACCCTGCATATAAGTTAAATAAGCAGGGTGACAACATACAGCCTTGACACACTCCTTTCCCGATTTGGAACCAGTCTGTTGTTCTATGTCCAGTTCTGTTGCTTCCTGACCTGCATACAGGTTTCTCAAGAGACAGGTCAGGTGGTCTGGTATTCCCATCTCTTTCAGAATTTTCCAGTTTGTTCTGATCCATACAGTCAAATGCTTTGGCATAGTCAATAAAGCAGAAATAGATATTTTTCTAGAATTCTGTTGTTTTTTAGATGATCCATGGATGTCGGCAATTTGATCTCTGGTTCCCCTGGCTTTTCTAAAACCAGCTTGAACTTCTGGAAGTTCATGGTTCACGTACTGTTGAATCCTGGCTTGGTGAATTTTGAGCATTACTTTACTAGCGTGTGAGATGAGTGCAATTGTGCAGTAGTTTGAGTGTTCTTTGGCATTGCTTTTCTTTGGGATTGGAATGAAAACTCACCCTTTCCAGTCCTGTGGCCACTGCTGAGTTTTCCAAATGCCAGTTTTGCTGGCATATTGAGTACAGCACTTTCACAGCATCATCTTTTAGGATTTAAAATAGCTCAACTGGAATTCTGTCCCCTCCACTAGCTTTGTTCATTGAGATGCTTTCTAAGCCCACTTGACTTAGCATTCCAGGATGTCTGTCTCTAAGTGAGTGATCACACCATCATGGTTATCTGGGTCATGAAAATCTTTTTTGATCTATTTCCCTTGAAATGATGGGATCGGATGCCATGATCTTCATTTTCTGAATGTTGGGCTTTAAGCCAACTTTTTCACTCTCATCTTTCACTTTCATCAAGAGGCTTTTTAGTTCCTCTTCGGTGGTGAGACAGTGGAAACAGTGGGCAGACTTTATTTTTTTGGGCTCCAAAATCACTGCAGATGGTGACCACAGCCATGAAATTAAAAGACGCATACTCCTTGGAAGGAAAATTATGACCAACCTAGATTGCATATTAAAAAGCAGACACACTACTTTGACTACAAAGGTTTATCTAGTCAAAGCTATGGTTTTTCCAGAAGTCATGTATGGATGTGAGAATTGGACTATAAGGAAAGCTGAGCGCTGAAGAATTGATGCTTTAGAACTGTGGTATTGGAGAAGGCTCTTGAGAGTCCCTTGGACTCCAAGGAGATCTAACCAGCCCATCCTAAAGGAGATTAGTCCTGGGTGTTCATTGGAAGGTCTGATGTTGAAGCTGAAACTCCAATACTTTGGCCACCTGGTGCAAAGAGCTGACTCATTTGAAAAGACCCTGGTGCAGGGAAAGATTGAAGGCAGGAGGAGAAGCAGACGACAGAGGATGAGATGGCTGGATGGCATCACTGGCTCAATGGACATGAGTTCGGGTAGGCTCTGCGAGTTGGTGTTGGACAGGGAGGACTGGTGAGCTGTATCTCACGAGGTCACAAAGAGTTGGACATGACTGAGCAATGGAACTGAACTGAACTGAATTTTAGATTGTCAAGCCTTCAAATGTTATTTACAGAATGTTTTTAGAGACATTTCATGCTTGTTCACTGCAGTTAATTTCAGGCAGCTCTTCTACATTTCTATTAGATGGACATTCTGATACTTCAGAACTTCTCCTTTGGTAAAATATAGTTAAAACAGCCTGGGACAAAAATAGGATTCTTGGTTAGTTTTTATAAACTGTATATTATATTTTTAAAGCTGTTAAAGGCATAATGTACACAACAGAGCAAATACAACTCTCCTATAAATACTGCCCAATTAGCATTATTAAATGAATCATTTAAGTGCAGCAAACTGCTGGCTGGGTTATATAGTGGTATTGAGGGAGATGAAGAAATATATAGTTCTTGGTTAAGAGTTCTGAGTGAAGATAGAGAGCACTTACTTCATTAACGCCTGGCTGCTAGTAGCTGTGTTTATCAGGCAGGAAGTGAGTCTTGACATTTGACCTCAGTCATATCTGAGAGGCCTGAAGCTCTGAAATCCAGTAATTCTATCATCCTGCAGAACTTACTTGGAAATAATTTGGTGAAAAAGAAAGCCAAAATAGGTTGTAAGGACTTCAGAGGATTTTTGTGATAATAGTTTCTGTATCTAATGTTTCAGAGATCTGCTGCAGGACAGAGGTTTCATCTGTTGGCAGTTAAAATTCTCCCAGAGGTATGAGATGGAGACTGTGCATTTTGCCTTGAAAGATAGTTGAGGTGCACTGGGCCAGGAAAAATACCCTTCTTGGAGATAGTCGTGAATTCTTGTAGCAGAAGGAGTCCTGTGACAGGTGGTGTCCTGTTCCCTCAGAATCAGCAATTCTTACCTGGTCCACATCTCTCTGTGGCCACCCCACTTCCTGTGGTTCATGGTTTAGGAATCCTCAGAAATCATGAAGCTGGGTCCATGAGCATTTCTAGCAGACATGCTCCATAGCTTTCATCAGATGTGCAGTGTTTCAGAGTCACTTAGAGATATTTCTGCCTGTTAATTTCTCTACTGTTCATTCCTGACAGTGACTGAGCTGTTAGCCAAACTCCTATGTGATAGTGTGTGTTACATATGGATGGGATCCACAGCTAAAGGAACTAATCTGGTCTAGTTTCCCAGTACACTACCCCTGACTTTGATACTTAGGAAAAGTAAAGTATCAATTACACCCTGTTGCAAAGCATTTATGGTGGCTGTGGCAGAGGGGTTCCCTGGGGCCGTGTGTGAGGTGTGTCTACTCCTTCAAGGTCAGTGTCCTACCATATTTAGCAACAGGCAATGTGACTTGCCCCAAGTTACAGAACAGAACAAGACCTGGGATGAGGGGGCTCTCAAGTCCTGGACTTTCCTAACCAATTATGCTTTTTTTTAGACCATCTGTCCCAATTCATTCTTTCAGTCATTTGCTCATTTGTTAATCAATTCATTCAACTTCCAGTAATTTACATAATGTAATTTTGAAGTGGAGTTATTTTAAATGTTTTACTTTAATTATGGTTTGGTAAGAGAGAATTCCTGTAACTTTTAAAAACTCTTTGAATATTTAATGTATTCAGCATCCAGTGGAGCAGACAGTACCCAATCAAGGGCCCAGGCTATCAAAGGCTGGTTGGCCATCACTGTTCATATCAACTTAACACCAGCCCTACCTATGATGTTACTGGTTTATCTTCAGTAGCAGATATTTAATAGGGGTTTCCAGTGTGTCCAGTAAAATGGCTGCGTATCATAAATGTGTTGATATGAATTTTCTGAGTCTCTAGAACCTGGGTGAATCTGTCTCCAACATGTGTCTTTCTACCTGGTGTTGCTTGTGCCAACAGAATGAGGCTGAGTTCAGTTCAGAAGTAAAGGAAATCTTTATTCCTTGATCAGAGAATGGAGAGGTACGAGCTTGCACTCTAAAGTTCTTGTTCTCTCCCCTAAAGGCGGCCCTAAGAAAGGGTGCTTTACAGGTTTCTTGTCATTGCACCTGCCCCCCACCACCATCTCAAAGCCATTTCCCTCTAGGGACTCTGATCTGAAGAGTTAGGTGCAAGGCTTCTGCACGTAGTACTCTATAAGCACATGAAATTCGACTAACCTGAAAGGGAAAAAGGAGTTAGACTTTATCTCGTTTCCCAGATTCTACCAGAAAAGGCAATGGCACCCCACTCCAGTACTCTTGCCTGGAAAATCCCATGGACGGAGGAGCCTGGTGGGCTGCAGTCCATGGGGTCGCTAAGAGTCAGACATGACTGAGCGACTTCACTTTCACTTTTCACTTTCATGCATTCGAGAAGGAAATGCAACCCACTCCAGTGTTCTTGCCTGGAGAATCCCAGGGACTGGGGAGCCTGGTAGGCTGCTGTCTATGGGGTCACACAGAGTCAGACACGACTGAAGTGACTTAGCAGCAGTAGCAGATTCTACCTTTATTTCTTTATTTCTTTTTACTTTATTTTACTTTATAATACTGTATTGGTTTCACCATATATCAACATGATGAGCTTTGTTGACAATATGGTGGACCAGATGCTTCACTTTGAAACGAATTTTTCCAGGTTAGAAAACAACAGCTTAAAAATAAAAAGAGATATTGTTCAAAATATCAATAGAGACTGGAATTTGAGGACAAACCACTTATTTATAGTAGAAGAGCTTGTTTTATTGATTCACTCAGAATATTCAAGTGCCTTCTATTTGAGGTGTTCCAGTGAGGCATCTCCAGTGTTCTTGCCTGGAGAATCCCAGGGACGGAGGAACCTGGTGGCCGGCCATCTATGGGGTCGCACAGAGTCGGACACAACTGTAGTGACTTAGCAGCAGCAGCAGTGAGGCATTGGTCCAGGCACGGGGGTAACAGCAGTGAATAAAATAGACAAAAATCTCTGTCCTAGCAATATCTGTTATTGTTAGTTGCTAAGTCATATCCGGCTCTTTGCAACCCCATAACTGCAGGATACCAGGGTTCCCTGTCCTTCACTGTCTCCCCAAATTTGCTCAAACGCATGTCCATTGAGTTGGTGATGCTATCCAATCATCTCATCCTCTGTCATCCCCTACTCTATATTCTAATTTAATTTGTGTGAATAAAAAGAAGACAAGTGGTTGTTAGCCCCTGAAAGTAAAGAATGGAATTTAAAAGGGCAATAGTTATACATGTAGATAAGACAAGATCAATTTAAATGTTCTTGAGACAGAAGGTATAGATGATTCCCACTGGGTCAGTGACTCCTGAATGGGTTCTTTGCCTGGAATCACAAATGCTACTTTTTAAACCCGGTTGTATATAGTAGAGCAGAAACTTTATTCATTGATTAAGGAATAAAGGGAGAGCTTATGCTCAAAACACACCTTCTCCCAAAGGGGAGGTGGGAGTAGAAGAACTTTAAGGGATAGGAGGCAGGCATGTCACTGGGGCTCTAGGAAAGGGGCAGAGATTTCTGGGAACAGCCAGGTTAGCTGGAACATGTGCAGTCATCCACACTCCTTTGCACATGGCGGGAATTGTGCCTAGTCCAGTACAAATTCCCACCTTGGGTAGAAATCTTAACATGGTAATGAAGCAAAAATAACTTTCAGATAGTTCCAGTCTCATCTGTGCATGGCCATTCCTATAGTTAAGTCAGAGGTGGTTCAGGGTGGTTGGCCACAGCATATCTCTCAAAGCATAGCTGCAAAATATCTCTGTCAAATACTAGATGCTTTAAAAACAAACAGAGGTAAATTAGGGCAAAGATTATTTAGCTCCCAGGGGTGGGTATGGGTGACAGAAATGTTCAGTTTCTTCTTTGCTACTCAAAGTATGGTCCCTGGACCCAGCGACATCAGCATCACCGTA
The DNA here is from genome assembly GCF_001704415.2 of Capra hircus. Taxonomy (NCBI): domain Eukaryota; kingdom Metazoa; phylum Chordata; class Mammalia; order Artiodactyla; family Bovidae; genus Capra; species Capra hircus. Next base: position 13,527,543 of record NC_030819.1, read on the forward strand.
GAGTTGTTAGCAATCCAGAATCTCAGACCTCACACATGCTCTTGAGAATTTACATTTTAAGCAGATCCCTGGGAGATCTAAGGAAGAAATGAACATTGGTAGACTCCGTAGTGATCAGAATTAATCTTTCCAACTTTTCCACGTATTGACATGTACCAAGATGGTCATTAAGTGGGTTACATATCTTACAGTCTTACTTCAGTAAGAGCCACTTTAAAAATACTCATTTTACTAATATGTTTCCTATTTTTGTGTAAGAGTCCAGAAGCACAGAAGGCTTCATATCTTAGATTGTGTGTGAAATATGGTCCATGTTTACAAAAGATGTATAATCTAGACGTGAATTCAAGGCTAGTGGACATAGACAGTAGTTAAACCACCAAATAGATTATATTATACTATGTTCTGAGGATAGACCCAGGTCTCTGGTGGAATCTGAAAGGACACTGAAACAGTTCCTCATCAAACAAAGTGTCAGAAAAACTATGTCTTTAAATATGAGCGCTGCTTATGGCTTTGCTAAGAGCCTGTGGAGTCTTCTTCTGGGCCCCACTTGGTTGCAGGGTATCCTTGGTTCTCAGCTATAAACATAAAGATTGAGGGTGGAGTAATATGCTGGCAACAGTAAAATGTATCAGTTGAAAGCACAGTGTTATAAATTTTTTAAAGAAAATAGTGGATAGGTGGGGGTTGGAGTGCATTTTAGGCAACCAATAGCAACCCCAAAGGACATTGCCATGTTTAAAAACAATTAAATCAGACCAGAGGGGGAAAAAAAAAGAGAAAACCCAATGAGACCATTGGTGCTCAAAATTTTAGATCTGAGTTTCAAGAAAAGATGTATTTCTGTCAGCTTTTAAGATGACAAAACTCTGCAGTCCTTGTGAAAACAAGTTCTCACTAATAGTTTCTTCCTAAGTAGTAATTTGAAAATTTAACTTTACAATAACGTCTCATTTCCCCAACTAATTTTAGTATGCAGTCTTTTGTTCTACCTGTGGTGACTGTTCTAGTCGAGGCTTTTGGGTGGCTAGTGGCAGAATCTATCCAGGTTAGTTCAAAGGAAGAGGGCTTGATGGAAAGGAAATGGGCGTCTTGCGCACCTGGAGCAATGCTGACTTTCCTGGAGTTAGGAACTGGGGTCCTCATGGGTACTGGAGCCACTGTCACAGGATGCGTGCATGTGCCCAAGCTCCCTGGTCTCTCACCTTTGCTGGGTGTGGTGACTCTGCTCTACTCTTCTGTTTTTTCCTGGCCTTATAATTCTCAGGAGGGGAAATCAGAATGACTTGGTGGCTAGTCATGGGTTAGGATCCCCTGGTACTTTGCTCCATTAGCTGTGGTCAAGGCTCTAGCAGTTTCCTGGGAGAGGAGTAATTATTCCAAGCCTGTCTGATAAAGTTAAAGGAGTTCAAGTGAGTGGAAGATTCCTGGGAGCTATATTTGTTATCAAGAGTCTCAGGAAAAGAAAGGGCTAAGGTTGAGATCTGGACAGGGTGGGTGGTGACTGAGGACCTTCTTAGTGGGTGAACAGAGGGGAGAAAAAAACATTTTATCAGAATAAGGGTACACAATCAAGAGTGATTACCTCAAGGGAGGTAAGATGGGCACTATCCCTAGTGAAAATAAGAGGCAGCAAATGATATTGTAGGAAATTTCCCTGAAAAGTGAGGTTCCTTGTCTCCTCTCTCTGCAGGATGGCTTGGCAGTAGCACCCACCCCATGATGAAATATTGTATGCTTAATACTATTGCATCATCCTGAGCAAGGTGGGACCTTATCTCCTCCAACATCAGAAATTTGGTCTACAAACGAATTTGAATACTTCTGTTTGCTATAGAACCCCCTTCTTGAATTGCCATCTCTAAGGTGAACATCCAGATGAATGAAAAGGGCTCTGTTTGCAAGGGATGGACAATAAGGGAGACAGAGGGGGTGTCTTTTCCTCTACTTCTCTTTCATTCTCCAAGGCAACTCTGTTAAATCTCAGATGCTTCCCAGGATAAAATTTGGGAAGACTAGGCCTGGTTATCTTTCATGCCCTTCAAAGCTCTAAAGTCCTCAAACGACAATAAAAATAACACCTTTCACATGAGAGGTGGCAAGACAACACAGAAGAACTATACAAAAAAGATCTTCATGACCCAGATAACCATGATGGTGTGATCACTCACTTAGAGACAGACATCTGGAATGCGAAGTCAAGTGGGCTTAGAAAGCATCCCTATGAACAAAGCTAGTAGAGGTGATGGAATTCCAGCCGAGCTATTTTAAATCCTAAAAGATGATGCTGTGAAAGTGCTGTACTCAATATGCCAGCAAATTTGGAAAACTCAGCAGTGGCCATAGGACTGGAAAGGGTGAGTTTTCATTCCAATCCCAAAGAAAGGCAATGCCAAAGAACACTCAAACTACTGCACAATTGCACTCATCTCACATGCTAGTAAAGTAATGCTCAAAATTCACCAAGGTAGGATTCAACAGTACGTGAACCGTGAACTTTCAGATGCTCAAGCTGGATTTAGAAAAGGCAGGGGAACCAGAGATCAAATTGCCAACATCCATTGGATCATCTTAAAAAAAAACAGAGTTCTAGAAAAATATCTCTTTCTGCTTTATTGACTATGCCAAAGCATTTGACTGTATGGATCAGAACAAACTGGAAAATTCTGAAAGAGATGAGAATATCAGACCACCCGACCTGCCTCTTGAGAAATCTATATGCAGGTCAGGAAGCAATAGTTAGAACTGGACATGGAACAACAGACTGGTTCCAAATCGGGAAAGAAGTATGTCAAGGCTGTATGTTGTCACCTTGCTTATTTAACTTATATGCAGAGTATATTATGAGAAATGCTGGGTTGGATGAAGCACAGGCTGGAATCAAGATTGCCAGGAGAAATATTAATAACTTTAGATATGCAGATGACACCACCCTTATGGCAGAAAGTGAAGAAGAACTGAAGAGCCTCTTGCTGAAAGTGAAAGTGGAGAGTGAAAAATTTGACTTAAAGCTCAACATTCAGAAAACAAAGATCATTGCCTCTGGTCCTATCACTTCATGGCAAATAGATGGGGAAACAGTGAGAGACTAGTTTTTGGGCTCCACAATCACTGCAGATGGTGATTGCAGCCGTGAAATTAAAAGATGCTTACTCCTTGGAAGGAAAGTTATGACCAACCTAGAGAGCATATTAGAAAGCAGAGATTCATGTTGATGTATGGCAAAACCAATACAGTATTGTAAAATAAAGTAAAATAATAAAAAAAAAGCAGAGAAATTACTTTGCCAACAAAGGTCCATCTAGTCAAAGCTATGGTTTTTCCAGTAATCATGTATGGATGTGAGAATTGGACTATAAATAAAGCTGAGTGCCAAAAAATTAATGCTTTTGAGCTGAGGTGTTGGAGAAGACTCTCGAGAGTCCCTTGGACTGCAAGGAGATCAAACCAGTCCATCCTAAAGGAAATAAGTCCTGAATATTCATTTGAAGGACTGATGCTAAAGCTGAAGCTCCAATACTTTGGCCACCTGATGCAAAGAAGTGACCCATTGGAAAAGACACTGATGCCGGGAAAGATGGAAGGCAGGAGGAGAAGGGGATGACAGAGGAAGGGATTTTTGGATGGCATCAATGACTCGATGGACATGTGTTTGAGTAAGCTCTGGGAGTTGGTGATAGACAGGGAGGCCTGGTGTGCTGCAGTCCATGGGATCGCAGAGTCAGACATGACTGTGCGACTGAACTGAACTGAACTTCGTAATTTAGATGGTATCTGCATACACATAATCTCTTTCATCTTCATGATCTTTTATCCTGTGATTTTCATCATCTCCCTTTTACAGATGAGGGATTTTCCTCTCAGTGGAGGTTGAATGAGTTACCTAAAGGCGTCTTGCTGCTGAAGGCCAGAGGAGGACCATTACTTGGCGGTTTTCCACTGGTGGTTTCCTATGAATATTTCTGTTGCTCTTTTAGTTTCATAACCTTCTTTGAGCAGCCACCGTATTGATGACCTATTCTAACAGCAATTAAGTTTTGTTAATTCTAACAAAAACAAAGAAAATATGAAACTTCGACTTCTATAGCTTGAGGTCCTATTCTCAGGCTCACCCAAGCTGAATTAGTTTATGTAGAATGATGCAGGAAGTCCATGCTGGCCCACCTCCCTTAGTGGCTCTCTCATGCACACAGGGATCCTTTTCAGCCTGGTGATCATCTCCAGGCTTTACTCCTCTTTGGCCAGGTTTTAATCCATGCCCCAGCATGGCATGTTTGCTATGCCTCTTTGGAGAGACTGTGCTTCTTTTTCAATATGTTGCATGGATATAGATCCAACTTCTCAGTGGGACAGTGAGTCTTTTATTATCCTCCCCACCCTACCCCTCTACACTTCACTGAACTCAAAGCTTGGCTTTGGCACTGCACTCCTGGCATCTGACTTTCTGAAGGGCTGTCAAACCAATGGAAGATTCTTTTCAAAAAAATTAGGTTCAGGAACCATTAATGAAGCTAACCATGGACACGTATAAAGAAGTTCACAATATTGAAGAGTCACAGAACATATCTGCTCTTACTTGCAAGATCAGGTGTGGCGTGACCTGATATGGAGTTTTTTTTTTTTTCTGATGACTAAAAGTTATGACCAACTTAGACAGCATATTAAAAAGCAGAGACATTATTTTGCCAACAAAGGTCCGTCTAGTCAAGGCTATGGTTTTTCCAGTGGTCATGTATGGATGTGAGAGTTGGACTGTGAAGAAAGCTGAGTGCTAAAGAGTTGATGCTTTTGAACTGTGGTGTTGGAGAAGACTCTTGAGAGTCCCTTGGACTGCAAAGAGATCAAACCAGTCCATTTTAAAGGAGATTGGTCCTGGGTGTACTTTGGAAGGAATGATGCTAAAGCTGAAACTCCAGTATTTTGGCCACCTCATGCGAAGAGTTGACTCATTGGAAAAGACTTTGATGCTGGGAGGGATTGGGGGCAGGAGGAGAAGGGGACGACAGAGGATGAGATGGCTGGATGGCATCACCAACTCGATGGACGTGAGTCTGAGTGAACTCCAGGAGTTGGTGATGGACAGGGAGGCTTGGTGTGCTGCGATTCATAGGGTTGCAAAGTGTCGGATATGACTGAGCGACTTAACTATAATTATATAAGACTAGTTCTTTGGTAAAAAAAAAAAAAGCCCTCAAAAAGACAAATACTATGTCACTGGTGAACCGCAGAAACCTTAGGCACCTTAGGCTGAATGAAAGAAGCCAGACCCAGAGACCCCATATTATACAATTCCATTTGGATGTTATGTTCTGAAAAGCAAATTTATAGAGAAAGAAAGTAGAGTAGTGGTTGCCTGAGGGTGGAAGGGGGATAGGGAATCACTGTAAATTGCAGGAGAGATCTTAATTGGAGCATAAAAATATCTTAAAACTGACTTTTGATAGTGGTTGCATCACTCAGTAAAGTTACTAAAATCCAGTCCAATTGAATTGTGCACCTGAAATGGGTGAATTTTATGAGATGTAAAATATACCTCAGTAAAAATATACCTTGATATTTTATGATACATAAATATTTAATTTTTGTTGCTTAAAAAGATAGAGCAAAGACCAGATGTAGGAACTTCAAAGTTTTAAGAAACAGTTTGTTTATAACTAAGCTGAGACATTCTAGTTGCGGGTCAGGTGTCAGAATTTTAAAGGTGACTGAATCTAACTTAGAGTATAGACTCGGTCCTTAAAATACAATCATCATGAATTTGTATTTTGACAAGTTCAATGGCATCTTTTGTGATATTCTGTCTTGTGGACAAGACAGAAAACTGTGAACCAGAGCAGTTAGGAGGACACTGATTGGTTCTTGGATATCATGGTCTTCAAGGGGGGTTTTCTCTCTACCCTTGTTTCTCTCTGCCTTTCTCTCTTCCCTTCCCCTGATCCTCTCTATCACCCCTTTCTTCCTCCTCCTCCTTGTCCTCCCTCTACTTTACATTTTTACACAAATAATAATACACAGTGTAGAGAAATAAGAATGGGCAGAAAAAAAATTAAAGTTGCACGTAATACATTACAGACTTGTTTCAGACTTGCTCAGATGACTTTATAAATATGCCACATTCAACAGATTGATGCACTTACTGACTCCTGGGGATGTAATCCCAGACATGGATTTTCTGGGTCAGAAGGGATGCACTTAGAGTAGTTTACGCATATTGTTAAATTGTTCCCCCCAAATCTACCTGTGCTTACAGATGGAAGTGATGTGTCCAAAACATGATCTGGCCTCTAGAATTTACTGCGGTTGTAGCTTTGTGACTGTCTATGCAGGATAAGGGGAGGTGGTGATACCACTTTACCCTAAAGTAATCAAGACTTGGGCACAAGGCATTAACTGACACTGGCTGTCTGGGTCTGGTCAAGAGACTGCAGACAGTATAGGACCATGCGTTATGAGGGATCATTGAGGCACCAAGGAAAAGTTGCTACAAAGAATATGATTCATTTCACTCAAGTATTTGAAAGGCTGTCATATCAAGAGAAATTAGATTCACCTTATACAGTTATAAGGGCAGAATAAGTAAGGATGTTTTAGGAAGACAAGATTCAGTTAAATGTAAGAAATCCTCTAACACAGACCAGTCTGAAAATGGATTGGGATCCCCCTGTTCATCTGAATCCCTCTTCCCTCTACATCCCTGGAGATCTTCCATCAGGGACCTCATGTTATTTGGATGAAGAGTTATGGCATGTATGTGAAAGGAATTCATGATAAGGATTTAATATTTCATTTGGAGACTTCTGAGAAAACTTTATGACTACAAGGCTGTGAACTTGAAATCACAGCTGTAGTTAAAGTGTGCTCAGTAGCTCAGTTGTGTCCATTTTATGACCCCATGGACTGTAGCCCACCAAGCTCCTTTGTCCATGAGATTTTTTCAGGCAAGAATACTGGAGTGGGTTGCTATTTACTCCTCTAGGGGATCTTCTCGAATCAGGGATTGAACTCCTGTCTCTTGCTTCTGTCTATATTGGCAGGCAGATTCTTTACCACTGAGCCCCTTAGGAAGCCCGGTTTATCCCAAAGCCAGAGGAAATATTCTGCAAACACCATATGTTCTCTTAATGTTTCTTAGAGCAAGGAAGAAACTGTTGAACTTTCTGATCTCACATTTTTTTACACTCAGCTCACTGGTGAATAAGTGCTTAGTTTTTTGATGATCTTTGATATTAGGTTCAGTTTGTGTAGTCACCATGTGGGGAGATGTTTTTTCTCATTGTTTCTGTTCTTCTTGTATTCTACACTCTTTGCCAACCCTTGGTCTCTCAGACCTTAAGGCTCACATATCCGGTGAAAGGTAAAGGGGTAGTTTTTACATACTGTTCACTTTATTTTAAAAAATTTTCAGTACTGCCTTCAACACTTTCTAAGCCAAATCATACTTGTAGTGTTTCTGAATCTTGCCAATGTTAAAAAGTTGCATTTTTCAAAGAAATTACAAGTATTTAAACCACACTTTTAACATTTTTGACATATATTTTATTTATTTCAAAATCGATACTTTGAGAAGTATAAAAATGACCAGAGAGGTCACAACTTTTGTAAGAATATCTGCAAAACTGCCCATCTGATTTTAATGTTCCTGAAGCACAACTGATTAAATAATAACCCAGTTTCTTGCCCCTCTAAACCGCCTGGACAATAGCAGAAAGGGTGTCACCTGCCAGCTTGGAGGGTATGCAGACTCTCTGGCTCCCCCAGCACTCCTGAATCAGAATCTGCATTTTACCAAGTTTCTCCTGCAGCTCCTGGTGGACTTTCCCAGGGGACGTGATGCTGCAGAACCTGGGGCTCAGAGTCATCATCTCACACTGGTGGTAGAGCACCTGGTAATCTATGTGGCATCGTGACTGGGTTCTTTCACCTGCATGAGCCTGTTAAATCCTGAGATTTGCCCTCTAAAGCAGGCATTCCTAGAGGCTCAGAGAAGTTGTCACTGGGCCTGCAAAAGTGTCACTGAGAGACAGTTTCTGGAGTCTGTATTTCCTAAACCTGAGAAAGGAAAATTGAGACACAGGCTGTGATAGCCTGGCTAAGGGTGAAATATTCCAGCAGCCCCAGCCCCTGGCATGGGCACACCCTGTGCTTCTGTCAGCCAGGTGCCCTGTGGAGGACAGCAGAGCCACAGTCAGGCCACAGAAACACAGCCCTCAGCTGCTGCTCATTCACGGTCCAGCTGTGGCTTGCTGTGCAGGCCTTCGGAGGAAGTCATCTCTGACAGGTCAGGAAGAACAGGTCAGGTTCCCATGTCTCATCTGCAGGCTGGCTTCCTGGAGTCTCATTTATAAAAGAAATTCAGGGGTCTAGGTAACAGGACTTGCTACACCAAAGTCGTGTGTGTGCGCGTGCTTATGTGTAGCTTCAATTTTTTAAAATTTGATCATTAAAGGACTAGATATTCATTAGAAATTAGTTCTAGTCTTCCAGTCTTGCAGCCTTTAGGATATACGGTTTTTGTGGATTTTGAGAAGGGAAATAAAATCAATAATGATAAGTGATCTTTAGTCATTACATAATATTGCCATTTTCCTGCCTACGTCCCTCTGGTCTTCTTAGATGCTTAAGCATAAGTCTATGTTTGTCACATCTGGTACACCTGTGAAAATAATGACATTACCATGATAGTAAACTCACAACATGAAGACTACAGGAACCTATAATTTCCTGAAATGTGAGTTGTTGTGAACCATTTTGTGGGAAAAAAATTACAGAGAGATAATAATAATGTTTATTTTAAAAGTATCACATCAAAATTAATCTTGACAACTAAAGCAAAATTAGTATAATGATTGAGATTAATTGAAGTATTTTGCAAGTGTTTATTTACTGACTTAGCACTTGGAATGGGTCTTAGATAGGATGGATCTAAAAAGGGAGAAGATTCTCAAATTCACCAACTCTTCTTGATGCTGCCAAGAAGATTCCCCCCATTCTTTTAAAAATCAGGGCGCAATTTCTACATCCCACCCACTGCTATTTGGTAGAATTTTATCTCTGTTTAGATATCATCCTATTTTCTCCTTCTTTACCACTGACATCAGCTTATTTCATATGACTCTATAATAAATGCATATAGTTTAAAAATATTGTTTTGGTTTGCTCATGAATTGTTTCTCTTAAAGGGCTTACTTGGGGAAGTAATTTCTTGTGTCCTGTTCTTGCAGGAAGAATTTTGAATCGTTTCTCTAAAGACATTGGCGATATGGATGACTTGCTGCCCCTGACATTTCTTGATTTCATCCAGGTAATGTAATAGTCCTGTCAGAGTTCTCACAGGGAGAGCACAGAGTCTGTTTCTTAAGGTCTTTTCACAGGGGCTGAGGGTGATCCTTTCAGCCTGACAATGTGTCCTGTTATCTTAAGTGAAAGGTCATGTTTGTAAGAGAAAGGTGCAGTTGTGATTGGGAGGCTGAGTTAACATGAGCAACACCTGGGGCAGGAGTGTCTACACAGTCACGTCAAGGTTGGTCTGAGGCAGTGACATGCTGGGTAAGTGGTTCTCCCTCTGCCTTCCAGGTGTCTGGCATGGATTCTCTTTACTGTGAGGGCATTTAATAACAGAATCACCTCGCATGGAAAGATAGCCTAGATGAACTAAATTATGTGTCTTATGACCACAGAAAAGAGAAAGTATGGATTGCTCAGTCATTTCTGATTCTTTGTGACCCGATGAACAGGAGCCACTAGTCTCTTCTGTCTATGGAATTCTTCAGGCAAGAATACTAGAGTGGGTTCAGTTCAGTTCAGTTCGGTCACTCAGTCATGTCTGACTCTTTGCAACTCCATGGACTGCAGCAAGCCAGGCCTCCCTGTCCATCACCAACTCCCAGAGCTTGCTCAAGCTCATGTCTGTAGAGTCGGTGATGTCATCCAACCATCTCACCTGCTGTCATTCCCTTTTCCTCCTGCCTTCAATCTTTCCCAGCATCAGGGCCTTTTCCAATGAGTTAGTTCTTTGCATCAGTTAGCCGAAGTATTGGAGCTTCAGCTTCAGCATCAGTCCTTCCAATGTATATTTAAGACTGTTTTCCTTCAGGATTGACTGGTTTGATCTCCTTGCAGTCCAAGGGACTCTCAAAAGTCTTCTCCAACACCATAGTTCAAAAGCATCAGTTCTTCGGTGCTCAGCTTTCTTTTAGCCATGCCCTTCTCCAGGGGTTCCTCTTGTGAGCTCCTAGGGAAACCCATTACCACAGAAGACAAGTATTTGTTGTACCATTTTTTTTTGATAAGACCAGGTGTGGTTACTTACAAAGAAAAGATTAATAAATGATAAGTTGAAAAGTAATAGCTGAACAAGGAAAATAAAGAGCAGTTATTGAGGATACAAAGCCTTTAAGCCAATAATTCAAGAAAGGGATCAAAGTAATCTCAGAAAATGTCTTTTTTGTTTTTGTAAGAATTTCTTTTTAAGTGGCAATTGCTCTGTTGTAAGGTGTCTTTAAAACAAAAAGATAGAAATACCATAGACATACCTTCTATCCAGCCTTTGTTTTGTCTGTGAACTTGAGATTCTAAAGAACGGTGTTGGGTCCTCTCAGCTCTCATCTCCTCATTTAGAATGCTCATTTGGAATGCTTTTTTCTTGTGGTTTAGTTCTGTGTGCTTTTTAGTGATTCAAGCTGTGGCAACTTTCCACGTGTTCATTTTGGAAGTGAAATGCATTTATCAAAAGCTACACACAGAAATGCAGCAATGAATTTCTGTGCAGTGCAACCTATGGGCAAAGGCTTCCACTGTTCCCAGTGAGAAGTAAGCTGAGTCTCAGAGGCAGAGTACTCTTACTGCAAAGATATATCTTTTTAGTTTTTCTTTTCTGCAAACTTATTTTATAAAGGTGTCCTGTTGGGTTCAGCTATGTTACTTATCCTCAGAAGCAGTCTTTCAGTAAAGAGGTGTCACATTTTGACAGTGATTGCTAATTACTTTGAAAAGATTTTGTGAAAGTTCTGTTCCTTAGCTACAACAAGCTAGGCCAAGGTTGGTTTTCTAAAGCTGGCTGGCCTGCTGTGTGCTTAGCACATGGTTCATTAGCCCTTATAATCAGAATCAATTGCATGTTTTTTGTATGATGTAGGACAGGATAGATACTGCCGATTTTGGGATAAAACAGTCTCAGTAATGAGGAGAGAAAGCTTCAGTTTCATTGATTTTGACTCCCAGCTCCTTTGTACTTCCATTGATATCAATATACCAGTTCATGGTGCATGAAATAGAAAATGTCAAATCGATCTTATCTTTGGAATATCTTATTGAATAATCTTGTTTGGTTTAGTTAATTAAAAGGTCTACCACTTTTTTCATTCAGTTCAGTTCAGTTCAGTCGCTCAGTTGTGTCCGACTTTTTGTGACCCCATGAATCGCAGCATGCCAGGCCTCCCTGTCCATCATCATCTCCTGGAGTTCACTCAGACTCACGTCCATCGAGTCAGTGATGCCATCCAGCCATCTCATCCTCTGTCGTTCCCTTCTCCTCCTGCCCCCAATCCCTCCCAGCATCAGAGTCTTTTCCAGTGAGTCAGTTCTTCGCATGAGGTGGCCAAAGTACTGGAGTTTCAGCTTCAGCATCATTCCCTCCAAAGAAATCCAAGGGCTGATCTCCTTCAGAATGGACTGGTTGGATCTCCTTGCAGTCCAAGGGACTCTCAAGAGTCTTCTCCAACACCACAGTTCAAAAGCATCAATTCTTCGGCACTTAGCCTTCTTCACAGTCCAACTCTCACATCCATACATGACCACTGGAAAAACCACAGCCTTGACTAGACAGATCTTAGTCGGCAAAATAACGTCTCTGCTTTTGAATATGCTATCTAGGTTGGTCATAACTTTTCTTCCAAGGAGTAAGCATCTTTTAATTTCATGGCTGCAGTCACCATCTGCAGTGATTTTGGAGCCCCCGAAAATAAAGTCTGACACTGTTTCCACTGTTTCCCCATCTATTTCCCATGAAGTGATGGGACCGGTTGCCATGATCTTTGTTTTCTGAAAGTAGAGCTTTAAGTCAACTTTTTCACTCTCCACTTTCACTTTCATCAAGAGGCTTTTGAGCTCCTCTTCACTTTCTGTCATAAGGGTGGTGTCATCTTAGTCTCCCATAAATGCTCAAGAGTGTCTTAACAGTAAGTCTTTACCAAGAAGAAGCAGAGCTTGAAACAGAGAATATGGAATAAGAAAATAAACTTCTCTAAAAATGTTGATTTGCTGTCATATTCCTAAGATGATCAATCTTTGGAAGGCCTAGAGCTGAGAAGAAAATACAGAGAGGACAAAAACTGTAGTAGGCATGAGGTTTATTGGTCATAGTATTTTTGAAAGTACAAACAAAATAGACCTCAGATTCAATTCTCTTTGTGGCCAGAGAAAAGCAACAGTCACTTTAATACATGTGACATCATTACCACATCTAGAAAAAAATATCACCACTCTGATATATCCTTGGATATACTAGGCTGTTCTCGTGGTAAACATGAATGGCCTCTAAGGGTCCAAATTCATGGGATTTTTAAGCCTTTTGGGCCTTAAATCTATTAACACACCATCTTTCCTCTCCCAGTTGATGGTGCCCAGAATACACTGAAGGGTGGTAACAGTGGGCTTAGAGTTTCTATTCTATTTGTCATACATAGACTAGTAAGCACTTTAAATACATCATCTCATTTAATTCTCACCACCATCCTTTTAAAGTGTTGATATATCCCAGATTTTCCTAAAATTAAGAGTGGGTGTATGGTCTTACCATCTCTGTCTATATATATATATATTTTTTTTAATAACAAGAAACTTTATTGAATTACAAATTTAAAAATGGCTCACTTAAAAGTGGGACTATTTTAATCTTACACTCATTCTTTCAAAAATTCATGTTATTTTCCAAGTGATAAAAGGTTACTCTGTGACCTGACAAAGTGGAGGTGGGATGGCACCAGTGGCAAATTCTTACATGTGGGGTCTTCATGTGGACTTCTGGATGTTTTCTCTACTGCATCAAACTGACCTGCGGTGAGCAGTGGGGAAAGGGAGGGAGGAGGGGCGTGCAAGCTGGTGCTGAAGTCTTTCCATAGAGGTCAGAGAGTGGAGATAGAGCAGGATAAGATGTGGTCCTCGTAACTGGGGATTCAAGATGTGCTACAGCCAGTGTGATATCATTCTTCCTTATTCCCAACCAAGCAGATGGCACACACTTAACTGCAAGGTCCATCCCATAAACATGGGCCATGTTATAGCCCATGCACTCATCTGTCCCTCAGCCTTACTCCTGTGTAACAGAGGCAGCAGGTTAAAATGTGCTCCATCAGTCTCCATATGGAAAGACCACAGCTTAGTGATCTATTTAAGCCTTAAAGTCCTCAGTCAGGACAGATTTCCAAATCAAAGTCAAGTCAGGAACTGTTCACAGGAACCACACTATTTTAAAATGCTAACATCTTCCTCCCAGTGTGTCTTCCTACAAAAGGTAAAAATGGTCCAAACTTTCCACTCTTTGCCTGTCTGGGATTTATGAAAAGCATACCAAATTACGACGGTGTTCTGCAAAACTAAAATACACTACAAAGTCAAACGGGTAAATAAACAACAAACCAAACTGATTTCAACAAAGTCAAGTCATATTTCCAAGCGCTAAAATCTATTAAGAACAAGTAATACACATGTACAAGAAATTACAAGAAATGAGGATCACAGTTAGTTACAAATGCAAAATAATATCTAATTATCCCAGACTTGTGAACAGAATAATTAAAATCAATTTCATATGCTAGTTCAAATATTATATACAATTTAGATAAGCTGGTCAAGTATTACTTGAATACACACCATGTCTGATAAACTTATAATTACACTGCCTCTTATCCTTTTTTAATATTTGCAGGTACATGCCAATATAGGAAAAAAAAATGTAATTTCCACTTGTGTGTTAACTGAGAAGAGTAACATTCTACTGCGTATGTTTTATATTGTAAAAAAGTTGTTACATTTTCTTTTAAGAAGAAAAAAAGGTAAAAATTAACTGCCAAAAGTTTATAAAAATAAAAAAAAAAGTTTTGAAACAGATACCATTATGTGGTCTCCCTATTGACCTGAAACTACAGAAGGTGTTTAAGGAAGGGACACTATGTCAAAACCAGAGACTAACCCAAGGGAGGCAAGTTACTTTAAAAATCTGATTTGCAGGAAAACTAGCTAGTTGACCTAGTCTTTAAAGCTAATTACGAAATCCATCTTCTTAATGGTCCAGATGTTTTGCCAATGCTTCCAACTCAACAGAACTTCCACCGGTTTCCACACTTGTTGCAGACAACAAACGTTGTCATGGGTTCATCAGCACTCCGCGTTTGTACCTGGGTGTAAGTGCAGTTCTTCTTTTTACATTTGCCACACGTGAACAAGTCAGTCTGGGTCCCGCCCGTCTTGGCCATCTGGTGCTCTCTGATGGCTTCTTTGGTCAAGTTTTTCCGCATCTCTTTGAGCTCATCACTAGCCATCTCCTCTGCTGTCATTCTAGCAAACAAGTCAGGAGGAATGTTCCCACACAGCACGTTTTTCCTTAAATTTGGATTTTTGGCATCCTTAAGATTTGATATCCTACTTCGTACTCTATTTTTGTATTTCATGTCTGTATTCCTTATTTCTTGATAGATAGCTTCCTCAATCTGAGACCCCAATTCTTCCTCGTCAGCTCCAATGGCAATGTAGTCATCTCCTGTTCAGAGAGCAGCAGCCAGCATCTCCCTGCACTTAACCGCACAGAATCAGAAGTGCTCGGCGTCCGAGGGAAAGATGAGACGTACGTGTCCCGGGCATTGGTCTCATCATTTCTGCTGCTCATGTTGCCACTGGAGCTGCTTTCCTCTCTTGCTTCAGGGCTATTCTGTGACATAACTGCAGTGTCTTTTTTCTTTTCTTCAGAGTCTTTATCTGTTGATGGTCCATCTAATAACTTTTTCTAGGATTTGATGAGGGGCTTTGCTAAAGATGTAACTTCTTCATCTGTGCTCTGCTTGCGAATAGCATTCACTGACATTCCAATTCTTGTGGACTGTAATAGTTCCAGGGTCATGGGACTATTCTTAAGCTCCTTCAGTAAATCCAATGCTCCAGCTGCGTTCTTCTTCTGCACCATCTTGTCCATCTTCTTGGCAATGGGAATCACCTCGTCCTCCATGGCTCTCCCCACGCCTGGCCCTGTGGGACGGGAAGTGCACGAAGCTGGCGGGTGGCGGGCGAGCCCAGGCGTCTACGAGGCGCCTCAGCAGACCGAGCCCGCCCATCTCTGTCAGTTTTTGAGAGAATGAGCCCTAAACCGTGTCTCAGATACCTCAATATTTGGCTAATGGGGATTTCTGCTCTAGGTGTAGGTTGTCATTCTCTGCAAACTAAAGAATTATTCTGACTGATGAAAATCACCATGTACTCTCAGTGAATTTATCTTAGAAGTTTTGCCCTTATTCATATGGAATCATAGACTTTGGCTAGAATTCTCAACTGGTATGGTCCAAATAGGTTATAAACATATTAAATAATGATTCCCCTTATTTCTTGGGGCATCAGGACTAGGGTCACTTGCTTCTGGGTCAACATGTTTCTTGTGTACACATCATTGTCTCTGTGCCATAGTGAGACAGATGTGCAGAAGCATTGGCCATGGTGAGGTGGGCCAGCAGATGGGCCTGAAATCCAATCAGATGGGGAGAATTGTGTGTGTAGCTTGGATTAGGCTCCTTGGAATTCCCAGGAATGTGGAAGGAAGAAATAAAATGGGCTTCAAGGAAGGGATATTTATTGTACCCAAGAAATCTTCTGTTTCCTTCTTCAAGAGTGTTGACACTTTGCTTAGATACTATTCTCGCCTTCTACCAACTTCTGTAAAGATTTTGAGAGAGCTGGCAATAAATAAAAGATGCACAAATGTGTATGTTTGTGTGTGTGTATATATATATATATACATATACATATGTGTATATATACACACACACAGAAATATAGATGTAAACCCATATATTGTATGCATATGTTTGAATAATATAATATTCAATCCTCTGTGAGACTGGATATAGTATGATCCACAAGTAGAAAAAAAAAATCTTAGAGAAAGTCTATTTGAATTGCTACAGAATTTAGAGGCATGAAATCTGAAGGATTTAACCTAAGCTAGGGAGCTTTTGAGAACAAGTTACCAGTCTATAATGGGTATTCAAGGAAAGAGCATTGGCACAGCTCCCTTCATTTTGATCTTACCTCTGCTTCCCAGGTTATCTGCCAGGCTGGGTGAGTCATTAAAGGCTTTAAATTATATAGAAAAACAGATTACTGAAACTGGTGAATATTGTCCAATCAAATAATGTGAATCTGGTAAAAAACTGTAATTTGGGTTTTTTTCCTAATTGAAATTTCAGCAGATTTTTTCCCTGACAACCACTGATAACACCCCGAGTGACTTTACTTAAGCTCAGATGTGGAAGGAGCTGGAAGGACCCCTCTCCATGAATATGAAGGTTGTAGAAGGGTCAAATGCACAGTTAAACCAGTGGTTGTTAAGAAATTGTTCATCTGTAGGTCTAACAGAAGAGAGAACAGACAGCCCTGTATTTCCCCATTTATTATTAGAATAGAGGAAAACAGCAGAATGGGAAAGACTAGAGATCTCCTCAAGAAAATTAGAGCCACCAAGGGAACATTTCATGCAAAAATGGGCTCAATAAAGGACAGAAATGGTATGGACCTAGCAGAAGCAGAAGATATTAAGAAGAGGTGGCGAGAATACACAGAAGAACTATACAAAAAAGATCTTCACGATCAAGATAATCACAATGGTGTGATCACTCACCTAGAGCCAGATCTTGGAATGTGAAGTCAAGTGGGCCTTAGAAAGTATCACTACGAACAAAGCTAGTGGAGGTGATGGAATTCCAGTCAAGCTATTTCAAAGCCTGAAAGATGATGCTATGAAAGTGCTGCACTCAATATGCCAGAAAATTTGGAAAACCTAGTGGCCACAAGACTGGAAAAGGTCAGTTTTCATTCCAATTCCAAAGAGAGGCAATGCCAAAGAATGCTCAAACTACCACACAATTGCACTCATCTCACATGCTAGTAAAGTAATGCTCAAAATTCTCCAAGCCAGGCTTCAGCAATACGTGAACTGTGAACTTCCTGATGTTCAAGCTGGTTTTAGAAAAGGTAGAGGAACCAGAGATCAAATTGCTAACATCCACTGGATCATCAAAAAAGCAAGAGAGTTCCAGGAAAACATCTATTTCTGCTTGATTGACTATGCCAAAGCCTTTGACTGTGTGGATCACAATAAACTGTGGAAAATTCTGAAAGAGATGGGAATACCAGACCACCTGACCTGCCTCTTGAGAAACCTATATGCAGGTCAGGAAGCAACAGTTAGAACTGGGCATGGAACAACAGACTGGTTCCAAATAGGAAAAGGAGTACGTCAAGGCTGTATATTGTCACCCTGCTTATTTAACTTATATGCAGAGTACATCATGAGAAACGCTGGGCTGGACGAGGCACAAGCTGGAATCAAGATTGCCGGGAGAAATATCAATAACCTCAGATATGCAGATGACACCACCCTTATGGCAGAAAGTGAAGAGGAGCTAAAAAGCCTCTTAATGAAAGTGAAAGTGGAGAGTGAAAAATTTGACTTAAAGCTCAACATTCAGAAAACGAAGATCATTGCCTCTGGTCCCATCACTTCATGGGAAATAGATGGGGAAACAGTGGAAACTGTCAGACTTTATTATTCTGGGCTCCAAAATCACTGCAGATGGTGACTGCAGCCATGAAATTAAAAGACACTTACTCCTTGGAAAGTTATAACCAACCTAGATAGCACATTCAAAAGCAGAGACATTACTTTGCCAACAAAGGTCCATCTAGTCAAGGCTGTGGTTTTTCCAGTGGTCATGTATGGATGTGAGAGTTGGACTGTGAAGAAAGCTGAGCACCAAAGAATTGATGCTTTTGAACTGTGGTGTTGGAGAAGACTCTTGAGAGTCCCTCGGACTGCAAGGAGATCCAACCAGTCCATTCTGAAGGAGATCAGCCCTGGGAATTCTTTGAAGGGAATGATGCTGAAGCTGAAACTCCAGTACTTAGGCCACCTCATGCGAAGAGTTGACTCATTGGAAAAGACTCTGATGCTGTGAGGGATTGGGAGCAGGAGGAGAAATGGACGACAGAGGATGAGATGGCTGGATGGCATCACTGACTCGATGGACATGAGTCTGAGTGAACTCCAGGAGATGGTGATGGAGAGGGAGGCCTGGCGTGCTGCGATACATGGGGTCGCAAAGAGTTGGACATGACTGAGTGACTGAACTGAACTGACTGATGATTAGAATTTATTCTTTAAGAATTCCATCCTCTTCACTTTTTTTTATATTGATACCATGACACAGATGAGAGAAACAGGAAAAACACATGGGTCTCCAGATAGTGCAGTTTGGTTCACAAGGGTTCTTGGCCACAGAGTCACAATTCTGGACATTTCCTCCTCTTTCCAGGCTCCTCTTCCTTCAGTGGTGGCTCTGGAATTCCATGAGTACAAAACATTCTTGGCTTTCTCCATGACCTGCAATACCTTGGGAAAACTTAGGATACCACTTGCCCTCCCAACTTCATGTCCTATCTAAATAGAAATGATAGTACTTACTTTGCTCATTCACAAGGTAGTTGTGAGGATCCTCTGAGAAAGCTGATCAGGAAGAGCTGTAAAAGGATAAACTCCAAATCTCTGTGATACAGGCATTACCCACCAACCCATCCCTTAGAGATGCACCAGGGCCAGCGACCCTGGGTGACAAGGTGAGGAGGCCCTGGGCTGGTGAGCATGGGATTCAGGTGCTGGTGCTGAGAGGACTCAGAACAACTAGTGTTAACTCAAACAAGCGTCTCAACCTTTTTATTCCAGCTCCTTTTTGGTCAAAATTTCCATCAACTGTGATTCTGACAGAATGTGGTCCACTGGAGAAGGGAATGGCAAACCACTTCAGTATTCTTGCCGTGAGAACCCCATGAAAAGTATGAAAAGGCAAAAAGATAGGACACTAAAATATGAACTCCCCAGGTTGGTAGGTGCCCAATATGCTACTAGAGATCAGTGGAGAAATAACTCCAGAAAGAATGAAGGGATGGAGCCACAGCAAAAACAACACCCAGTTGGGGATGGGACTGGTGAAAGAAGCAAGGTTCAATGCTGTAAAGAGCAATATTGCAGAGGAACCTGGAATGTTATGTCAATGAATCAAGTAAATCAGAAGTGGTCAAACAGGATATGAAAAAAGTGCACATATACATTCTAGGAATCAGGGAACTAAGATGGACTGGAATGGGTGAATTTAACTCAGATGACCATTAGATCTACTAATGTGGGCACCCTTAGAAGAAATGGAGTAGCCATCATAGTCAACAAAAGAGTCCAAAATGCAGTCTAAAAAATGACAGAATGATCTCTGTTCATTTCCAAGGCAAACTATTCAATAATCCAAGTAATCCAAGTCTATGCCCTGACCAGTAATGCTGAAGAAGCTGAAGTTGAACAGTTCTATGAAGACCTACAAGACTTACTAGAACTAACACCCTAAAAAGATGTCCTTTTCATTATAGGGGACTGGAATGCAAAAGTAGAAAGTCAAGAAACACCTGGAGTAACAGGTATATTTGGCCTTAGAGTACAGAATGAAGCAGGGCAAAGGCTAATAGAGTTCTGCCAAGTGCGTTGCTATGAACGCACTGGTCATAGCAAATATCCTCTTCCAATAAAACAAGACTACACATGGATATCACCAGATGGTTGACACCAAAATCAGATTGATTATATTCTTTGCAGCCAAAGATGGAGAAGTTCTACACAGTCAGCAAAAACAAGACTGGGAGCTGACTGTGGCTCAGATCATGAATTGCCAAATTCAGACTGAAATTGAAGAAAGTGGAGATAACCACTAGACCATTCAGGTATGACCTAAATCAAATCCCTTATGATTATACCATGGTAGTGAGAAATAGATTTAAGGGACTAGATCTGATAGACAGAGTACCTGATGAACTATGGACGGAGGTTCGTGACATTGTTCAGGAGACAGGGATCAAGACCATCCCCATGGAAAAGAAATGCAAACAATAAAAATGGCTATCTGAGGAGACCTTACAAATAGTTATGAAAAGAAGGGAAGTGAAAAGTAAAGAAGAGAAAGAAAGATATACCCATTTGAATGTGGAGTTCCAAAGAATAGCAAGGAGAGATAAGAAAGCTTTCCTCAGTGATGAATGCAAAGAAATAGAGGGAATAAATAGAATGTGAAAGACTAGAGATCTCTTCAAGAAAATTAGAGATACCAAGGGAACATTTCATGCAAAAATGGGCTCAATAAAGGACAGAAATGGTAGTGACCTAACAGAAGCAGAAGATATTAAGAAGAGGTGGGAAGAATACACAGAACTGTACAAAAAAGATCTTCACGACCCGATAATCACGATGGTGTGATCACTCAGCTAGAGCCAGACATCCAGGAATGTGAAGTCAAGTGGGCCTTAGAAAGTATCACTACAAACAAAGCTAGTGGAGGTGATGGAATTCCAGTCGAGCTATTTCAAATCCTGAAAGATGATGCTGTGAAAGTGCTACATTCAATATGCCAGCAAATTTGGAAAACTCAGCAGTGGCCACAGGACTGGAAAGGGTCAGTTTTCATTCCAATCCCAAAGAGAGGCAATGCCAAAGAATGTTCAAACTACCACACAATTGCACTCATCTCACATGCTAGTAAAGTAATGCGCAAAATTTCCAAGCCAGGCTTCAATAGTAAATGAACCATAAACTTCCAGATGTTCAAGCTGGTTTTAGAAAAGGCAGAGGAACCAGACATCAAATTGCCAACATCTTTTGGATCATCAAAAAAGCAAGAGAGTTCCAGAAAAACATCTACTTCTTCTTTATTGACTATGGCAAAGACTTTAACTGTATGGATCACAACAAAGTATGGAAAATTCTTCAAGAGATGGGAATACCAGACCACCTGACCTGCCTTCTGAGAAATCTGTATGCAGGTTAAAATGCAACATTTAGGACTGGGCATGGAACAACCGACTGGTTCCAAATTGGGAAAGGAGTATATCAAGGCTGTACATTGTTATCCTGCTTATTTAACTTACATGCAGAGTACATAATGCGAAATGCTAGACTGCATGAAGCACAAGCTGGAATCAAGATTGCCAGGAGAAATATCAAGAAGCTTAGATATACAGATGACACCACCCTTATGGCAGAAAGCAAAGAAGAACTAAAGAGCTTCTTGATGACATTGAAAAAGAAGAGTGAAAACATTGGCTTAAAGCGCAACATTCAGAAAACTAAGATCATGGCAGCCAGTCCCATCACTTCCTGGCCGGTAGATGGGGAAACAATGGAAACAGTGACAGGCTTTATTTTCTTGGGCTCCAAAGTCACTGCAGATCATGACTGTGGCCATGAAATTAAAAGATGCTTGCTCCTTGGAAGAAAAGCTATGACCCACCTAGACAGCATATTAAAAAGCAGAGACATGTCTATTTAGTCCTTTGGCCCATTTTTTGATTGGGTCTTTTATTTTTCTGGAATTGAGCTGCAGGAGTTGCTTGTATATTTTTGAGATTAGTTGTTTGTCAGTTGCTTCATTTGCTATTATTTTCTCTCATTCTGAAGGCTGTCTTTTCACCTTGCTTATAGTTACCTTTGTTGTGCAGAAGCTTTTAAGTTTAATTAGGTCCCATTTGTTTATTTTTGCTTTTATTTCCAATATTCTTGGAGGGGTCATAGAGGATTCTGCTGTGATTTATATTGTAGAGTATTTTGCCTATGTTCTCCTCTAGGAGTTTTATAGTTTCTAGTCTTACGTTTAGACATACAGATGGCTAACAAACACATGTAAAGATGCTCAACATCACTCATTATCAGAGAAATGCAAATCAAAATCACAATGAGATACCATTTCACACCAGTCAGAATGGCTGCGATCCAAAAGTCTACAAGCAGGGCGGAGGTAAAGATGGTGGAGGGATAGGACGGGAAGACCACTTTCTCCCTCACAAATTCCTCAAAAGAACATTTCAATGCTGAGCAAACTCCACAAAACAACTTCTGTAGGCTGGCAGAGGACATCAGGCAACCAGAAAAGCAGACCATTGTCTTCAAAAACAGCAAGCTGCAAAGCCATCAGATGGAGCCATGTGATCAGTGTGGACTCCAGCTGACCCCATAGCCACCTTCTGCCTCCCATGCATCCACTCAAGAATTTCTGAACTTTCTTAATGATGTTACACTTATTCTCTTGCTGATGACTTACTTCCTTGTCCTGCTCTACTTAGCTTAAAAGCCATCAATGATGTTTAACCCGTTGGAGTATATCCCTGTCTTCTGAATGAAATACTGCCTGGTTCATGGATCATTTACTAGACCATGGACAGAGCTGAAGTTAATGAAGATCTGTGGAGGAAAGACTTTGTAAGTCTCTGTGTGTAAGTCTGCACATAGAACACATAGAAGAGTCTGACTCTTCTGTTCAGAGGCAATGGTTACAAAGGACAGAAGAGCTTCCATTGTGGCTCAGATGGTGAAGAATCTGCCTGCAATTCAGGAGCCCTGGATTCGATATCTGGGTCAGGAAGATTCCTTGGAGAAGGGAATGGCTACCCACTCTAGTATTCTTGTCTGGAAGATTACAGGAACAGAGGAGCATGGCAGGCTACAGTCCATGGGGTTTCAAAGAGGTGGACATGACTGAGTGACTAACACTTTCCTGTGTAGATGGGTCCTGGGGAAGAAAGCTGACCGCTCCCTTCTCCACAGGTCACTTCCCACCCTCTGAGTAACACATCCTGTCTGCTGGCTTCCTCCCCTTTCAGGCTCTGGGCTGAGCAAGGTTGATGACAGGTGAGACTTGCTACAACTTCAGCAGAGCCCTTGGGCCTGTTGAGTTCACCTGTCCTCTGGGAGCCTCATTGGCCCACATGCATAAAGAGGTCCCAGACTGTAAGTCTGTCCCAAGCTCCCAGTACTGTGACAGCTGATTAACTACACTGTGGAGAAGTGAAGATTCCTTGCTCAGAGGTGCCTCTGCCTCTGGGAGCCTGGCCCTCTGTCAGGGACTCCAGGTGGCCTCCCTCTTTCTGGGCTCTGGGAGCTCCTTGGTCACTGCACCATCTATATACAGCTCTGCCCCCTGCCTCCTTTCCCTGCATCTGTAATTAGGGGCATAGTGCCCCACTCTCAGACAGTGAGGTGATTGCACACACAGACATGCCCCTACCCACTCTCTGGCAGAGGTGTGTACTATGAGCAGGGATGGCCTCTTCTCCAGGGTGGAGGTGGACTGGCCTTTGGAGGCCTCCATGCTCCACAGCGCACACACTTAGACCTGAGAGTGTGTGGTCCTCATCCTCGCCAGTGCTCCAGAGCATGAGAAAGACAGAGGAAGGGTGACAGGCCTGGTCCAGCTCATTACAGCCCCATCAGGAAGAGGAGGGGCTTCCAGGACAGTTATCTAATCCCACCATTACACGGGGACGATCTCTCACCCTAGACTGTGGGCCAGCATTGCCCCAAACCCCTCTCCTTATTCTGACATGTTAATTGTCTCTGACACTTTCTGAGCCTGAGGGGAATTTCAGCTTCTGCAAACTCCTCCCCTACAGACTCACAATTTCAAGGTAGAGAGACAAGTGGAGACGACAGAGCTAGATCCTGAGAAGGGAGAGGTCTTTAGGTTTAGTTCACCGTGATATATCCTGAATGTTGCTTGTTTCTGTAATACTGTGCTGGTATTATGGACACTGAGGTGCAGGGAGGGAATTGAGGTACGGGTGAGTATCCGTGCTTGGCTTCACTTTCCTTCCATGACCCCATCCCATATGGAAGTCAAAGCACGCACCTGGGAAGAGTGGACACTTATCCATTTCCTTTCTTCAAGCAGAGCACAGACAGAGCTCCATTTCTCATGAGAAATAACATTTATTTCAGGAAACTAATTTTGTGGTAGGAAGAGGCTTTTAGCACACAGAGGATGCTCTAACATGAGAGAAAAACATTTTCATGTGCATGGTATGCATTTTTTTTGGAGAAGAGTTTTCCTCTCAGGAAAGCTGTGACAAGCATGTTCTGATTGGCCAGAAGAGGTGTATTTCTGAAGAAGACAGTGCCTTGGACAGTGGAGGGGATGGCCTGGGACAGTTGTTACTCTTAATCCATGCTGGCAGGCTCTGCCCAGAAGGGGACCTGACTCCCTGGGAGGGAAGGTCCATGTGCAGTCCCTGGGACTGGTCCACTTACTCTTTGTAGGACAGCTGTGGCCCATGGGGGTAGCACACTGTTTGTCCCCCATTCCCCCCCCCCCATTTTTGCATCACTCTCCTTTACTCTTTGTTGAAGAGAAACTTATGGTATCAGTAAGCTGGACCTATGGGCCCTGGAGTTCTCCTCTGTACCAATGAAACTCAAGTCTAGGTCCATGGTGAAGCTCCGTCTTCTCCTCTAAGATCTGTCCACCAGCTGTCATGAGAGCCTAAGCCTCAGCAGTCTTGATGTCCATAATCAGACTTCTTTTGACTGTTCTCTGGCTCTGGGCATTGTCTGCTGAAAGCTTGCCTTTTTGCAGGGGCTATTCCGATCTTTTGCTTTATTGGGGAAAATCCACTGCAGAAAGTGCTTAATCCTTTCTCTGAAGTGGTTTTCTGAAGAAACATGTCCCTTTTTCGGGATTAACTGGTGACACTTGCTTTGTAGGGACTCTGCTGATTTCTTTTTCTGGGCAGGATGGCTCATCCTGCAGGCCTGGTAGGACCTCTGTACTGCCAACCACTGTCTATGCTGTCCTAGTTTGGGCCTCCTATTAGTCTCTCTCGCGTCAGTGGAGATGAACTTCCTGCTCTGACTTTGATGTTGGGGCTGCCTTCTCAGGGCCTCCTGCTGTCCCTGGCTGCTCCCTCCACTCGATGTAACATCACATGTGCAGGAATTGGACTTGTCTGCAAGAGACAGGGTTCAGAACAGCACAGAGATTCCTGAGAAGACAAGGTGTTTGTGGCAATGAGTATATACAACTGACAGTCTTTGAGAAGCCTCTCAGTGGCACAGTCTTGAAGGAGCAGGCAAGTGGCCTGGCCCTGAGCCCGTTTCTGCCAGTCTGTGAACCCTTGGAACTTAAGCTTTCGAAACTGTTCATCAAAGTATACATCTTCTGCATCTGTGGCAACAGACTTTGTGTTTGAGGAGGGATTTTTATGGGACCTTGGATACCATGATCTCCTCATATCTATATTGATTATTTGGTATTTGATTAAGAGACTAGGTTCAAAAGTACCTTTCCAAGTAGTGCCTTTCCCCATTGCCTCTTGTTCTCTGGAAAATTGGGAACATTCATCGAGGTCCATGACACTCTCACTAGAGCAAGTTTCTGGGGAGGCCTGTCCTCCAGATTCCTCCTGTGGCTCATTCATGAACACTGCTGGATTTGGAATGGGCTCCAGACTGCCTTTGTCAGCCTCCACAACAGACTCATTGTGCCAAATTCTGTTCTGTGTGAGGGCCTGAGAAGGTGGCTTGTCTTCCTGTCCAGTCAGAGGGGCCTCTCCGGGCTTCTGGATGTTCGCCAGTTGAGGTTCCTCCCAGAGCCCCCCCCCGGGGTTTCCTCAGTCACATAGTAGAGGGCAGGAAGGGGACTCTCTAGGCTGTGCACTGCCTACATTGTTATCACTTTCTCTCCTGGATGGGGATGAGAATGTTTTCACAAGCCCTCTGGTAACTGGGCTTTTGGGTGGTCCCCAGAGTAGACTTCAAGGTGGACCTTGGAAGGAATATGCAGTGAGTACTCTTCAACTTCAAGCTAAATGTGATCTTGAGGACCTTGGGTAGTAGGACCCATCTGTGCCTGATGCAAAACCTTGTCATACGCACTTCCAGCTGCTATTGAATATAAGGACTGAAGACAAGAGACCTCATGGGAAGTGTTCATGAAGGCTTCCCTATCCTGAGAGGAACCTGCATTTTCTGTACCTGGAGGAGCATTTGACTCTTCAGGAAGGTCTAAGAAGTGGCTGGCAACAAATCTTGAACAGACATTAACAGGGATCCATCACTCATGCATCTGCTGTCCCTTCCTGCTTATAAGCATCCCCAGGACTTCTGGATGCTTCTTACCTGGGCTCAACTCTTTCAACTCAGGCTTTGCACTTGGAACCTTCTCTGGAGGGTTAGCTGAGATCATGTACAGATC
The DNA here is from genome assembly GCF_001704415.2 of Capra hircus. NCBI lineage: Eukaryota > Metazoa > Chordata > Mammalia > Artiodactyla > Bovidae > Capra > Capra hircus. The sequence goes on from NC_030819.1 coordinate 13,553,858, forward strand.
TTTTAGGATCCTCCCATGCTGCGCTTTATATCCTGGCACAGATGCTTCCCTTGTGGGATCCTTGCTGGGTACCAGAACCTCATCTTTTGTGCATCTGGATTGCTTTTGCCTAGACCTCCAGAGGGACTTGAGGGCCCCTTCTTTTCCAACGCCTGACAAGTCCTTAGGGAATTGCCCTGAGTCTGCATCACTTTCTGAGACTCTTGCATTTTGCAGGGCAGGGCACTCTCTTATTGCATGAACCTTTTGGCAAGATGATACTCCAGTTTCTCCCAAACCTCAGGGCTGATCAAATCCCTAGGAATGATAGAGACAGAGATGTGGGCCTGAGAAGACCTGTTCCCCTGGGGAAGATTGGGGGTGACCTGGCTAAAGACATGCTGAGATTTTTTAACCAAAGAGGATAAAGTTCTCCCACTTGCTAGTTGCTTTTTTTTTTTTTAAATGATATTCCTGGATTTGAATTGCATTGGGGATCAAAGATTGTGGCTTATTTTGGATTATAGGGCAAGACTTCATAGTACCTACTCTGCAGTTGAGAGGAAGATGGTTGGATTGGGAAAGACAGTGTGAGACAGGCAGTGGTCTCTAACTGAGCCCAAAGTGGTCCTTGATCTTGGGGCATGGTTAGAGTCAAGAGTTGGAGTCAGGCCTGGATTGTCATATGAGCCCAAAATTGTGGTTGAGAGTGAGGCTTGGTTAGAGTCAAGGGTGGCAGTTGGGCCTGGCTCTCTATGTGAGCCCAAAGTTGTGGCTGTGAGTGAGATATGATTGGAGTCAAGGGTTGGGGTTGGGAGAGGATTCCAATGTGAGCCCGAGGTTGTGACTGTGAGTGAGGCTTGGTTGTAGTCAAGGATAGGAGTTAGCCTGAGTCTTTAGGGCTGTGAGTGAGATATGGTTGGAGTCGAGGGTTGGGGTCGGACCTGGGTTCCCATGTGAGCCCGAGGTTGTGGTTGAGACTAAGGTTTTATTGGAGTCAAGGACTGGGGTCAGGTCTGGGTCCTCAAGTGAATGTGGGGTGGTGGTTGAGAGTGAAGCATGGTCGGAATCAAGGGTTGGACTTGGGCCTGGGTCTCCATGTGAGCCTGAGATAGTGGTCGGTGAAAGTGAGCTGTGGTTGGAGTCATGGGTTGGGGTTGAGCATATGTGTCCACATGAGCTGGAGGTGGTGGTTGAAAGTGAGTCATGGTTGGAGTCAAGTGTTTTGATTGGACCTTGTTCTCCACTTGAACCTGAGGTGGTGGTTGACACTGGGGCATGGTTGGAGTCAAGAATTGTTGCCGGGAGCCAGTGTGAGGAATCCTGCCAGTGGCAAAGGTCATGAGGAAGGAGGCCTGACATTACACAAAGATGGGATCAGGCCTCAGGGGTCCCCCTGGACATTCTCGAGCATCTACCCCCAAAACCAGAGCCTGCCTACCTTACTGCATTATGCTTTCACCTACACTGCTGACATTACGGGGGGCTACCCCCCACCACCTCTCTCTGAAAAGGAGTTAAGTTAGAACTCCAGTTAATAAATCTCCCAGGCATAACAAGAGTGTTTCAGTCCAAAAACTCCTCTGATGGCTCTCTAGCCTGCCTGACAGGTTTGTCCGGCCATATGTGATTGTTCACAGCCTACCAACTGTGACAGGCACGAGATGCTTTAAACTTTCTAAAAACAGATTCTTTTGAGAAGTTAGAAAATTATTAGTATAGTATTAGCAAGTTAGTTAGAAATTATACTGGTGGAGGGTTGTCATCGTTGGGCCAATATTTGCTGCTAAGTCTCCATATCCCTTGCCCCTTATACACATTAATGAATATAACTAGCATATAGGAGAAATAAGTATTGACCTTTGATATTAATCACGTTAGATTTTAGGCTAAGTAAATTATTTTCTTGATTATAGCCCACTGCACCTTTGCCCTGTAGGAATGCAAGTTTATCTGGTGCCTTTGGAGGGTGGTGCCTGACTTAAGAAAAATCACCTTTGGAGAAAATAAGTTTTTTGGTTGACTAATCGTCATCAGAAAGGGTCATAAAATGTTAGCAGGCCTCTTGGCCAGAAGATGATGTAAATCACCTGAGAACTTTGTATATCGAAAGGAATGCAGAAAGAAAGCATGGTTTCAGTAAGGGTCAGGACTGCTGACCCCACGTGACTTTGTATTTTCCATTTATCTCTATGTATAACAAAAATTATAAAAGCGGGCCTGGGAAATAAAGAAACGGACCAGTTCCTGGGAAAAAAAAAAGTCTACAAGCAATAAATGCTGGAGAGGGTGTAGAGAATAGGGAACCCTCTTACACTGTTGGTTGGAAGGCAAACTAGTACAGCCACTATGGAGAACAGTGTGGAAATTCCTTAAAAAGCTGGAAATAGAACTGCCTTATGACCACCAATCCCAGTGCTGTGCATACACACCGAAGAAACCAGAATTGAAAGAGACATGTGTACCCCAATGTTCATCACAGCACTGTTTACATTAGCCAGGACCTGGAAGCAACCTAGATGTACATCAGCAGATGAATGGATAAGAAAGCTATGGTACTTATACACAATGGAGTATTACTCAGTATTATAAAGAATACATTTGAATCAGTTCTAATGAAGTGGATGAAACTGGAACCTATTATACAGAGTGAAGCAAGCCAGAAAGAAAAACACCAATACAGTATACTAATGCATATATGTGGAATTTAGAAAGATGGTAATGATAACCCTGTATGCGAGATAGCAAAAGAGACACAGATGTATAGAACAGTCTTTTGGACTCTGGGAGACGGCGAGGGTGGGATGATTTGGGAGAATGGCATTGAAAGATGTGTAATATCATATATTAAATGAATATCCAGTCCAGGTATGATGCATGATACTGGATTCTTGGGGCTGGTGCACTGAGATGACCCAGAGGGATGGTACAAGGAGGGAGGAGGGAGAGGGGTTCAGGATGGGGAACACGTGTATACCTGTGGCGGATTCATGTTGATGTATGGTGAAACCAATATGATATTGTAAAGTAATTAACCTCCAATTAAAAACAGAAAGCAGAGACATTACTTTGCTCACCAAGGTTCTTCTAGTCAACAACAAAGCTATTGTTTTTCCAATAGTCATGTATGGATGTAAGAGTTGGACTCTAAAGAAAGCTGAGCTTAGAGAATACTCTTGAGAGTCCTTTGGACTGCAAGGAGAGCAAACCAGTCAATACTAAACAAAATCAGTCCTGAATATGCATTGGAAGGACTGATTCTAAAGCTCCAATACTTTGGCCACCTGATGCAAAGAACTGATTCATTGGAAAAAGACCCTGATGCTGGGAAAGATTGAAGGCAGGAGGAGAAGGGGATGATAGGGGATGAGATGGCTGGATGGCATCACTGATTCGATGGACATGAGTTTGAGCAAGCTCCAAGAGTTGGTGATGGACAGGGAAGCCTGGCATGCTGTAGTCCATGGGGTCACAAAGAGTCAGACATGACTGAGTGACTGAACTGAACTGAATTTAATACTTAGACTATGGATATAAAGATGGCTGTATGTTGGCAGTTTAAATGTGTCATAATGGCTCATGACACGGGCTTCCCAGCTCTGTGACTTAGTCTCCATCAAGTTGCTTCTACTCACCCTGTGCCTCACTCCTCCATTTCTAAAATTAGATAATACTGTTACTAGATATTTTACACTGAATTTGTAATTAACCACTTCTTTATCCCTGAATGCGTAGCTAAGGCATCTGGATTCCTCATCTGTGATACCTGTTCACTCATCTTTTTAGTAACACCTGCTGACTCCTGATTGGAGAAGGCAATGGCAACCCACTCCAGTACTCTTGCCTGGAAAATCCCATGGGCAGAGGAGCCTGGTAGGCTGCAGTCCATGGGGTCGATACGAGTTGAACACGACTGAGCGACTTCACGTTCACTTTTCACTTTCATGCATTGGAGAAGGCAATGGCAACCCACTCCAGTGTTCTTGCCTGGAGAATCCCAAGGACAGAGGAGCCTGGTGGTCTGCCATCTATGGGGTCACACAGAGTCGGACACGACTGAAGCGACTTAGCAGCAGTAGCAGCAGCAGCTGACTCCTGATAGTTTGGAAGTGAACTCCTACTCTCTGAACCTCAAATATTCTCATCTGTTAAAACTAGTCATGCCTGCCTCAAAGGATTACTGAGTGTATCACAAGAGCTGATACCTAGAAAGTTCTTATCAAAGTGTTGGCACATGCAACAAGTATCATGAGGGCCGCCTATAATTTTATTTCTTTGGAAGGGAAAGCATTCCCTGCTGTTCCAACAAGTTTTTCAAGAAAAGGAGTTCAATCCTAACAGAGCAAATCATTAAAGTTTATCTTTGAAAAGTATCATTGACATGAAGGCCTCTGTATTTTTGCTATTTCAGACATTTCTACTTGTGATTGGTGTGGTGGGTGTGATGGTGGCTGCGATTCCTTGGATTTGTATACCTGCAATTCCCCTTGGCATCCTTTTCGTTATTCTTCAGCGATATTTCTTAGAGACGTCACAAGATGTGAAACGCCTGGAATGTACAAGTGAGTACCTGGGCTCTCAGTTTGGGATGACACTGCATGCTGGCTTCTATTTGTACTGCAGTTAACCAGACCCCTGAAGTTCTGCAGACTCTGTCTTGTGAAATTTCTCACTGTGTTAACATTAGGTGATTGAATGTTCTGCTGCTTTGAATCAGTGTGGCCCCTTTGAATCCTTAAAGCAAATGGAGGTGATTGTGGGTCAGCTGTGGTTTGCATTTTAGCACAAAGAGGATGGATGTGAGCACCACGAGGACACAGACCATTTCTGTCTTGTTCATGACTTACTTCCTAAAGCTGAGTATCCACTCATTAATACCATTCTTAAAAGTGTTTCATCATGTTGGAACCAATGTAGAAGGAATTAATTAGAAGGAACTAACATAGAGAATTTTTCTTCTTCTGAAGTTACCAGACATGACAATGAAAGGAAAAGATTAGGAAAAGGAAAGGAGACCTCAGGAAATACAGGTCAGAAGTGGTATATTTGAAAAATACATTGTTTTACACGTTCAAGTAAGTTGTAATTGTTAAATGTATTGAAAAGATGTGTGTTAATCATCAGTTATGTCGACTTTTTGTGACCCCATGGACTGTAGCCCACTAGGCTCCTCTGTCCATGGATTCTCCAGGCAAGAATACTGGAGTGGGTAGCCGTTCCCTTCTCCAGAGGATCTTCCTGACCCAGGTGTTGAACCCAGGTCTCTTGCATTGCTGGTGGATTCTTTAATGTCTGAGCCACCAGGGAAGCCCTGTTGAAAAGATAAGCCCTGTTATTTTCAGGTTTGTTCTTTATCATATCAGTATTTGGGGTGATACCACACTGTTTGTGTACCCCTTTATCAAAACTATTTATATAAATGATGCTGAAAATAATCCCCTGTGAGGACACAGGATAGGGATCTGTTCACTATGCATTTAGTTGATTACTCCATACACCTTCCTAGTTTTAGAATAATGGGGAACAAGGACTTCCCTGGAAGTCCTGTGGTTAAGACTCTGTGCTTCCACTGTGGGAGCCACCACTTCAGTCCCTGGTTGTGGAACTAGATCCTGCAAGGTCTTGGGTTTGGCTGCAAGGTGCAGCCAAAAAACAAAATAATGGGGAACACATTTTATGATTAATTATTCTATTCTACAGGTAACCACAGATGATGAAAGAACCAAATTTATGTTATTCTTAATGCATACATTTCATCAATATTAAAAATAAGGAAAATACATTGTTACATATTTTTTAAGTTATGAAAACAATAGCTAAAAAGTAAGGAGGGAATATGTTTGTAGCAGAGAACTCAAACCTGAATAATTATTGCAAATTAATACCAACTTTACTTTCTAGAAACCAAGCCAAGAACAGAAGCATATTGAATCCTATGGTTCTCTGTACCTACTAAATGGAAAAAGTCTCAGTTCATTCATTCAAAGGAGGTTTTTGTTTTTTGTTTTTTTTTTTTTTTGGTGTGTGTGTAGCATTTGTGTGTTTTGTTTTTAATAGTAAACACTTGAGGTACTTATCTTTTTTTGTGAAAAGGATAGTGATCATCAGTTTCATAAAATCTATAAAAGAAATGTTCATTCATCAAGAGAAGCAGGTGACCTCCCATGGGGTTTGGTCTTGTGAGGTGTTTGGATGGAGGGGGAACAGTAGAGTCCAGGTGTGTGTGACATTCTGCTGATGACTTGCTAGGATGGTAGGACCAGGGGAGGCAGAAGAGGAAGCGATGAGCTCCATCCAATCTTCTGTGTAGTCAAGGTTTCAGATGTTTTATAGTTTGAGGCCACCCATGAAAGGGAGTCATTCAACAGTTTTGTTGCAAAGCAGGTCTATGGTACGTTCGAAGAGGGTTTGTTCCATAAAAAATGTTTGACAGAGATTTTTGCCTGGGGCAAGGGCCATTGCCCATTCATATGAAAGTGGAGAGAAGAGTTTCTCCTGAGGCTTTTGTCAAGAAGCAGTAAAGGATTTTCTCAATATTTGATCTGGAGAGTCTGAGGACTTTGGCACCATCACTGTGTAATATTTGGATTTTTTGCACCTAGTAGGCTGCAGTAAGTTAGACAATGAATTTAATCCAGGTACTCCTCCTGTACACCCGAGATAACCACATGTGGTGGCCAGTTGATTAGAACTGTTTATGTTTTCTCTCTAGCTGCTGGTGGTGGTAGTGTTCAGACCCTAATTCAAGTCCAACTGTTTGAGACCTCATGGTCTGCAGCACACCAGGCTTCTCCGTCCTTCACTACCTCCCGGAGTTTGCTCAAACCCATGTCAGCTGAGTTGGTGATGCCATCCAACTATCTCATCCTCTGTCATATACTTCCCCCCCTGCCTTCAATCTTTCCCATCATCAGGATCTTTTCCAATGAGTTGGCTCTTCACATCAGGCAGTCAAAGTACTAGAGCTTAAGCTTGAGCATCAGTTTCTTCCAATGACTATTTAGGGTTGATTTCCTTTAGGATTGACTGGTTTGATCTTGCAGTCCAAGGGACTCTCAAGAGTATTCTCCAACACCACAGTTCAAAAATATCAGTTCTTCCATGTTAAGATTTCTTTATGGTCCAACTCTCACATCCATATATGACTACTAGAAAAACCATCAGTTCAGTTCAGTTCAGTTTGGACGCTCAGTCCTGTCCAACTCTTTGCAACCCTATGGACTGTAGCACACCAGGCCTCCCTGTTCATCACCAACTCCTGGAGTTTACCCAAATTCATGTCCATTGAGTCAGTGATGCCGTCCAACCATCTCACCCTCTGTCATCCCCTTCTCCTCCCACCTTCAATCTTTCCCAGCATCAGGGTCTTTTCAAATGAGTCAGTTATTTGCATCAGGTGGCCAAAGTATTGGAGTTTCACCTTCAGCATCAGTCCTTCCAATGAATATTCAGGACTGATTTCCTTTAGGATGGGCTGGTTGGATCTCCTTGCAGTCCAAGGGACTCTCAAGAGTCTTCTCCAACACCACAGTTCAAAAGCATCAATTCTTAAGCACTCAGCTTTCTTTATAGTCCAACTCTCACATCCATACATGACTGCTGGAAAAAATATAGCTTTGACTAGATGGACCTTTGCTGGCAAAGTAATGTTTCTTGCCAGGAGCCAGTGTGAGGACCTCCGCCCATGGCATAGGTCAGGAGGAAGGAGGCTTCGGCATACGCAAAGGCGGATCGAGCCTTAGGAAACCCCCTGTTCCCTAGCATCTACCCCCCAAACCAGAGTCTACCTACTTTACTGTTTCATGCTCTCACCTATACCTCTGACTTTATGGGGGGCTGACCCCCATTACCTCTCTCAGAGAAGGAGTTAACTTACAGCTCCAAGTCAATAAAAATTTCTGGGCGTGACAGGAGTGTTTCAACTTACGAACTCCACTGAAGGTTATCTAGCCTGCCTTACAAGTTCGTCTGGCCACATGTGATAGTTTACAGCCTCCCAACTGTGAGAGGCATGAGATGTTTTAGACTTACTAAAGGCAGATTCTTTTGGGAAGTTAGAAATTATTAGTATAGTGGGTTGGTTAGGAATTATATTCGTGAAGGGTTTTTCATTTGTTGTGCCAATAATTGCTGCTAATTCCCTGCCCTGGGTGTGACAAGGATATCTCAGGTTAAACCTCTCTGCTGACAGACAACCTCTCAACCATAAACAGCAGAGAGAGTTTGGAGTATTTTGAAAATCTTAATTAGCATAGGGCTTTTTCTCATTGTTGAGTCAATGATTGCCACCAGGCCTCCGTGTCCTTAGGCACCTGGGAATATATTAATGTATTTGGAATATAGAAAAGGAAATATAGTAGTTTTTGATGTTAGCAATGCTAGACTTTTTGAGTTAATGAATTTTTACTTTTATTATAGATCACTGTACTTTGTTATAAATCACTGTGCCCTTGCTATGCAAAAATGTAACTTTATCACTATCTTAAGACTAAATAGATCTTAAGAGGAACATTGGTGAAGGGTTTTCATTTGTCAGGCTGATGTTTGCTGCTAAATCTCCATATTCCCTGTTGGGAAAGACTAGAGATCTCTTCAAGAAAATTAGAGATACCAAGGGAACATTTCATGCAAAGGTGGGCTTAATAAAGGACAGAAATGGTATGGACCTAACAGAAGCAGAAGATATTAAGAAGAGGTGGCAAGAATATACGGAAGAACTGTACAAAAAAGATCTTCACGACCCAGATAGTCATGATGATGTGATCACTAATCTAGAACCAGATATCTTGGAATGTGAAGTCAAGTGGGCGTTAGAAAGCATCACTATGAACAAAGCTAGTGGAGGTGATGGAATTCCAATTGAGCTGTTTCAAATCCTGAAAGATGATGCTATGAAAGTGCTGCACTCAATATGCCAGCAAATTTGGAAAACTCAGCAGTGGCCACAGGACTGGAAAAAGTCAGTTTTCATTCCAATCCCAAAGAAAGGCAATGCCAAAGAATGCTCAAACTATAGCACAATTGCACTCATCTCACATGCTAGTAAAGTAATGCTCAAAATTCTCCAAGTCAGGCTTTAGGCAATACGTGAACTGTGAACTCCCTGATGTTCAAGTTGGTTTTAGAAAAGGCAGAGGAACCAGACATCAAATTGCCAACATCCGCTGAATCATGGAAAAAGCAAGAGAGTTCCAGAAAAACATCTATTTCTGCTTGATTGACTATGCCAAAGCCTTTGACTGTGTGGATCACAATAAACTGTTGAAAATTCTGAAAGAGATGGGAATACCAGACCACCTGACCTGCCTCTTGAGAAACCTGTATGCAGGTCAGGAAGCAACAGATAGAACTGGAAATGGAACAGCAGGCTGGTTCCAAATAGGAAAAGGAGTATGTCAAGGCTGTATATTGCCACCCTGCTTATTTAACTTACATGCAGAGTACATCATGAGAAATGCTGGACTGGAGGAAACACAAGCTGGAATCAAGATTGCCAGGAGAAATATCAATAACCTCAGATATGCAGATGACACCACCCTTATGGCAGAAAGTGAAGAGGAGCTAAAAAGCCTTTTGATGAAAGTGAAAGAGGAGAGTGAAAAAGTTGGCCTAAAGCTCAACATTCAGAAAACAAAGATCATGGCATCCGGTCCCATCACTTCATGGGAAATAGATGGGGAAACAGTGGAAACAGTGTCAGACTTTATTTTTATAGGCTCCAAAATCACTGCAGATGGTGACTGCAGCCATGAAATTAAAAGACGCCTACTCCTTGGAAGAAAAGTTATGACCAACCTAGATAACATATTCAAAAGCAGAGACATTACTTTGCTGACTGAGGTCCGTCTAGACAAGGCTATGGTTTTTCCAGTGCCGATGTATGGATGTGAGAGTTGGACTGTGAAGAAGGCTGAGTGCCAAAGAATTTTGAACTGTGGTGTTGGAGAAGACTCTTGAGAGTCCCTTGGACTGCAAGGAGATCCAACCAGTCCATTCTGAAGGAGATCAGCCCTGGGATTTCTTTGGAAGGACTGATGCTAAAGCTGAAACTCCAGTACTTTGTCCACCTCATGTGAAGAGCTGACTCATTGGAAAATACTCTGATGCTGTGAGGGATTGGGGGCAGGAGGAGAAGGGGACGACTGAGGATGAGATGGCTGTATGGCATCACGGACTCGATCGACGTGAGTCTGAGTGAACTCCAGGAGATGGTGATGAACAGAGAGGCCTGGTGTGCTGCGATTCATGGGGTCGCAAAGAGCCAGACATGACTGAGTGACTGAACTGAACTGATAAGGAATATAACTAGCATATAGGAGAAATAAGTATTAACCTTTAAGATTAATCATGTTAACCTTAGGTTAAATAAATTCCTTTCTTAGCTGTAACCACTACATCCTCACCCTATAGGAATGCAACTTTATCTGGTACCTTCAGAGGGTGGCGCCTGGTTTAAGAAAAAACACCCTTGGAAAAAATAAGTTTTTTGGTTATCTGAAAGAAGGGATCATAAAATGTCCGCAGGCCTCACGGCCAGAAGGTGATGTAAAACCCCTAAGACCTTTATATTTATGTGAAGCACCTGATTTTGATAAAGGTCAGAACTGCTGACCCCCGCTTGACTTTAAAATTTCCATTTGTCTCTATGTGTAACAAAGGTAATATAAGCAAACCTAAAAAATAAAGAAATCGGATCAGTTTCTGGAAAGACTGGTTCCCCCGTGTCGTTCTTTCTCACTCCCCGTTTTTCTGGCTGAATTCCCATCTGGAGCGTGAGTGCTCGCCATGTCTACTTACTTGCCCCTGCTTTTAAGTTCCACGCAAGAAGGAGCCCAAGGAGGGGGACCTTCTGATATCCAAGTGGCGCCAGTGGCCCAACGTAGATGGTGTAAATTCCTTGTCTTGGAATTTTATTGGTATCCCACGTAAACCAAGTTATTCAGCCTCTTTTTCTCCACTAATATTTCCTACTACACTATCCGTTTCCAATCTCTCTATATATCTGTAATTAAATAAGTTTTTTCCTAGGACAATGACTCCATCCCCACTTTGAATTACCCTGGATCCACTGGGGCTGGACTCCGACAGTCTCTATTTTTAAATATGCTGTCTAGGCTGGTTATAGCTTTTCTTCCAAAGAGCAAGCGTCTTTTAATTTCATGGCTGCATTCACCATCTGCAGTGATTTTGGAGCCCAGAAAAATAAAGTCAGCCACTGTTTCCACTGCTTCTCCATCTATTTGCCATGAAGTTATGGGACTGGATGCCATGATCTTTGTTTTCTGAATGTTGAGCTTTAAGCCAACTTTTCACTCTCCTCTTTCACTTTCATCAAGAGGCTCTTTAGTTCTTCACTTTCTGCCATAAGGGTGGTGTCATCTGCATATCTGAGGTTATTGATATTTCTCCTGGCAATCTTAACTCCAGCTTGTGCTTCATCCAGCCCAGAATTTCACATGATGTACTCTGCCTGTAAGTTAAATAAGCAGGGTGGCAATATACAGCCTTGATGTACTCCTTTCCCTCTTTGGAACCAGTTTGTTGTTCCATGTCCAGTTCTAACTGTTGCTTCCTGACCTGCATACAGATTTCTCAAGAGGCAGGTCAGGTGGTCTGGTATTCCCATCTCTTTCAGAATTTTCAACAGTTTGTTGTGATCCACACAGTCAAAGGCTTTGGCATAATCAATAAAGCATAAATAAATATTTTTTCTCGAGCTCTCTTGCTTTTTTGATGATCCAGTGTATGTTGGAAATTTGATCTCTGGTTCCTCTACATTTTCTAAATCCATCTTGAACATCTGGAAGTTCATGGTTCATGTACTGTTGAAGCCTGGCTTAGAGAATTTTGAGCATTACTTTTCCAGTGCGTGAGATTAGTCCAATTTTGTGGCAGCGTTCTTTGGCATTGCCTTTCTTTGGGATTGGAATGAAAACTGACTTTTTCCAGTCCTGTGGCCACTGCTGAGTTTTCCAATTTTGCTGGCATATTGAGTGCAGCACTTATATAGCATCATCTTTTAGGATTTGAAATAGCTCAACTGGAATTCCATTACCTGCACAAGGTTTGTTTGTAGTGACGTTTCCTAAGTCCTACTTGACTTCATATTCCAGGATGTCTGGCTCTAGGTTTTTGATCACACCATAGTGGTTATCCAAGTCAGTAATATCTTTCTGTATAGTTCTTCTGTGTATTTTTGCTCCCTCTTCCTAATGTATTCTTCTTCTATTAGGTTCATACCGTTTCTGTCCTTTATTGTGCCCAACTTTACATGAACTGTTCCTTTGTGATCTCTAATTTTCTTGAAGAAATCTGTAGTCTTTCTTATCTGTTGTTTTCCTCTATTTCTTTGCATCGATTACTGAGGAAGGCTTTCTTATCTCACCTTGACATTCTTTAGAACTCTGCATTGAAATGGGTATATCTTTCATTTTCTCCTTTGCCTTTAGATTCTCTTCTTTTCTCAGATATTTGTAAGGCCTCCTCAGACAACCACTTTGTTTTTTCACATCTCTTTTTCTCAGGGATAGTTTTGATCACCACCTCCTGTACAATGTCATGAACCTCTGTCCATAGTTCTTCAGGCACTCTGTCGATCTGATCTAATCCCTTGAATCTATTTCTCACTTCTGCTGTATAATCATAAGGGATTTGATTTAGGTTGATTTAGGTTATACCTGAATGGTCTAGTGGTTTTCCCTACTTTCTTCAATTTAAGTGTGATTTTTGCAATAAGGAGTTCATGATCTGAGCCACAGTCAACTCCCAGTCTTGTTTTCGCTCACTGTGTAGAGCTTCTGCATCTTTGGCTGCCAATAATATAATCAATCTTATTTCAGTGTTGACCATCTTGTGATGTCTATGTATAGAGTCTTCACTTGTGTTGTTGGAAGAGGGTCTTTGCTATGACCAGTGTGTTCTCTTAGCAAAACTCTGTTAGCCTTTGCTCTGTTTCATTTTGTACTCCAAGGTCAAACTGTTAGTCCAGGTATCTCTTGACTTCCTACTTTTTCATTCCAGTCCCCTATGATGAAAATGACTTTGTGTATGTGTGTGTGTGTGTGTGTGTGTGTGTGTGTGTGTGTTAATTCTAGAATGTGTTGTAGGTCTTCATAGAGCCATTCAACTTCAGCTTCCTTGGCATTAGTGGTTGGGGCTTAAGTTTGGATTATCATGATATTGAATGGTTTGCTTTGGAAATGAATGGAGATCATTCTCTTATTTTTGAGATTGCATTCAAGTACTGCATTTTGGACTCTTGTTGACTATGAGTGCTACTCCATTTCTTTTTTTTTTATTTTTTACTGGTATAGTTTATGTAAAGGATGGGATATTTTCCACTTTCACCATTCTGTGGTACTTTTTTCTTGATATGCCCAAGTGCTGGAAATTTGCTAAAATATGTTTTATTTATTTATTTATTTATTTTTAAATTTTATTTTTTTTAAATTTTATTTTTACTTTATTTTACTTTACAATACTGTATTGGTTTTGCCATACATTGACATGAATCCACCACGGGTGTATACGAGCTCCCAATCCTGAATCCCCCTCCCACCTACCACCCCATATCATCTCTCTGGATCATCCCTGTGCACCAGCCCCAAGCATCCTGTATTCTGTATCGAACATAGACTGGCATTTCGTTTCTTCAATGCCATTCTCCCAAATCATCCCACCCACTCCCTCTCCCTCAGAGTCCAAAAGTCCGTTCTATACATCTGTGTCTCTTTTGCTGTCTTGCATACAGGGTCATCATTACCATCTTTCTAAATTCCATATATATGTGTCAGTATACTGTATTGGTGTTTTTCTTTCTGGCTTACTTCACTCTGTATAATTGGCTCCAGTTTCATCCATCTCACTAGAACTGATTCAAATTTATTCTTTTTAATGGCTGAGTGATACTCCATTGTGTATATGTACCATAGCTTTCTTATCCATTCATCTGCTGATGGACATCTAGGTTGTTTCCATGTCCTGGCTATTATAAACAGTGCTGCAATGAACATTGGGGTACATGTGTCTCTTTCAATTCTGGTTTCCTCGGTGTGTATGCCCAGCAGTGGGTCATAAGGCAGTTCTAGTTGCAATTTTTTAAGGAATCTCCACACTGTTTTCCATAGTGGCTGTACTAGTTTGCATTCCCACCAACAGTGTAAGAGGGTCCCCTTTTCTCCACACCCTCTCCAGCATTTATTGCTTGTAGGCTTTTGGATCGCAGCCATTCTGACTGGTGTGAAATGGTACCTCATTGTGGTCTTGATTTGCATTTCTCTGATAATGAGTGATGTTGAGCATCTTTTCATGTGTTTGTTAGCCATCCGTATGTCTTCTCTGGAGAAATGTCTATTTAGTTTTTTGGCCCATTTTTTGATTGGGTGGTTTATTTTTCTGGAGTTGAGCTGCATAAGTTGCTTGTATATTTTTGAGATTAGTTGTTTGTCAGTTGCTTCATTTGCTATTATTTTCTCCCATTCCGAAGGCTGTCTTTTCATCTTGCTTATAGTTTCCTTTGTTGTGCAGAAGCTTTTAATTTTAATTAGATCCCATTCGTTTATTTTTGCTTTTATTTCCAGTATTCTGGGGGGTGGATCATAGAGGATCCTGCTGTGATTTATGTCTGAGAGTGTTTTGCCTCTGTTCTCCTCTAGGAGTTTTATAGTTTCTGGCCTTACGTTTAGATCTTTAATCCATTTTGAGTTTATTTTTGTGTGTGGTGTTAGATAGTGATCTAGTTTCATTCTTTTACAAGTGGTTGACCAGTTTTCCCAGCACCACTTTTAAAGAGATTGTCTTTACTCCATTGTATATTCTTGCCTCCTCTGTTGAAGATAAGGTGTCCATAGGTGCATGGGGTTTATCTCTGGGCTTTCTATTTTGTTACATTGATCTATATTTCTGTTTTTGTGCCAGTACCATACTGTCTTAATGACTGTGGCTTTGACTCCATTTCTTCTAATGGATTCTTTCCCACAGTAGTAGATATAATGGTCATTTAATTAAATTCTCCCATTCCCATCCATTTTAGTTCATTGATTCTAAAACTGCCAATGTTCATTCTTGCCATCCATCACCTATTTGACCACTTCCAATGTACCTTGATTAATGGACCCAACATTCTAGGTTCCTATGCAGTATTGCTCTTTACATCATCGGACTTTTTCTCACCACCAGACACATCTACAACTAGGCATTGTCTCTGCTTTTGCTTAGCCTCTTCATTCCTTCTGGAGATATTTCTCTGCTCTTCTCCAATAGCATATTGGGCACCTACCGACCTGTAGGGTAGGTCTGTGCTGTAAATAATAACACTGCTGCTTTCTCTAAATAGTAACTAAGAGTGTATCTTAGGGCTTCCCAGTTGTCTCATTGATAAAGAATCCACCTGTCAATGTAGGACACACAGGAGACAGGTTCAGTCCCTGGGCTGGGAAGATCCCCTGGAGGAGGACAGGGCAATCCACTCCAGTATTCTTGCCTGGATAATCCGAGGGACAGAGGAGTGTGGCAGACTACAGTCCATGGGGTCTCAAAGAGTCAGACATGATTGAGCAACTGAGAAAGCAAGAGTGTATCTTAAAGGTCACTGCTGTAGCCACCAACAAAAGGAAGGACACCTGACTGGTGTGCCCAGAAGGCATAAGCCTGCTTCATATGAAGCAGGTTTCAGATTTGCTCCAAGGACTACTGATGTTCTGACATTTATTTTCAGGTGCTATGGCCTAACTGCCCCTGGAAACTTATGCTGACATTTTAATCTGATGACATATTGGCATCTGATTATTATGGGACTTTGGGGGCACAGTTTTGGAAAAGTGAGCATAGCAATGGTCAGTCATGGACAAGTAGATAAAACCAGGATGGCATTTGCTTTCCTTTCTCTAGTCAACTTTTTGCATTTGCCAATGCCTCAATGATGAAGCCATATCCAAGTTCTATCTGAAAGATGCTGGGATCAACTAGTAGTGTCTGCCATGGCCATTGTTAGGGGAGAGTTAGCACATGTGTCAGGCATATTAGGTTCTTGGATCCTAATACATGGATCCTAATACCATGGATCATGAAGTCTGCTATTTTAAGGGGTTCTCATGCCAGATTCCCAGGGACTTTGTTCAACATAAGGTAATTAACGGGGCTTCCCAGGTGGAGCTAGTGGTAAATGCAGGGGATGTCAGAGATGTGGGTTCGATCCCTGGGTTGGGAAGATCTAGGTATTCTTCCCTGGAGAATTCCATGGACAGAGGAGCCTGGTGGGCTACAGTCCATGGCATTGCAAAGAGCTGGACATGACAGAAGCGACTGAGCACAAGGTGATTATTAAGATTAATAAGATATTACATATCTTATTAAAATATGCAATAATGCTAAGACTGTTGGATATTAGCTGAGTAAGATTTGGTGGTTTTCTGAACACAAATAACAAAGTCTGGAGAAAAATGCACATCATCACACACAGGCATCCTTAACCTTGATTATTCTCCCTCTGAGACACTGCAGCTGTGATTAAAAGCACAACCTTGGGAATAAGATAGTGTGGGTCTCATGCCCAGGTCTATCAGTTAGGTGGGTTAATACAGTTAATAACTGGGCAGTCAGTGCTCTTAATCCCTTAGTCTCTGGGGATCTCAAGAGGATTTCTTGAGTAGATTCTTGTAAAATGCCTGCTGGCCACTACCAAAGGCATTAGAACCTTGAATAAGAGGCGATTGAGAACTTATTCACAACTAGCTGGTCTCACATAGCTTGAATAATAACCTGCATCAGGGCTATCAGCCCGAGGGTCCCTCTGCCAAGGAAGATCTGCACCCCACACTTGTGGGGTGTGTCCCCAAATGTCCTCAGGGTTATGGGAAACACAGTTGTCAGTCCTGTGAACTATAGGTTTACACGTCTGTGACTGTGGGCTGATGCTATGGCTGTGACATAGTCTGCTTCAGGATAGCGAGCTCAGTGCTTGTGGCAAAAAGATGCTACTTTGGGCAACATAACAACAGAGCCTTGACATCCCCTCTCCCCCAGTACTACTTAACTTTTTGGCAGACCTTCCAGTTCACTTATCCTGGCATTCTGCTTAGCCCTAAGTGAGATTTGAAAGAAACAGGATAGATTTTCATGGGTCCAGATTCCCTTGGCCTATAACTCTTGGCTTTGAGGTGAAGTAGGTGATGGGGTGTTTGGGTTCCCTGGTGTTCCAGGCTGAGATAATACCTGACTTCTAAAGTTGACCCCACCTTCCATCCCTGCTGGAGAGAATCAGCTGCACTTTGATCTCCTGACAGGGAAGCAGATGAGGGAGGCCACACTGAAGAGTTCACTCCAGGACTCTCCCTGGGGGAACCTCCACATCTGCTTCCTGCTCAGAAGCCCTGTCTGTGATGAACAGTGTTGATGTCGCTCTCTGTGGAGTGGAAATGGGAGCCTGGTTCTAGTGAGTTTTCTCCACTTTCTGGAGCTGGGTTTTCAGATCCTCCTGACAGGGTGATGGGCCCCAGAATTCACCTGTATCATCCCTGTAAGCACCCAGTGTCCAGACTGGCTGACTTCTGGGGGTGGTTGGGACATCTGTAGGGATGCAGAAAAGACCTGAACAGATCTCCCAGAATTTCTTATTTGGAGCTTGAGCTTAATCTGAGTTTATGTTGCTCTTACAACACAAAGTTATAGGCAGCTAAAAAGTTACTCAATAGAGTGAAGAGAGAGAGCAGTGTGGATGCTGAAATGAGAACACAGGTACCCAACTGGATGATCAAAAGCATCACTGAATCACTTTCAACTCTGTGCCTAAATGAAGTAAAAAGGGGAAAGGTTAGAACGTGTCACTGTTCAGAGAAGGGTTTTTCCTTAAAGCAATATTACAGCTGATGGTCCCTAACAGTTAGGTTCCTGGTCAGATGTCCCAGGCAGGAAAGAGTCCCACTCAGGGCTGAGTGGATGGTCACCTGGCCCCTAGCCCAGGCTGTCCTCCCCTAGCCCAGGGCTTTCCACCCTCTCTGAGCCCCAGTGACTTACAAGAGGAAGCCAGCTCCTTCCTTCCATCTTTCTTTTTAAAAATTAATTAATTAATTTTAATTGGAGGCTAATTACTTCACCATATTGTAGTGTTTTTTGTCATACATTGACATGAATCAGCCAAGGGTGTACATGTGCCCCCCATCCTGAACCCCCCTCCCACCTCCTTCCCCATCCCACCCCTCAGGGTCATCCCAGTACACTGGACGTGAGCACCCTGTCTCATGCATTGAACATGGACTGGCGATCTATTTCATATATGGTAATATACACATTTCAATACTATTCTCTCAAATCACCCCACCCTCGCCTTCTCCCACAGAGTCCAAAGTCTGTTCTTTACATCTGTGTCTCTTTTTTGTCTCACATATAGGATCATTGTAACCATCTTTCTTAATTCCACATATATGCATTAATATACTGTATTGGTGTTTTTCTTTCTGACTTATTCCACTCTGTATAACAGGCTCCAGTTTCATCCACCTCATTAGAACTGATTCAAATGTATTCTTTTTAATAGCTGAGTAATATTCCATTTTGAATATGTACCATAACTTTCTTACCATTCATCCACCAATGGACATATAGGTTGCTTCCATGTCCTAGCTATTGTAAACAGTGCTGCAGTGAACATTGGGGTACACGTGTCTCTTTCAATTCTGATTTCCTCAGTATGTATTCCTAGCAGTGGGATTGCTGAGTCATATGGCAGTTCTATTTGAAGTTTTTAAAGGAATCTCCACACTGTTCTTCATAGTGGCTATACTAGTTTGTATTCCCACCAACAGTGTAAGAGGGTTCCCTTTTCTCTGCACCCTCTCCAGCATTTATTGTTTGTAGACTTTTGGATAGCAGCCATTCTGACTGGCATGAGATGGTACCTTGTTGTGGTTTTGATTTGCATTTCTCTGATAGTGAGTGATGTTGAGAGTCTTTTCATGTGTCTGGTAGCCATCAGTATGTCTTCTTTGGAGAAATGTCTATTTAGTTCTTTGGCCCATTTTTTGATTGGGTCGTTTATTTTTCTGGAGTTGAGCTGTAGGAGTTGCTTGTATATTTTTGAGATTAATTCTTTGTCAGTTGCTTCATTTGATATTATTTTCTCCCATTCTGAAGGCTGTCTTTTCACCTTACTTATAGTTTCCTTTGCTGTGCAAAAGCTTTTAATTTTAATTGGGTCCCATTTGTTTATTTTTGCTTTTATTTCCATTACTCTGGCAGGTGGGTCATAGAGGATCCTGCTGTGATTTATGTCAGAGAGTGTTTTGCCTATGTTTTCCTCTAGGAGTTTTATAGTTTCTGGTCTTACATTTAGATCTTTAATCCATTTTGAGTTTATTTTTGTGTATGGTATTAGTGTTCTAGTTTCATTCTTTTACAAGTGGCTGACCAGTTTTCCCAGCACCACTTGTTAAAGAGATCGTCTTTTCTCCATTGTGTATTCTTGCCTCCTTTGTCAAAGATAAGTTATCCAGAGGTGCATGGGTTTATCTCTGGGCTTTCTATTTTGTTCCATTGATCTATAGTACTTTGTGCCAGTACCATACTGTCTTGATGACTCTAGCTTTGTAGTAGAGCCTGAAGTCAGGCAGGTTGATTCCTCCAGTTCCATTCTTCTTTCCTTGGTGGATTCATGTCAATGTATGGCAAAACCAATACAGTATTGTAAAGTAAAATAAAGTAAAAATAAATTTTTTTTTAAAAAAGATTGCTTTGACTATTCGAGGTTTTTTGTATTTCCATATAAATTGTGAAATTATTTGTTGTAGTTCTCTGGAAAATACCATTGGTAGCTTGATAGGGATTGCATTGACTCTATAGATGGCTTTGAGTACTATACTCATTTTCACTATATTGATTCTTCTGATCCATGAACATGGTATATTTCTCCCTCTATTTGTGTCATCTTTAATTTCTTTCATCAGTGTTTTATAGTTTTCTATATTCAAGTCTTTTTTCTCTTTATGTAGATTTATTCCTAAGCATTTTATTCTTTTCATTGCAATGGTGAATGGAATTGTTTCCTTTATTTCTCTGTTTTCTCATTGTTATTGTATTGGAATGCAAGGAATTTCTGTGTGTTGATTTTATATTCTGCAACTCTACTATATTCATTGATTAGCTCTAGTAATTTTCTGGTGGTGTTTTTAGGGTTTTCTATGCATAGGAACATGTCATCTGCAAACAGTGAGAGTTTTATGTCTCCTTTTCCAATCTGGATTCCTTTTATTTCTTTTTCTTCTCTGAGTGTTGTGGCTAAAGCTTCCAAAACTATGTTGAATAGTAGTGGTGAGAGTGGGCACCCTTGTCTTATTCCTGATTTTAGGGTAAATGCTTTCATTTTTTCATCACTGAGGATAATGTTTACTGTGGGTTTGTCATATATAGCTTTTATTATGTTGAGATATGTTCTTTCTATGCCTGCTTTCTGGAGGATTTTTAGTATAAATGGGTGTTGAGTTTTGTCAAAGGCTCTCTCTGTTTCTACTGAGATAATCATATGGTTTATATCTTTCAATTTGTTAATGTAGTATATCACACATTGATTGATTAATTTTTGAATATTGAAGAATCCTTGCAACCCTGGGATAAAGCCCACTTGGTCATGATGTGTGATCTTTTTAATATGCTGTTGGATTCTGTTTGCTAGAATTTTGTTGAGGATTTTTGCATCTATGTTTGTCAGTGATATTCACCTGTAGTTTTCTCTTTTTGTGGCATCTTTGTCTGGTTTTGGTATTAGGGTGATGGCAGCCTCATAGAATGAGTTTGGATGTTTATCTTCCTCTTCAATTTTCTGGAAGAGTTTGAGTAGAATAGGTATTAGCTGTTCTCTAAATTTTTGTTAGAATTCACCTGTGAAGTCCTGGGCTTTTGTTTGTTGGAGATTTCTGATTACAGTTTCCATTTCCATGCTTGTGATGGGTCTGTTAAGATTTTCTATTTCCTCCTGATTCAGTTTTGGAAAGTTATACTTTTCTAAGAATTTATCCATTTCTCCTAAGTTGTCCATTTTATTGTCATATAGTTGCTGATAGTAGTCTCTTATGATCCTTTGTATTTCTGTGTTGTCTGTTGTGATTGCTCCATTTTCATTTCTAATTTTGTTGATTTGATTCTTTCCCCTGTTTTTCTTGATGAGTCTGGCTAATGGTTTGTCTATTTTATTTATCCTCTCAGAGAACCAGTTTTTAGTTTTGTTGATTTTTGCTATAGTCTCCTTTGTTTCTTTTTCATTAATTTCTGCCCTATTTTTTATGATTCCTTTCCTTCTACTAACCCTGGGGTTCTTCATTTCTTCTTTTTCTAGTTGCTTTAGGTGTAGACTTAGGTTATTTATTTGATTTTTCTCTTGTTTCTTGAGGTAAACTTGTATTGCTATGAACCTTCCCCTTAGCACTGCTTTTACTGAATCATATAGGTTTTGGGTTGTTGTGTTTTCATTTTGATTTGTTTCTATGGGCATTTTGATTTCTTTTTTAATTTCTTCTGTGATTTGTTGGCTATTCAGCACCGTGTTGTTCAGCCTCCATATGTTGGAATTTTAAATTGTTTTTCTCCTGTAATTGAGATCTAATCTTACTGCATTGTGGTCAGAAAAGATGCTTGGAATGATTTCATTTTTTTTGAATTTACCAAGGATAGATTTATGGCTCAGGATGTGATCTATCCTGAAGAAGGGTCCATGTGCACTTGAGAAAAAGATGAAGTTCATTGTTTTGGGGTGAAATGTCCTATAGATATCAATGATGTCTAACTGGTCCATTGTATCATTTAAAGTTTGTGTTTGCTTGCTAATTTTCTGTTTCTATCCATAAGTGTGACTGGTTTATTAAAGTCTATGACTATTGTGTTACTGTTAATTTCCCCTTTCATACTTGTTGGCATTTGCCTTACATATTGCGGTGCTCCTGCTGCTGCTAAGTCACTTCAGTCATGTCCGAGTCTGTGCGACCCCATAGACGGCAGCCCACCCTGGGATCCTCCAGGCAAGAACACTGGAGTGGGTTGCCATTTCCTTCTCCAATGCATGAAAGTGAAAAGCCAAAGTGAAATTGCTCAGTCGTGTCCAACTCTTAGCGACCTCATGGACTGCAGCCTGCCAGGCTTCTCCATCCATGGGATTTTCCAGGCAAGAGTACTGGAGTTGGGTGCCATTGCCTTCTCCACGGTGGTCCTAGTTGGGTGCATATATATTTATAATTGTTATGCTTTATTCTTGGATTGATCCTTGATCATTATGTAGTGTCCTTCTTTGTCTCTTTTCACATCCTTTATTTCAAAGTTTATTTTATCTGATATGAGTATTGCTACCCCTGCTTTCTTTTGGTCCCCATTTGCATGAAATATATTTTTCCAGCCCTTCACTTTCGGTCAGTATGTGTCCCTTGTTTTGAGGTGGGTCTCTTGTAAACAGCATATATAGGGGTCTTGTTTTTGTATCCATTCTGCCAGACTATGTCTTTTGGTTGGGGCATTCATCCCATTTACATTTAAGGTAATTATTGATAGGTATGATCCTGTTGCCGTTTACTTTGTTGTTTTGGGTTTGAGTTTATAAACCTTTTCTGTGTTTTCTGTCTAGAGAAGATCCTTTAGTATTTGTTGAAGAGCTGGTTTGGTGGTGCTGAATTCTCTCAGCTTTTGCATGTCTTTAAAGCTTTTGATTTCTCCTTCATATTTGAATGAGATCCTTTCTGGGTATAGTAATCTGGGTTGTAGGCTTTTCTCTTTCATCACTTTAAGTATGTCCTGTCATTCCCTTCTAGCCTGAGGAGTTTCTATTAAAAAATCAGCTGTTATCCTTATGGGAATCCCCTTGTGTGTTATTTGTTGTTTTTCCCTTGCTGCTTTTAATATTTGTTCTTTGTGTTTGATGTTTGTTAATTTGATTAATATGTGTCATGGGGTGTTTTGCCTTGGTTTTATCCTGTTTGAGACTCTCTGGGTTTCTTGAACTTTGGTGACTATTTCCTTCTCCATTTTAGGGAAGTTTTCAACTATTATCTCCTAAAGCATTTTTTCATGGCCTTTCTTTTTGTCTTCTTCTAGGACTCCTATGATTCGAATGTTGGGGTGTTTAACATTGTCCCAGAGGTCTCTGATGTTGTCCTCATTTCTTTTAATTCTTTTTTCTTTTTTCCTTTCTGCCTTATTTATTTCTACCATTCTCTCTTCCACCTCATTTATCTTATTTTCTGCCTCAGTTATTCTACTGTTGGTTCCCTCTAGGGTGCTTTGGTCTCAGTTATTGCATCATTCATTATTGATTTACTCTTTTTTATTTCTTCTAAGTCCTTGTTAAAATTTTCTTGCATCTTCTCAGTCCTTGTCTCCAGACTATTTATCTGTAATTCCATTTTATTTTCAAGATTTTGGATCATTTTTACTGATCATTCAGATCATTATTCTGAATTCATTTTGAAGTAGACTCCCTATTTCCTCCTCTTTTGTTTGGTTTGGTGGGCATTTATCATGTTCCTTTACCTGCTGAATATTTCTCTGCCTTTTCATCTTGTTTAGATTGCTGTGTTTGGGGTGGCCTTTCTGTATGCTGGAATTTTGTGGTTCCTCTTTATTGTGACGGTTCCTCCCTGTGGGTGTGGCTGGATGAGAGACTTGTCAAGGTTTCCTGGTTAGGGAAGCTTGCATTGGTGTTCTGGTGGGTGGAGCTGGATCTCTTCTCTCTGGAGTGCAGTGAACTGTCCAGTAGTGAATTTTGAGGTGTCTATGGGTGACTTAGCAGCAGCAGCAGCAGCATGGGTTTAGTGTGACTTTTGGCCACGTGTATTTTAATGCTTGGGGTTATGTTCCTACATTGTTGGAGAATTAGCTTGGTATGTATGTCTTGCTCTGAAACTTGTTGGCTCTTGGGTAGAGCTTGGTTTCACTGTAGGTATGGAGGCTTTTGGATGAGGTCTTGTTGATGAATGTTCCATGGAGTCAGGAGTTTTCTGGTGTTCTCGGGTTTTGGATTTAAGCCTCTTGCCTCTGGCTTTCAGTTATTCTTACAGTAGCCTCAAGACTTTTCCATCCATACAGTGCCAATGATAAAACATCTAGGTTAATGGTGAAAAGATTCTCCATGGTGAGGGATACCCAGAAAGATTCACAGAGTTACATGGAGAAGAGAAGAAGGAGGAGGGAGATAGAGGTGACCAGGAGGAGAAGAGGGGGAGTCAAAAGAAGAGAAACCATCTAACCAGCAATCAGTTCCCTAAGTGTTCTCTACAGCCTGGAACATCAAAGAGATCCACAGAGTTAGGCAGAGAAGAGAAGAGGGAGGGAGGAGATAGAGGTGACCACCTTTCAAAGAGAATGGGCTGCCTTTCTGGGTGCCTGTCCTCCGCCAGCATTCAGAAGTTGTTTTGTGGAATTTGTACAGCATTCAAAGGATCTTTTGATGAATTTGTGGGGGAGAAAGTGGTCTCCCCTTCCTATTCCTCTGCCATCTTAGGACCGCCCCTTCTCCTTCCTTCTTTATAGAAATGGGGACACTAAACACAAGGGCAGGTTCTGTGTTTTTACTTGTTTGTACCTCAACCCCTCCAAATGTGCAGTGCCCAGGTGCACGTCTGTACTGACTGAACTGTCACCAGGCAGGCATTCAGATACTGGACTAAGGAGTGAGGACCTGAAATTAGTCTGGAGTTTCCCCTGGTTTCTTTCCCCCATCATTTTATAAAATCTCTGTAGCCTCATGTAAGATGCATTACTAACTTCCCATAAACAACCTAGTTGTACTAACAAATCTTCTCTAGGATACACACAGGTAAAAAGTGATGTCAGTATTTCCTGCTGATACAGCACAAGTTATCACTCATCCCAGACAGAGGTCAGAGGCTCACTATGTGCCCCTGGCAATAGCAAGTAACATCCTTGTTCATGGTGGGGAATGAGAAATGTAAGGGTCCTTCCTGCCTGGCAGCCTGCAGCCCAGCTGTTCCTTGACAGGCAAGAGCCTCACCCTGGTGCTCATGGTCAATGTGCTCTTAGAGACGATGGCAGGAAATGAATGGGCAGTCATGTGACATCAGGCCCCAAACCACATGAAGTCACTCAAAAGATGGACACCGAGGCCGCTGTCAGATTCTAATAGAGTGATGTCAGTGTCATGTGCCACAGTGCCCTCCAAACAACAGGACAGGTGTCCAACAGGCAGATACAAAAACATCTATCAGGTTCCCAGGGCAGAAGTCAAGACCATTCAAAGGCTCTTCATCTGTCGGGTCCTGTGGGCACAAGGGCAGTGCAGTGCCAGGTGCTCCGTGACCCACACAGAGGCTCCTGGAGCAGGTGCAGGGAGAGGCCCAGGACGGGGGAGGTGGCAGACTGTCCCCTCCCTTACTCGTCTCACCCTGTCTTGGGTCTGGCTGTGGTCCAGGGTGGGGCATGTACTGACTCTATCCCAGCCCTTAGGTTACTCATCTAAGGTGGAACAAAACACAGGTGGCTTACCAAAGTTCAGTGTGGTGAGGACTCTAATGAGGAATTAAATTTTAAAATGCTACTGATTCAAAAATTAGTGAACAGTAATTAGTCACCCATGAAAAAGAATGAAATGTTACCATTTGCAGCAACATTGATGGACTTAGGGAATATTATTATTAGTAAAATAAGTCAGAGAAAGACACATATGTTATCACTTATACATGGAATCTAAAAATAATACAAATGAATCTATACACAAACTAGAAATAGACTCAGAGGCATAAAAAACAAACTTGTGGTTACCAAAGGGCATTGGGAAAGAGTGAGGAGCAAATTAGAAATATGGGATTAATAGACACACTACTATTAATACATCAAATAGATAACAAGGATTAAGTGTAAAGCACAGAGAATTTTATTCAGTATCTTGTAATCACCTATAATGGAATATAATCAGAGAAAAGAACTGAATGACTATACTACATACCTGAAACTAGCAGATTATTATAAATCAAATATACTTCAGTATACTTTAAAAAAATTGTGAGCAATGTCCATCTGGAAAGATGCCAGAAGAATATGGAGGGAGGAATATTTGAGAGGACCTTGATGAAAGAACCAGTAAAGAACTTCGTTATCTAAATCTAGCTGGGATTTTGAATTTGATCAAAGATAGTTTCAAAGAGAATCTCTCATTCCCGGATCATTAAAGTGAAGCTTGGTGTGAGCAGGAGTTTGAGGGTCACGTGGAGGATTTCCTTTGGCAGGACATGTGACCACAGAGCCTGGGAGGCAGTTGGTTTCCTCTCATCCAGCCTCCCTGACTTTCTCTGTCATGTGTCTGTCTCTGCTTCCCCAGCTCGGAGCCTGGTGTTTTCCCACTTATCATCTTCTCTCCAGGGACTCTGGACCATCCGGGCATACAAAGCAAAAAAGAAGTTTCAGGAGCTGTTTGATGCACACCAGGATTTGCACTCAGGTCTGTATGTTTCTGGAGATGACTTCTAAGGATGGGATGTGCTGCCTTCTGAGGCTGACTCCCATTCAGGTGGCTTGGCTGGCCAGCACCTCACTGTGTGTCAGCCCACGTGGCCCTCTGAACACCTGTCTCCCCCACCCCTTCCTCTCAGGATCTCCTCTATGTTCCCCTGTTCCCCCCCTCACAGCCCTGCTTTTCTCCCCTGACTGGCCTGCATTGTCCTTCCATCACTGTGCCCTGTGGACGTCTGTCTCTTTAAGGCAGGAGTCAGTAAACTTTTCTTTTTTCAAAGGTCCAAATAGAAAATATTGTAGGCTTTGTGTGCTGTCTCTATTGTAACTACTCATCTTTGCTATTGTAGCACAAAGACAGGCAAAGATCATACATTAGTCAATGGCTGTATGCCAATAAAATTTTATTTTCAGAACCAAGTGGTGGCTGTTCTTGCCCCTCAGGGTGTGCTTTGCCAACTCTTTTGAGAGCAGACATTGAAGGTAGTAGAAGTATTGAGGAAAATAAGTTCCTGATTTGCTACCCACTTGATTATGCTTTGTATCAGTGAAGTTTGTTTGTTTTCCATCTAGGTAGAAAATTCAGAATTTCCTCTAAGTCTATAAAATCCTGGCCAAACTTTCCAATCATTAGTGTATTTTGAAGATAACATGGCATTTGAAAGCCACATGCAGATCCTGTTAGCTGATGGTCGTGTGGACACTGGCTCCTAAGAATAACCACCTCAGGCCCTGTAGAGAGGGCAGAAGGTGCTGGAGCTATGCTCTCTGCTGTCAGAGCTGGAACAGCTGACTCTCTGAGAGGAGGATCTTCATGTTGAGGCCCAGCACTGCAGGGAACACACCAATGAGATGTTTTTCCATCTTCTTTCCTGTGATGGTATTTTTCTTGATAACCCATGGGTTGAAGTTTTCAAAGCATGCTTCCTGGACCGATTCCTGCATGTCCCATATGTTGTTTTGTGTTGAACCTAGTTTTCTGGAATCTTCAGGTTCCTTTGAAGTTACAGGTGTATAACTTTGCTGTTCTATCTTGTGTAAAATCTTCTGTAGCTTAACTGAAGAAAATGCTCTCCCTCATGAAAAGCAGCTAACATTGTTTTCCTGTTTATGTATTACACTTGTTATGATTCACAAACCAGAGGCTTGGTTCCTGCTTTTGACGACGTCCCGCTGGCTTGCTGTGTATCTGGATGTCACCTGTGCCATCTTTGTCACTGTTGTTGCCTTTGGAGCCCTGATTATGGTGGAATGTAAGTACAAATATGAATATTTGTGGTATGTTTACATTTTATAGCTTTGTTTGTAGTTATTAAACTGTTTTCATCTTGTCTAATATATACTCTTTGGTTCTAATGAGTTGTATTAAAGTGTCTGCAGCATGTGACTCCACAGTGTGTCCATGTGAAGTAATTTGTGTCTTGATGAGAACTTTTATCTTTTTTCACTCTTACTTATTTATTTACAGTAGGTCCTATTGAGATCATTAAAAAATTTCTTTTTGATTGGCATATAGTTGATTTATGATGTGTTGACTTCAGGTGTATAGCCAAGTGAATCTGTTACACATATATCCACTTTTTAAAAGACTCTTTTTCCATACTCCATAAACATTGGGGTGCCTGTATTTTTTTTAGTAATTTGTGTTTTGATTAATACTTCAAATGAATAGTCCTTTAGAAAAGAATTTCTGATTTTCACTTTCGGAATCTTTAGGAGCAAAACCCAGGTATGACATGCCTGCTCCAGCAGACCTGTGGTGTCTTAGGCCACTGCTTTGGCTCACTCAGGCCATTCTTTAATTTTTGTCTTAAGTTTTACTGGGGTATAGTTAATTTACACTGTTGTCTTAGTTTCTGATGTACAGCAAAATAAATCTGCTATCAGTTCAGTTCAGCCGCTCAGTCGTGTCCGACTCTTTGCGACACCATGAATTGCAGCACGCCATGTTGCTGCCAATGGCATTATTTTGCCCTTTTTTTTTGTTTTTATGGCTGGGTAACATTCCATTGTATGTATGGTACCGTATCTTCCTTGTCCATTGCTCTGTTGACAAGCATTTAGGTTGCTTCCATGTCCTGGCTATTGTAAATAGTCCTGCAGTGAATATTAGGGTGCCATGTATCCTTATAAATTACGGTTTTCTCTGGAAACCGTATATGCCCTGGAGTGAGATTGCTGGATCTTATAGTAGCTCTATTTTTAGTTTTTTAAAGGAACCTCCATATTGTTCTCCATAGTGGCTGTATCAGTTTACATTCCCACCAACAGTGTAGGGGGGTTCCCTTTTCTCCACATCCTCTTCAGTACTTATTGTTGTAGACTTTTTTAAAAAATATAAATTTATTTATTTTAATTGGAAGTTAATTACTTTACAATATTGTATTGGTTTTGCCATACATCAACACGAATCTGCCACAGGTATACATGTGTTCCCCATTCTGAACCCATTCTGACTGGTGTGAGGAGAAACTTCACTGTAGTTTTTTGCTTAAAAAATTTTTTTTTTCACTGTAATTTTGATATGCCTTTTTCTAGTAATTAGAGATGTTGACCATCTTTTCATGTGCTTTTTGGCCATCAATATGTCTTCTTTGGAGAATGTTTGTTTTAATCTTATGACCATTTTTTGATTAGACTGTTTACTTATTTATTTTTGATATTGAACTGCATGAACTCTTTGTATATTTTGGAGAGTAATCACTTGTCAGTCACTACATTTGGAAATATTTCTCCCATTCTACAGGTTGTCTTTGGTATTTTTTATGTTTTTTTTTTTTTGGCTGTTCAAAAGTTTTTAAGCTTAATTGAGTCCCATTTTTTTTGGTGTGTGTTTTATTTATTTTTATTGCTCTAGGAGGTGGGTAAAAAAGCTTGCAGCAATTTATATCAGAGAGAGTTCTCCCTATGTTTTCATCTTAAAGTCTTCTAGTGTCTGGTCTTACATTTATGTCTGTAATCTATTTGAGTTTACTTTTATTTATGATTTTAGGGAGTGTTCTGATTTTATTCTTTTACATGTAGCTGTCCAGTTTTCCCAGCACCAGTTATTAATGAAATTGTCTTTTCTCCATTGTGTATTCTTGCTTCCTTTGCCATAGGTGACATAGGTACGTGGGCTTTTCTCTGGAATTTCTGTTCTATTCCATTGATCTATATTTCTGTTTTTGGTGCCAGTAGAATACTGTTTCAATTACTGTAGCTTTGTGGTATAGTCTGAAGACAGGGCACGTGATTCCGCCTAGCTTCATTTTTCTTTGTTTTTCTCACGATTACATTGTCTATTCATGGTATTTTGTGTTTCCATACAAAATATAGATTTCTTTGTTCTAATTCTCTGAAAAATGCCATTGGTAATTTGATAGGGGTGGCATTGAATCTGTAGATTGTTTTTGAGTTGTTTACTTGTTTGTTTGCTTGTTTACAGTATGTCTTCATTGAGATCTTTTATCTTTTTATTTTTCTTTGAATGGGTTGAGATCTACATAACTGTAGCAAGATGACCTTCTGAACATCCCAGGTAGTGTCCTATATCTAGATGGAGAGAACCAGGTTTACTATTAAGCTTTTTGTACAGATTAGGTTTTAGGTTTTAGTTTTTGGGCTACTTGGAATCCTTGGTTGTAGGGGTCTGAGGAAGATTCTCTATAGCAAAAACAGTATCCTCACTGCTCTGTGGGTCCCAGATGAGCAGTTGTTGGAATGTGTAGCATGAATTCACCATCCCTCACTATCCATAGAAATAGCCCTGTATCACAGTCTTTAATAATGGAAAAATGAGAGTAATATGTTAAATTTAAAAGCACTGGCTCTTAGAATCCATTGCCTTCTTTTTGTGATTTCAACTGCAGCTACATTGGGCGTAGAAAGTGAAGTTACATAATGATAATTGAAGCATAAGGACAAAAATCTGAACAATGGCATCCTCAACTATATTATACTGCCAAGTGTATCTCAATCCATGTGGGATTAAACGACAAAGGACAAAAATGTTAAGGACCTAAGGGAAACAGAAGAGATTAGGAAGAGGTGGAAAGAATACATAGAAAAACAGTACCAGAAAGATCTTAATGACCTGGATAGTCACGACTGTGTGGTCAGTCATCTTGAGCCAGACATCCTGGAGAGTGAAGTCAAGTGGACCTTAGGAAGCATCACTACAAACAAAGTTAGTGGAGGTAATGGAATTCCAGCTTAGTTATTTCAAATCCTAAAAGATGATGCTGTTCATGTAATATGCCAGCAAATTTGCAAAACTCAGCAGTGGCCACAGGACTGAAAATCAGCTTTCATTCCAATCCCAAAGAATGTTCAAGCTGTCATACAAATGCACTCATTTTACATGCTAATAAGGTTATAATAAAAATCCAATGGACAGAGGAGCCTGGTAGGCTGCAGTCCACGGGGTCACAAAGAGTCGGACACGACTGAGAGGCTTCACTTTCAATTTTCACTTTCATGCATTGGAGGAGCAAATGGCAACCCACTCAAGTGTTCTTGCCTGGAGAATCCCAGGGATGGGGGAGCCTGATGGGCTGCCGTCTATGGGGTTGCACAGAGTCGGACATGACTGAAGCGACTAGGCAGGAGCAGGAGCAAAATCCTTCAAACAAGATTTCAACAGTATGTGAACTGGGAACTTCCAAATATACAAACTGGGTTTAGAAAAGGCAGAGGAACCAGAGATCAAATTGCCAACATTTATTGGATCATAAAGAAAGCAAGGGAATTACAGGAAAACCATCTGATTCATAAACTATGTTGAAAGGCTTTGACTCTGTGGATCACAATAAACTGGAAAATTCTGAAAGAGATAGGAATACCGACCATCATACCTGTCTCCTGAGAAACCTGTAAGCAGATCAAGAAGAAACAGAACTGGACACGGAACAATTCAGTTCAGTTCAGTTGCTCAGTCGTGTCCAACTCTTTGTGACTCCATGAACCGCAGCACGCCAGGCCTCCCTGTCCATCACCAACTCCCGGAGTCCACCCAAGCCCAAGTCCATTGTGTCGGTGATGCCATCCAACCATCTCATCCTCTGTCATCCCCTTCTCCTCCTGCCCTCAATCTTTTCCGGCATCAGGGTCTTTTCAAATGAGTCAGTTTTTCACAGCAGGAGGGCAAAGTATTGGAGTTTCACCTTTAGCATCAGTCCTTCCAATGAACACCCAGGACTAATCTCCTTTAGGATGGACTGGTTGGATCTCCTTGCAGTCCAAGGGACTCTCAAGAGTCTTCTCCAACACCACAGTTCAAAAGCATCAATTCTTCTGTGCTCAGCTTTCTTTATAGCCCAGCTCTCACATCCATACATGACCAATGGAAAAACCATAACCTTGACTAGATGGACCTTTGTTGGCAAAGTAATGTCTCTGATTTTGAATATGCTGTCTAGGTTGGTCATCACTTTCCTTCCAAGGAGTAAGCGTCTTTTAATTTCATGGCTGCAATCACCATCTTCACTGATTTTGGAGCCCCCCAAAATAAAGTCTGACACTGTTTCCACATCTATTTGCCATGAGTGGTGGGACCAGATGACATGATCTTAGTTTTCTGAATGCTGAATTTTAAGCCAACTTTTTCACTCTCCTCTTTCACTTTCATCAAGAGGCTCTTTAGTTCTTCACTTTCTGCCATAAGGGTGGTGTCATCTGCATATCGGAGGTTGTTGATATTTCTCCTGGCAATGTTGAACCAGCTTGTGCTTCCTCCAGCCCAGCATTTCTCATACTCTGCATATAACTTAAATAAGCATGGAACAATGGACTGGTTTAAAACTGGGAAAGGGGTATGATGAAGCTGTATGTTGTCACTATTTTTATTTAATATCACGGTAATCTGAATCTATGCCCAACCAGTAATGCTGAAAAAGTTGAAGTTGAACGGTTCTATGAAGACCTACAAGATATTTTAGAATTAACACCCAAAAAAGATGTCCTTTTCATTATAGGGGACTGGAATGCGGCAGTAGGAAATCAAGAAACACCTGGAGTAACAGGCAAATTTGGCCTTAGAGTACAGAATGAAGCAGGCGAAGGCTAATAGACTTCTGCCAAGAGAATGCACTGGTCATAGCAAACACCCTATTCCAACAAGACAAGAGATGACTTTACACATGGACATCACCAGATGGTCAACACCGAAATCAGATTGATTATATTGTTTGCAGACAAAGTTGGAGAAGCTCTATACAGTCAGCAAAAACAAGACCGGGAGCTGAGTGTGCCTCAGATCATGAATTCCTTATTATCAAATTCAGACTGAAATTGAAGAAAGTGGTGAAAACCACTATACCAGTCAGGTATGACCTAAATCAAATCCCTTATGATTATACAGTGAAAGTGAGAAATAGATTTAAGAGACTAGATCTGATAGACAGAGTGCCTGATGAACGGAGGTTCATGACATTGTACAGGAACAGGATCAAGACCATCCGCAAGAAAAAGAAATGCAAGAAAGCAAAATTGCTGTCTGAGGAGGCCTTACAAATAGCTGTGAAAAGAAGAGAAGTGAAAAGCAAAGGAGAAAAGGAAAGATATAAGCATCTGAATGCAGAGTTCCAAAGACTAACAAGAAGAGATAAGAAAGCCTTCTTCAGTGATCAATGCAAAGAAATAGAGGAAAGCAGTAGAGTGGGAAAGAATAGAGATCTCTTCAGGAAAATTAGAGATACCAAGGGAACATTTCATGCAAAGATGGGCTCGATAAAGAACAGAAATGATATGGACCTAACAGAGGCAGAAGATATTAAGAAGAGGTGGCAAGAATACACAGAAGAACTGTACAAAAAAGATCTTCATGACCCAGATAATCACGATGGTGTGATCACTCACCTAGAGCCAGATATCCTGGAATGTGAAGTCAAGTGGGCCTCAGGAAGCATCACTATGAACAAAGCTAGGGTAGGTGATTGAATTCCAGTTGAGCTATTTCAAATCCTGAAAGATGATGCTGTGAAAGTGCTGCACTCAATATGCCAGCAAAGTTGGAAAACTCAGCAGTGGCCACAGGACTGGAAAAGGTCAGTTTTCATTCCAATCCCAAAGAATGGTCAAACTACTGCACAATTGCAGTCATCTCAAATGCTAGTAAAGTAATGCTCAAAATTCTCCAAGCCAGGCTTAAGCAATACGTGAACTGTGAACCTCCAAATGTCCAAGCTGCTTTTAGAAAAGGCATCAGAGATCAAGTTGCCAACATCCACTGGATCATTGAAGAAGCAAGAGAGTTCCAGAAAAACATATATTTCTGCTTTTTTGACTATGTGAAAGCCGTTGACTGTGTGGATTGCAATAAACTGTGGAAAATTCTGAGAGATGGGAATACCAGACCACCTGACCTGCCTCTTGAGAAATCTGTATGAAGGTCAGGAAGCAACAGTTAGAACTGAACATGGAACAACAGACTGGTTCCAAATAGGAAAAGGAGTACATCAAGGCTGTATATTGTCACCCTGCTTATTTTTATATGCAGAGTACATCATGAGCAATGCTGGGCTGGACAAAGCACAAGCTGGAATTAAGATTTCCAGGAGAAATATCAATAACCTATGCAGCCAAAGATGGAGAAGCTCTATACAGTCAACAAAAACAAGACCAGGAGCTGACTGTGGCTCAGATCATGAACTCCTTATTACCAAATTCAGACTTAAATTGAGGAAAGTAGGGAAAACTGCTAGACCATTCAGGTATGACCTAAATCATATCCCTTATGACTATGCAGTGGAAGTGAGAAAAGATTAAGGGCCTAGATCTGATAGATAGAGTGCCTGGTGAACTATGGGATGAGGTTCGTGACATTGTAGAGGAGACAGGGATCAAGACCATCCCCATGGAAAAGAAATGCAAAAAAGCAAATGGCTGTCTGGAGGGGCCTTACAAATAGCTGTGAAAAGAAGAGAAGCAAAAAGCAAAGGAGAAAAGGAAAGATATAAGCATCTGAATGCAGAGTTCCAAAGACTAGCAAGAAGAGATAAGAAAGCCTTCTTTAGCAATCAATGCAAAGAAATAGAGGAAAAGAACAGAATGGGAAAAACTAGAGATCTCTTCAAGAAAATTAGGGATACCAAGGGAACATTTGAAACAAGATGGGCTCGATTAAGGACAGAAATGGTATGGACCTAACAGAAGCAGAAGATATTAACAAGAGGGGGCAAGAATACATGGAAGAACTGTACAAAAAAGATCTTTATGACCCAGATAGTCATGATGATGTGATCACTAATCTAGAGCCAGATCTTGGAATGTGAAGTCAAGTGGGCCTTAGAAAGCATCACTATGAACAAAGCTAGTGGAGGTGAGGGAATTCCAGTTGAGCTGTTTCAAATCCTGACAGATGATGCTATGAAAGTGCTGCACTCAATATGCCAGCAAAGTTGGAAAACTCAGCAGTGGCCACAGGACTGGAAAAGGTCAGTTTTCATTCCAATCCCAAAGAAAGGCAATGCCAAAGAATGCTCGAACTACCACACAATTACACTCATCTCACATGCTAGTAAAGTAATGCTCAAAATTCTCCAAGCCAGGCTTCAGCAATATGTGAACCATGAACTCCCCGATGTTCAAGTTGGTTTTAGAAAAGGCAGAGGAACCAGAGATCAAATTGCCAACATCCGCTGGATCATGGAAAAAGCAAGAGAGTTCCAGAAAAACATCTATTTCTGCTTCATTGACTATACCAAAGCCTTTGACTGTGTGGATCACAATAAACTGTGGAAAATTCTGAAAGAGATGGGAATACCAGACCACCTGACCTGCCTCTTAAGAAATCTGTATGCAGGTCAGGAAGCAACAGTTAGAACTGGACATGGAACAACAGACTGTTTCCAAATAGGAAAAGGAGTACATCAAGGCTGTATATTGCCACCCTGCTTATTTAACTTACATGCAGAGTACATCATGAGAAATGCTGGACTGGAGGAAACACAAGCTGGAATCAAGATTGCCGGGAGAAATATCAATCACCTCAGATATGCAGATGACACCACCCTTATGGCAGAAAGTGAAGAGGAGCTAAAAAGCCTCTTGATGAAAGTGAAAGAGGAGAGTGAAAAAGTTGGCTTAAAGCTCAACATTCAGAAAACGAAGATCATGGCAACTGGTCCCATCACTTCATGGGAAATAGATGGGGAAACAGTGGAAACAGTGTCAGACTTTATTTTTTGGGGCTCCAAAATCACTGCAGATGGTGACTGCAGCCATGAAATTAAAAGACGTTTACTCCTTGGAAGAAAAGTTATGACCAACCTAGATAGTATATTAAAAATCAGAGACATTACTTTGCCGACTAAGGTCCATCTATTCAAGGCTATGGTTTTTCCTGTGGTCATGTATGGATGTGAGAGTTGGACTGTGAAGAAGGCTGAGTGCCAAAGAATTGATTCTTTTGAACTGTGGTATTGGAGAAGACTGTTGAGAGTCCCTTGGACTGCAAGGAGATCCAACCAATCCATTCTGAAGGAGATCAACCCTGGGATTTCTTTGGAAGGAATGATGCTAAAGCTGAAACTCCAGTACTTTGGCCACCTCATGCAAAGAGCTGACTCACTGGAAAAGACTCTGATGCTCCGAGGGCTTGGGGGAAGGAGGAAAAGGGGATGACAGAGGATGACATGGCTGGATGGCATCACGGACTCGATGGACATGAGTCTGAGTGAACTCTGGGAGATGGTGATGGACAGGGAGGCCTGGCGTGCTGCGATTCATAGGGTTGCAAAGAGTCGGACACGACTGAGTGACTGAACTGAACTGAACTCAGATATGCAGAATATACCATTCTAATGGCAGAAAATGAACAGAAAGTGAAGAGCCTCTTGATGAAAGTGAAAGAGCAAGTGAAAAAGCTGGCTTAAATCTCAGCATTCAGTGATCTAAGATCATGGCATCCAGTCCCATCACTTCATGGGAAAAGACTGAAAGCAGTGACAGATTTTATATTCTTGGGTTCCAAAAATCACTGCAAACCGTGACTGCAACCATGAATGAAAAGACGTTTGCTTCTTGGAAGGAAAGCTATGACAGATCTATTCAGAATGTTAAAAAGCAGAGGCATCACTTTGCCAAGAAATTTCCATATAGTGAAAGCTCTGTTTTTTTCTAGTAGTCCTGTAAAAGTTGTCAATGGATGTAAATTTGGTCCATTAAGAAGGCTGAGGGCCAAGGAATTAATGCTTTCAAGTTGTAGTGTTGGAGAAGACTCTCGAGAGTCCCTTGGACAGCAAGGAGATCACATCATTAAATCCTAAAAAAATCAACCCTGAATATTCACTGGAGGACTGATGTGGATGCTGAAGCTCCAATACTTTTGCTACCTGATGCGAAGAGCTGACTCATTAGAAAAGACCGTGATATGGGAAAGATTGAAGGCAGGAGGAGACGGAGGTGGCAGAGGCTAAGATGGTTAGATAGCATCATGAACTCAATGAACATGAATTTGAGCAACCTCTGGGAGGTAACAAAGGACAGAGAAGCCTGTGGTGCTATAGTCCATGGTGTCGCAGAGTCAGACATGACTTAGTGACTTAACAACAACAACTTTGTTAGTTCTTTCTAAATTCATATATGTATTTTTAAAATTTACTTATTTATTTGGCTGTGCTGGGTCTTAGCTGGGGCATGTGGGATCTTCAGTCTTATTTATAACAGGCAGGACTTTAGTTGCAGAATGTGAACTCTTATTTGTGGCATGTGGAGTCTAGTTGCCTGACCAGGGATCGAACCTGAGCCCCCCCACATTGGGAGTTTGGAGTCTTAGCTACTGGACCACTAGGGAAGTCTCTCATAGTGTTTTTTTTTTTAAAACTGTATTATTGTCTCATACAACAGAAGTAATATTATGAGTGATACTATCATTACATGCAAATGATTTAAATAGTAGAAAGGAGTCTTCTCACTACTATATAATAGATAACTAAAAAGGACCTACTGTATAGCACAGGGGATTCTATTTAATACTCTGTAATGACATATATGGGAAAATAATTTTAAAAGAGCAGAGTATATGTATATATCTGGCTGATTCACTTCACTGTACATCTGAAACTAACATAACTTTGTAAATGAACTATACTCCAATAAAAATCATAAAGGACTCTTCTAAGTGACAGAAGGAGCTGTGTGAAGGGTTGAGAAGTAGACTAACCATATTCCTCTTCTTCCTCATTTAGCTTTGACTCCCGGGCAGGTTGGCCTGGTCCTGTCTCTCACGCTCACACTCACGGGGATGTTCCAGTGGTGCGTCAGGCAAAGTGCCGAAGTTGAGAACATGGTGATGTTTATCTTTCTGTTCTTAGCCTTTCCAGGTCTCCTTGCTGTTATATGGCATAAAAGCAATTATTATGTAAAATAATAAAACCTTTTTTTTAAAAAAAATATTATCTTACAAAGTTTTTTTTTATGTTCTCCTCCATTTGCTTAAGGGCTTCCCTGGTGGCTCAGATGGTAAAAAATCCACCTGCAATGCAGGAGCCACAAGAGACAAAGGTTCTATCCCTGGGTTGGAAAAATCCCCTGGAGAAGGGAATGGCTACTCACTCCAGTATTCTTGCCTGGAGAATCGTCATGGACAGAGAAGCCTGGCAGGCATCCATGGGGTTGCAAAGAGCTGAACACCATTGACCGACTTTCACTTTCACGTTCCATCAGCTTAAAGTTAATAAAAATATATATGTATTTTCCCACATATTTATGCCACATCAGAAGGTTTTATATTCATCACAAACTGTCTTCAAATACAATAAATGTCTCTGTAGGAGAGAGGTTCTGAAATTCTGGAGACAATATAAGCTAATTTCTTAGCAGCTTGTTTATTTTGCGTCTTAATGGGTAATTCCTTATTTCTGGTAAAAGAATCAAATCCAGTGTTTTAAGGTTTGTTTAATTAATATGTTCCTCCCCCCTCCCCACCCCCCCCCCATTTTATGACTTATTCTTGTGTGTATTGAACACCTGAATTTGCTGGCAGCCATTCTCTCTGGTAGGATAGGCTAGTTATGGTTGTTTAAGAGGCCTTAGTCGATAAGAAAATTATACACTTCTGAATATTTGTACCTTCTCCTAAAGAGAGAAAAACAATAAAAATGAAGTTTTTCCATTTATTTCTTCTAACAGAGTAGAAGGTGACTAATTATTAAAATGATGTTTGATGACTGTCCAGTTCTGCTCATCTGTAACACATGGCCCTTCTGTAGCCACACATACTGATTGATGTCCATAAGTGTTCTTCTTTTCTTTAAAAAAATTCTTGTGTGTTTTTTTTTTAATTCAGATGTGAAAGGTGGATCAAAAAAACTTACCATTTATTTCTCTAATTTTTTTAGCTTAATATAAAATGGAAGGAAATAGTCATGTGTAAAAATGTTGAAGATGATGAATCAGTCTGCAAATCAGCTAAGGCCTCATCAGACTCCTAGGTCTGTCCTTTGTGGATGTTGAGACCTGAGATACTCTGAACCATAGAAAACCAGGAGGTTTCATTTACAATGTCTGAACATCCATAAACTAGATCCTCTGATACTAACTCATGTGATGTCATATGTCTTTCAGATGATTTCAGTAGAAAGGGTGATTGAATATACAGACCTTGAGAAAGAAGCACCTTGGGAACTTGAGTATCGTCCACCACCATTCTGGCCCCCAAATGGAGGGATTTCCTTTTCCAGTGTGAACTTCAGGTATAACTCGGACAGTCCTCTGGTATTGAGGAACCTTGAAGCATCTATTTACCCAAGAGAAAAGGTTAGTTTAAATCATTTGCCTCTTTAAATCCAGCTAAATATTTAGCACCACATCTGTTCTTGGCTTCCTTATCATTATGTCAGGGGGACTGTTTGCTCCTAATGGATGCAGATTAGATTGGTGACATTGTAGGTGAATCTTTCTTGGAAACTAACCATGGGATGGGGATACCAGCAATTTTTCCCCTGTGTTGTGAGCTCCCTCATGATGGTTGATGGATCCTGGGATCCGGGGCTCCATCTTAACCTGACTCAGGACACTATATGTGACACCTGATTATTCATGCAAAGTCTGGGATGTCAGCCTTGTCTTCCTGGCCCTAACTCTCCAATATTTCATTCCTTTCCATCTTTTCTTATTTGTATTTCTGAAATCTTCTCTTCTCTTCCTCCCTCTGGTTGTAGCCTCCTTCCCTGTCCCTTAACCCTTCCTGTAGCCTTGTCCTCCACTCACCCACACTGAGCTGCCATCCTCCTGCCCTCCCCACACAGACTGCTTCTTTCTTAGCCCAGATCTGATCCTTATTGGCCTGGCTGAGCTGCTGTGGAACCATAGCATAGCCTCAAGTCCACCCAAGCAGGGGCTGTGGGGTGACCTTGTGTCCACCAGAGAAGAGCCTCAATAATGACCCAGTCAGGAGTGAGGAACCAGGGCCTCAGATGGAGGCAGGGTCTAGAGACTGGCTCAAAGTCAAAAGCAAATAGCAGAGAGCAGAGAAGATCCACTTAAGAGACAGCAGAGAGGCTTGTGACCTGGACCTGCTAGTGTCCACGTCTGCTGGTGACGTTCCTTCCACACTCAGCTTGGGGCCCTCAGCTGGGACCAGGACAGAGTCTTGAAGAAGAGACTAAACCAGAACAGACAAGGCGTTAGGAGCTCTTCCCCACCCCCCTCTGCAGTCAGTATGTCTCTGACATACACACCCCCCTGCACTCGGATTGTGTGTAGTTTCTCCCAAAGCACCAAGTCCTCCCTGTTCCAAGTGCACATGCTGCCCCTCAGCCTCAGAGACCCAGGCCCTCTGCCATCTGGATGGTGAAAATCTCATTTTCTGAGTCAAGTCTAGTGCATCTTCGAGATCCTCAGTTTAATATACCCTTATATATACTAATATATATTTAATATACATACTTAATATACCATATACTTAATGTACTAACATATACTTAATATACTAATACACACACACACACACACACACACACTAATATACCCTTAGTGTCTTATATATTCTTTTAAGATTGCATTTATGGTACATCTATGTTCATGGCAGCCAAAAGTTGGAAGGAACTAAATCCTTACAATGAACTATTATTCAGCCTTAAAAAGGAAGAAAATTCTGACCTATGGATAGACCTTGATGACATTTTGCTAAATGAAATAAGCCAGACACAAAAGGAATGAACATTCTGATTCCATTTATGTGAGATTCCTAGAGTAGTCAAATCCAAGAAGACAGGAAGTAGGATGGTGGTTTCCAGGGACTGGGGCAGAGGAAATGGGGTGTTGCTTTTAATGGGTAAGAATTTCAGTTTTGTGAGGCAGAAAAAAAAATCTCAAGCTTGGTTGCACAGCAATGTGAATGTACTGAACACCAAACTATCCACCTAAAAATGATTAAATTTTATGTTATGTGAATTTCATCATAATTAAAAGATAGCACCTGTGGCATGCTTTGTAATTTGGGATCTGTATCTCATAGTACTTTGAGGCTTTTTATAATCAGGGAGCATCTTGTTTTCATTTTTGTTCCCAGAAAGCATTCTGCAGGGCACAGAGAGGGTGCCGAGGGACTGCTGGCTGAGAGGGTGAGTGAGTTACACAGGTGTGAGCAAGCAGAAACCAGCACACACACATGACAACTCTGTAAATAACTGAAAGAACTGCTCTTTAAAACTCTGATAACCCTGTATGTGAGACAGCAAAAGAGACACAGATGTATAGAACGGTCTTTTGGACTCTGTGGGAGAGGGCGAGGGTGGGATGATTTGGGAGAATGGCATTGAAACATGTGTAATATCATATATGAAATGAGTCGCCAGTCCAGGCTCGATGCAGGATACTGAATGCTTGGGGCTGGTGCACTGAAACAACCCAGAGGGATGGTATAGGGAGGGAGGAGGGAGGGGGGTTCAGGATGGGGAACACGTGTATACCTGTGGTGGATTCATGTTGATGTATGGCAAAACCAATACAATATTGTAAAGTAATTAACCTCCAATTAAAATAAATAAATTTATATTAAGAAAAAAAAGTCTTACCATCCCAGACCCATCTAATGGCTGTAGCTGTAATTTAATGAATGAAACCCTTGTAACATGAAAGAATATTCAACGTAATGCCTGAATGCTACCCAGGGAGCAGCTTCAGTTAGTCACAGGGCCAAAACACCCTCCTAATTATTTCCAGTTTCAGTGTAGGTCAGGAAAAATGTGAACTGCTGTGTCAGAAAAACATTAACTAATCTTATCCCTGAGAGCATTGTAGGTGATGTTTACTTACTCTCAGACAATGTGTCTGTTAGATTTTCTGTTGAAAATGTAATTCTGTTAACCTGCACTTGTCTTAAATTTCCCCCAAAGCCATAAAATATGACTTATCTCAAATACTCTGTAGTACAACTTAGGAATATAACAGATTCTTATTCTTCCTTCTAAAACCTGAAAATCATGGGACTGAGATTCTGAAATGTTTGAGGGAAAATTGAATTTGGAGACTGAATTAATAACTGCAGTAACTTGATTTTTGATCTGTGCCTTGGTCCACTCAGTATCACTGTTAGCTTCATTTCTGTGTTTGGAGGTGATACCCGGGCAGTGTGTTCATGAATGATTTCACTCTACCTGTCTACCTCCCAGGTTCCCTCTCCTGCTCACCTGTCCCAGCCCTTGTCACTCCAGGACACCCCTTTGGTGTTGGATTTGATTGAGAGAGAATGTTGTGGAGGTGGGGAGAGGGGTGTGGTGGGCAGGGGACATGGGAATGAGCCAGCCCAGGAGAAGTGGGGCTTTATTCTCTTTCCCTTATTTCCTCTTCTGTCCTGATTCCTGGAAGTTAGAGTCAATACGAAAGTATAGTAGGTACTATTTAAGATTGCCGGAAGAAATATCAATAACCTCAGATATGCAGATGACACCACCCTTATGGCAGAAAGTGAAGAGGAACTAAAAAGCCTCTTGATGAAAGTGAAAGAGGAGAGTGAAAAAGTTGGCTTAAAACTCAGCATTCAGAAAACGAAGATCATGGCATCTGGCCCCATCACTTCATGGGAAATAGATGGGGAAACAGTGTCAGACTTTATTTTGGGGGGCTCCAAAATCACTGCAGATGGTGATTTCAGCCATGAAATTAAAAGACACTTACTCCTTGGAAGGAAAGTTATGACCAACCTAGATAGCATATTAAAAAGCAGAGATATAACTTTGCAACAAAGGTCCTTCTAGCCGAGGCTATGGTTTTTCCAGTGGTCATGTATGGATGTGAGAGTTGGACTGTGAAGAAGGCTGAGCACCGAAGAATTGATGCTTTTGAACTGTGGTGTTGGAGAAGACTCTTGAGAGTTCCTTGGACTGCAAGGAGATCCAACCAGTCCATCCTAAAGGAGATCAGTCCTGGGTGTTCATTGGAAGGACTGATGCTAAAGCTGAAACTCCAGTACTTTGGCTACCTCATACAAAGAGTTGACTCATTGGAAAAGACCCTGATGCTGGGAGGGATTGGGGCCAAGAAGAGAAGGAGACGACAGAGGATGAGATGGCTGGATGGCATCACTGACTCGATGGACATGAGTTTGAGTGAACTGTGGGAGATGTTGATCGACAGGGAGGCCTGAAATTCTGTGATTCATGGGGTCACAAAGAGTCTGACATGACTGAATGACTGAACTGAACTGATGCAGGATTTTAATTCACAGAAGAAATAGCAAGTAAAAATAAGGATCTAGAACTCAGCGACTGAACTGAACTGAACTGAGGACTCCCCTGGTGGTGCAGTGGATAAGAATTTGCCTGCCAATGCAGGGGACACTGGTTCAATCCGTGGTCTGAGAAGGTTCCACATGCTGCAAAGCAACTAAGCCCTACACCACAACTACTGAGCCCATGTGCCACAACTACTGAAGTCTTTGCTCAGCATCAATAGAAGCCCCCTTAGTGAGAATCCTGTGCACTGCAACAGGGAGTAGCCCCTACTCATCACAACTAGAGACAGCTCTTCCCAGGCAATCAGGACCCAGAACAGCCAAACATAAAAGCCAACATGAGGTAAATAAGACCCTAGACTTCCTGGTTAGAGTATGAAAACAGGCTACATTTTTCATTTAGATGATTTTGTGGTCGATTTGATCATTTTAGAGAATCCTTGGCAATAAAGTATTTTCCAGCTCTCGAGGTAAATTGATTTTGCTTTGTTTTTGCTCACAGCTATTATTTGGATGATACATTTTTACAGATGCTTAGTAGACCACGCTATAATGTGCAAATATATTAGTTTCTTACATTTTCTCCTTTTTTACATAATATTTTCTTAAAGACCACTCTCCTTACTCTCAGATTGTCCCCCTTCCCCTGTTGGCTTCCTAATTCCTTGTGATTCAAACTGGTGCCAGAGCCAGCAGCACCTGCATCTCTTGGAGCTTCTTAGAAACTCAGAGTCTCAGGCTCACCCAGACCTCTTGACTCAGCATTGCATCTGAACATAACCTCCTCCTTTC
Source organism: Capra hircus (assembly GCF_001704415.2). Lineage (NCBI taxonomy): Eukaryota > Metazoa > Chordata > Mammalia > Artiodactyla > Bovidae > Capra > Capra hircus. The sequence continues at coordinate 13,597,719 of NC_030819.1, forward strand.
CCTCCCATGGGCAGTTTTTGATGAGTGATAACCTGTGATTCCCAAAAAATGTGCTTTGACAGTTTGAAATTGAACTCAAGAATTCCCAAATCTCTGTTGTGACTGAGCAGGAGGCTCTAGAATATTCTGTGCCACTAGATTTCCTTAACTTTATGCTCTATAAATTGCACTTTTACATTGTAATCTAATACTGTGTGATTCTGCTGCATTATTTGTGTCTTTTCAGTGGAGTCTGTCTTCCATCACAGACATTTTTCATTCTGCTGTCCCGCCTTTCCCACACCAGCCTCCTGCAGGGACTGGAGGGATTTCCCACAGGCTCAGCCCTGTCTGGACCTGGAGTCAGAGACAGCCCAGTGCAGCAGTGTATGTGTGGCTCTTTCACCACCTGATGGGATTAAAAAATGAGTCTTGCTGCCCCAAGCATGGCATGAGGTCTGTTTGGCCTGTTCCCCAGGCATCATGTGTCCCACTTAGCTGCAGGTTTCTCTCTCAATCTGGCTGTGGGTACTGGTTCTTTCTGCTGACAGCAGGTCCACCTGACCTCAGATACCCTCTTTGCTCCTGTTCACATATACACTTGTGTCCATGTGATGCTTTAACTCTCTGACTGTAAGTTCTCTATGGTAGGCCTGTTTCTTTAACTGCAACTACATCTCTCCCCACTCTGTGTTCTGGCTACACAGAGGGACATGATAAGGTGTCAGGCCATTCAGGTGATGAAGAGTCCCATCAGCAGATGGAAAAGAGGCCAAAAGATGTGGATTTGGGTCCCATCCTGCTATTTATGGGCTCTGATATTTCAGACAGACTAAGTCATCTAAGCCTCAATCTTTTCTTGTGCAAAATGGAAGTGATATGATGTAAACTGTAGGGTTGATGTACAACTTAAACAACATAAGACATGTAAAGCACCCAGAGTAAATGCTTGGACAAAATGGTCATCATTTTCATAGGGTGTAAAATGACCATAACCACTTGCATTGCAGAAAGTGTTGTCTGTCCCATGAAAATGAGCTACTGGCCATTTGAAATTGTATTTATGGGTATAGGATCCATCTGCTGTGTCTGTCTTTGTATGATTTATCTTATACCTAAATAATATGGTAATAGATTTTCCATAAATTTCTCTGGCCTGAGTTAAAAATCTCATCTCCCAGTGGAAGTTTCTTTGTCTCAGGACACCACAAGTAATACAAATAAGAAAAAGTTACATCCAATACAGATCCTGATGTCAATGTATACAGTCTAGTTGAAGAAACAAGAAAATAGCTATGTTAAATTTGTAAGCTAGAAGGAGGTCATGATTTTTATAGACGTTTATATAAAATGACATAACATCAGCTAGAGTTGGAGCAAGCCCACATGAGGGGACAGGGAGAGCATTTCCAAGGAATTAGGCATGTGAGACAGAATTAGTGGTGTGTGGTTAGGGTTTCAGCAGGTGGAAATGCATGTGAAAGACATTCCAGGAGATGAGACCAGCATAAGCAAAAGCATGATGCCCTGATCCAGTGAATGAAGACCTGGACACTGGCAAAGCCCTCAGGAAAATGAACTACCAAGGGTGTAACAAACATTTTTACATTTAACCCTCACAATTAACAAGTGATGCCAAGGAAGCTGACTCATGTACATGAAGTGTGAGAAGACAGTTTTGTAGAAGAGACATCCTGGGGTGTAGTGTTGGATGCTGAGCTGGCATTCGGGAGTTTAATCTGAGAAGTTGAGAGCACATGGACTAGAGTGGGCAGGTGCAGGAGGTAGGGAGTCAGGAGCTGTTTTGCCTCCAGTAAAACATCGTGGAAAAATGATGCCACTTTTTGGAATCAAATTGATGTAGATTAAAACAAAGCTATAACACCTGGATTTGTGAATGTGCAGGGAACTGGGCGGGAGTAAGAAATGGTATCATACGTCTGGAGGGTGGGTTAGCAGCTTAACAGCTTCCTCTGAAAATGTTCATACTTTGTTGTTGTTGTTCAGTCACCTAGTTGTGTCTGACTCTTCACAACGCCATGGACTGACACACACCAGGCTTCTCTGTCTCTCACCATCTCCTGGAGTTTGCCCAAGTTCATGCTCATTGTATCAGTGATGCCATCCAGCCATCTCATCCTGTCGTCACCTTCCCCTCCTGCCTTCAGTCTTTCCCAGCATTAGCGTCTTTTCTAATGAGTTGGTTCTTTGTGTCAGGTAGCCAAAGTATTGGAGCTTTAGCATCAGTTCTTCCAATGAATATTCAGGACTGATTTCCTTTAGGATTGACTTGTTTGATCTCCTTGCTATCCAAGGGATTCATACTTGCTGTCCAAGTGGTTCATACTTGATGTCCAAGGGGTTCATACTTGACTCTCAGCAGTTCCAAATCTGAGAATTTATGGGAAGGAAATGCTTAAGATTTTTTGCAAAGATTTAGCTTCAGGGATATTTAACACAGTTATTTATAGTAGCTAACTATTTGACACTGCCTAAATATCCAGCAGTAGAGGATTTGTTAAATAAATGATCACATGACCATAATATTATGAAAGCAGTAAAATAAATATTTTTATGAAATACTGAATGAAAACTCACATAACAGTATGTTCACATTAATCTCATTTTGCTTAAATATGTGAACTGTGTCTGTAAGAACACATACAAAAAAAATTACAGAAACATCAAAAAGAACACATACAGCAGCCTAGAAAGTAAAAATATAATCTTAAGAATTTTTTTTCAGAGTGCTGGGCTATAGCTAGCATTTATTTACTTTTTAAATTCATTTGCACTGATCATGATTAAGGAGTTTAATTTATTTTTTAAACACTGTGATCCTGGGAAAGAAGAAATGAGAATAAAGTAAGGAAGATGGATGAAGGGGTTGTTTTATGTGGGGCATTGGGTGTTGAATATGTTGAGTTTGATGTGTGAAGGGAGATCTGAAAGCAAGTGTCTAATAAGTTGTGTCATCATCAGAGACCAACCTGGTTGGAAAAACAGAAAGGGGCCATTGCAAAGCCAATAACAGAAGATTTTCTTCAGGAGTCTTTGTAATTTTGTTTATTTATTTATTTTTGGCTGTGCCGGGTCTTTGTTGCTGCTTGGGCTTTTCTCTAGTTGCCACATGTGAGCTTCTCATTGTGGTGTCTTCTCTTGTTAAGAGCATGGGCTATAGGGTGCAAGGTCTTCAATAGTTGTGGCATGTTGGCTCAACAGTTGTGGTTCCCGGGTTCTAGAGCTCAGGCTTAATAGTTGTGGTGCACAGGCTTAGTTGTTTCACAGCATGTGGGATTCTCCTGGATTAGGGATTGAACCCATGTCTCCTGCATTGGCAGGCAGCTTTTTTTTTTTACCACTGAGCCACCAGGGAAGCCCCCAAATGTCTTTAGATTGAAGAATGTAAGGTTACTGATACTGGTGACACTCTCCATGGGCAATTGGTAAAACCCTTTGGTTACTCAGAAAAGACATTCAGACTATAGCTTTGAAGACTGAACTCTGAAATAATCAGAGTCAGGTTTTCTGTGAGTTTTTTCTTTTTTGGGGAGTCTGGGGCCATGCAGGATGTGCGATCTTAGTTCCCTGACCAGGGATCGAATCCATGCCTCCTGCAGTGGAAGCACAGAATGTTAACCACTGGAATGAATGCCAGGGAGGTCCCCTGGTTTTTTAGTTCTCTTCACTGGAGACTAGAAATCACAGTCCTGTGGTCATGAGCAGTCCTCAGTGCCCTAACATATCTCAGTCTATTTGCCTAAACTTTACAGATATTCCTGTTTGCACAGATGGGTCAGTTACAGTGGAGCTGATAACACGGGAACATATACACATTCTCACAGATCAGTCCTCACCTGTGTCTTGATGTGTGTTGATTTCTGTGTGAGAACACACAGAAATACAGGCACACCTGTTTAACTGTGCTTCACAGATAATACTTAAAAAAGAATTGGACATTTATGGCAATGCTTTGTCAGGCAAGTACAATGGCACCATTTTTTCCTATCACATTTGTTCACTTCATGTCTCTGTCACATTTTGATAATTTTTGCAATATTTCAAACCATTTTGTTATTATTATATTTATTATTCTGATCTGTGATCAGTGGTTTTTAATGTTACCCTATAAATCCTCAGATGGTTAGCATTCTTTTAGCAATAAAGTATGGGAAGTTAAGGTATGTACTATTACCTTATATAATGCTATTGTACTTCATTAGACTACAATATAGTATAAACATAACTTTTATTTGCACAGAGAAACAAAAAATTCATATAACTTGCTTTATTTTGATATTTGCATTGTTGAGGTGGTCTGGAGCCAAATACAAAATATCTTTGAGGCCTGCTTGTACACAGAACAGATGAGGCACATATATACACACTACGACCTGCCTGCATGAAGAGAATGGCACATCTATATTATATGAATTAGAGTTTAACATGAGGTACAAAACATCCTGAGAAGCCTGTATGTAGATCAAGAAGCAACAGTTAGAACTGGATATGGAACAATGGACTGGTTCAAAATTGGGAAAGGAGTACTTCAAGGCTGTATATTGTTACTCTGCTTAGAGTACAGCATGCAAAATGCTGGGCTGGATGAAGCTTAAGCTGGAATCAAGATGGCCAGGAGAAATATCAGTAACCTCAGCTATGCAGATGATATCACCCAAATGGCAGAAAGCAAAGAGGAACTAAAGAACCTCTTGATGAAGGTGAAAGAGGAGAGTGAAAAAAGCTGGCTTAAAACTCAACATGTAAAAAGCTAAGATCATTGCCTCTGGTTCTATCGCTTCATGGCAAATAGATGGGTAAACAATGGAAACAGTGATAGACTTTATTTTCTTATGCTCTAAATCACTGTGGATGATGACTGCAGCTGTGAAGTTAGAAGACGCTTGTTCCTTGGAAGGAAAGGTATGACAAACCTAGAAAACAAATTAAAAAGCAGAGACATTATTTTGCCAACAGAGGTCCATCTTGTCAAAGCTATAGTTTTTCCAGTAGTCATGTATGGATATAAGAGTTGGGTTATAAACAAGGTTGGGCACTGAAGAACTGATGCTTTTGAACTGTTGTGCTGGAGAAGGCTCTTGAGAGTCCCTCAGACAGCAAGGAGATCAAACCAGGCAATCCTAAAGGAAGTCAACTCTGAATAATCATTGGAAGAACTGATGCTGAAGCTGAAGCTCCAATACTTTGGCCACCTGATGTGAAGAACCATTTCAATGGAAAAGACCCTGATGCTGGGAATGATTAAAGACAGAAAGAGAAGGGGATGACAGAGGATGAGATGATTGGGTGGCATCACCAATTCAATGGACATGAATTTGAGCAAGCTCCAGGAGATAGCAAAGGACAGGGAAACCTGGCATGCTGCAGTCCATGGAGTCGCAAATAGTCAGACATAACTGAGTGACTGAACAACAATAAAATGTCTTATAATCATTGTATTATCTTTATAAGATAATAAAATTATACTGTATTGGTGTTTGATGCATGATACTGGATGCTTGGGGCTGGTGCACTGAGACGACCCAGACGGATGGTACGGGGAGGGAGGAGGGAGAGGGGTTCAGGATGGGGAACACATGTATACCTGTGGCGGATTCATGTTGATGTATGGCAAAACCAATACAATATTGTAAAGTAATTAACCTCCAAATAAAATAAATAAATTTATATTTAAAAAGATAATAAAATTAGGTAAACCCACTTTTCTTATGTTTAATCTCTATAAAGATAAATTCATTTTTGAAATGCCATGATTGAGTTGACAGACTAAGATTTGAGACTTTAGAAGTATTCAAATCAGAAAACATGAAATCTTCCAAGCATTCTGATTATATTGCTCAGAAAGATTTAGTATTTCTTTTTTTAAAGCCATGAGTTTTAAAACTTTACTGATTTACAAATGATCCAAGCATATCTTACACTATCATCAATTCCAGATTTTAAATAGAGATGAAATCATCTCTTGGAAAGCTTCCTTTAGAGAATTTGCAGTTAGGCTTCCCTGGTGGCTCAGATGGTAAAGAATCTGCCTGCAGTGTAGGAGACCTTGGATTCATCCCTGGGTCAGGAAGATCCCTTGGAGTAGGAAATGGTAACCCTCTCCAGTACTCTTGCCTGGAGAATTCCATGGACAGAGGAGCCTGAGAGTCTACAGTCCATATGGTCACAAAGAGTTGGGCACAAGTGATTGACTAATATTTTCTTTCACTTAAAAATTCATTGGTAAAAACTGCCAGTTTCTGCATATATATTTGAATGCAGTTTTATTCCACACCAGCATTTTACGTGGGAGAAGGAAATGGCAACCCACTCCAGTATTCTTGTCTGTAGAATCCCATGGACAGAGGAGCCTGGCAGGCGACAATCTATGGGGTCACAGGAGTTGGACATTGACTCAGCGACTAAACCACCAGCCACTAGCATTTTACCTACATTGTAATGATTCTTTAATCTTACTGTTAGTGCATTTACTTTCTCTCTGCTTTGGTTTTAGTAAATAGACTGACACCTGACATGTGTCTTTCCAAGGTTCAGTTTTAAGTATTAATGTATTGATAAAATCCCTTTTGAACTGCTCTGATGAAAGGTCCCATGTAAACAGCAAACGTTATTTGTATCATTGTTGATCTCATTATGGAAATTTTGTCTACTGGCCTCTTTCAAGACTGAGACCTGCATTTTATATTTGAAGATGTTTCCTTTCAAGATAGAATATAATTAAGATATTTAATATCAGGAAGTGATTTCATTTTTCTACCGAAGAATAATTCCTCTTAAATAAATAACACAGAAAGTGAGCACTTGTTTGTGTATAACACTCTGACTTGATTTGTAGACATCTCTGTAAAATTACCCATGTAATACTCAAGGTCAAATTATCCAGGGAGTAGAAATAAAACTAATTTAAAAGCTGACTTCTTATGGACCACTTAGGAGACTGCTAGGTTTTCACTGCAGGCAGATTATTTTTTAGGTCTTCTTCCTTTACTTATGAATGTTAGTTACACACACACACACACACACACACACACACACACACACACACACACTGCAGACACATATATGTCTCCCCCTTTAACATACCACATAATGATCAGTCACTCAGTCGTGTCCGACTCTTTGAGACCCCATGGACTGCAGCACTCCAGGCCTCCCTGTCCATCACCAACTCCCAGAGTTTACTCAAACTCATGTCCATTGAGTCAGTGATGTCATCCAACCATCTCATCCTCTGTCGTCCCATTCTGATCCTTATATGATAATTATAGAAAACAAACAATTTTCAGCATATTAAACATTTATTCAGGGAAATCTGAATAAAATTGCCTGACATTTTTAGAAGGCATGAAATTCACTATAGTTTATGTTGTGTATTCTTGGGATGATGGTGATCTCAATCAAGGACATTTGTGAATTTCTGTCATTTTTGGTTGCCACAATTTGGGGGTTGCATCTGGTGTCTAGTGGGTTCATGGCTACTGTTAATCATCCTACAATATACAGGACAAGCCCTGAACCCTTAACAATGAATTACCTGGTCCAAAATGCCAGCAGGGCCATGCTTGAGAAGCTTATGAAGTTGCTCAGTCATGTCTGACTCTTTGTGACCCCATGGACTGTAGCCCGCCAGACTCTTCTGTCCATGGGATTCACTAGGCAAGAATACTGAAGTGGGTTGCCATGTGCTTCTCCAGGGGATCTTCCTGACCCAGGGATTGAACCTGGGTCTTCTGCACTGCAGCCAGACACTTTACTGTTTGAGCCACTAGGGAAGTCCTGGGAAACTTATAGACTACTCTTTATATATAATAGAATTTTAAAAATTTGTTTTCAACAGTCAAGGTTCTCCTGGGTTTTGTGTATCCTGTTAATCCTTCACCCCTCTGGCTCTCTTTACAGTATGGCATCTTTGGAAGAACAGGAGCTGGAAAAAGTTCCCTCATTGCTGCCCTTTTTCGATTGTCAGAACCTGAAGGTGGCATTTATATTGATGGAATCTTGACAACTGGCATTGGACTGCATGATTTAAGGAAGAAAATGTCAGTTGCACTTCAGGTATGCACAGCAGAGCACTCTCACATGTTCTTTTTATAAGGTATCTAAGTTTAAGTGTTTTTAATTTGATTTTTTTTTCAAATTATGTGAATGAATTGATCCTTTTTTTCCCAATAGAGCATATTTTTAGCAGCAGGTATTTTCAACAGACACTTTCATCAGATACCAGGTTTTGTGTTTTTGTTCATTTGTTAGTTTTGTGTGTATGTGATGTAATAACTTACTGAGATAGATTTCTTGACTCAGACTTCCTCAGTTTCCACAATTTTATTCACTGATAATCATATAATTCTGAGAACAGAAGGATAAATGGCTTGTTTATTGCTAGAGAGGTTCCTATAGGGAAACATGAATTTTATTAATAAGTGTCTTACAGATGTAATTTTGTTGTGGGAAACCAGGACATCTTTTAAAAAGTGATTATCTCCTTGGAGAACTTTCTGTGAAATTTTGGGGCTTTGAGAATTATAGGATATACAGATGCTTTGGGGAGACTTTGACAATTTGGAGGCAATACAGAATAGTGAGGAAGAGCAGGGGACTCAGAATTCTGTCTCTGTGCCTTGGTTTTCTCTGTCTTACAAGGCAGATAACAGTATCACCCCCTCAATCTGTTGTGAGGATAAAATAGGTCAATGAGTATGAAGCATTTCATGTAGACCCATATGTGCCTGCTGTGATGGTGGAGTGTTGAGTTGGCCATCTCTTCCTGGGCTCTGATTCTGTTTTCTTTTATTCTTCATAAAGCAGTATAACTTTCAGGGAGAGTTTTGGAGACTGGATTATATGCACGGCAGACACTCCTGTCATTCCTGTGGTTCATTCACTCAACGTAATTCTGTGACATTTACTGAGAAATTGCTATCCTCCAGGTATACAGCCAAGGGCAACATAGGCCCTGTGTCCTCATCTATCATCCTGCCCTCTGCTTTGACAGACTTGCTGATTTTAAAAAAAAGTTGAGTTTTTATTTATATACTTAGTAATCATCTGCCTATCAAAGGAAGCTCAGAAAAATACCCTCTTGGAGAGGGAGAGAGTGGGATGATTTGGGAGAATGGCATTGTAACAGGTATACTATCATGTAAGAATCGAATCGCCAGTCTATGTCCGACGCAGGATACAGCATGCTTGGGGCTGGTGCACGGTGATGACCCAGAGAGATGTTATGGGGAGGGAAGTGGGAGGGGGCTTCAAGTTTGGGAACGCATGTACACCCGTGGTGGATTCATGTCAATGTAAGGCAAAACCAATACAGTATTGTAAAGTAAAATAAAGTAAAAATAAAAAAAAAAAGAAAAATACCCTCTTGAGATGAGAAATAGAGAGGAGATGAGACAGAATGAGCCAGGCAAATGGGCTTCCTGGAATGTGGGTGCAGTGTGTCCTGAAATACCTGTTTATCAGGAAGCATGTACAACATGGCACCCAAAGGAAGGTGAATGTGGACTTGGGTGCAGCTGTTGCTACCTACTCGTGACCTCGAAAATACTTGGAATTACTCTAAGGAATTTTTAAACCAAGATACTCTTTTCAGACTCTAGTGAAATGCTGCCTTGCACCCCTTAAGATGTCTGCTATCAAAGAAAAGAGAGAGAAAAAAAGAAAATGACAAGTGTTGGCAAGGATGTAGAGAAATTAGAACCCTTGTTCATTGCTGATAGAAATGTAAAATAGTGCAACCACTATGGAAATCAACTTGTTGGTTGCTCTGAAAAGTTAATGATGGAATTATCGTATGACCTAGCAATTCTACTTTATAGTATAAACCCAAAAGAATTGGAAGAAAGGTCTTGAAGAGATACTGGAACATGCATGTTATAGCAGTATTATTCTCAACAGCAAAAAGGTGGAGGTGCCCAAGTGTCCATTGACAGATGAATCGACAAACAAAATGTGGTGCGCATACATACAGTAGAATATTACTTAGCTTTAATAAAGAAGAAAATTCTGACACATGCTATAGTACAGATGAACCTTGAAAAAAATTAAGCTAAGTGAAATAAGTCATTTACAAAGGAGAAATACTGTATGATTCTACTAATAGGAGTTACCTAGAATAGTAAATTCATGGATACAAGATATAGAATGGTGGGTACCAGGAGTGGCCAGGAGAGGGGACTTGTTTAAAGGGCACAGAGTTTCAGTTCTTCAAGATGAAAGGAGATCTGCAGCTGGATGATGGTGATGGCTGTACAACAATGTGAAAGTATTTAACACCACTGAACAGTGCAGTTAACGTGGTTAATCTAGCAAATTGATGTGTATTTTATCACAATTTAAAATTTTTTTTCCAAAAGTATCCCTTTCAGGAAAAATGGATAGTCCCCATATTTAAAGATTTCCTGTGGCTATTAGATTTATGAATTGTGGTTACAGTAGAAAATAAATGAGCTTAGATTCCCAAATTTTATGTTTTGATGGTACTCACCTCTGAAATGGCCATGTGAGATTAGTTAGTAGAAATAAAGGGCATGTCTATAAAGTCCTTTCATATCTTTGGATACAAAGCTTTAGAAACATGCCCTGCATTCTTTTTAATGTTTCTTAATAGGAAAAAGTTGTATGCTTGTGTACATAAAATAACTCTGTAAATAAATAACAATTAGATGATTCTTGGCTCTGCCAATAATATTTGGAAGCACATCTGAGCAAAGACTAAACATACCTTGACATCAGCATGTTGTAGTTCTGTTCTGTTGGTTTCCATCCTTCCTTTGAGCATGTTCTAGGTACTCTCTCCAGAGAGCATGTTTAAAAATTAGTGCTAGCTTTGTATCCATGAAGATTCCACTTTGTATGCCTTTGTCTCCAAGGTGCAGTGTTGGTTGATTAAAGAGAAATAATCTGGAGAGAGCTTGGAATGTGTAAAGATTCCCAGGAAGCCATTCAGGAGACAGACAGGGCTAGAATGTTTGAGAGTGTAGACCAGGTGTCAGTGACCCGGAGTTTATTCCTGCTTTTCCTCGTCAACTGTAGGGCCTTGATAATGTCACTTGGCTGCCAAGCTTCAATGTCCTCATTCTTAAACCCAGCCTGGAGATCATTGCCCCACAGATTTGTTGTGAAGATATAACTTAGTGAGATAATGTTTGTTTCCATGTCTCATTCTTAGGAATGCTCAGTCATCAGGAACTGTTATTATTCATAAGAATCAGAGCACTGGCCTTTTGGGCATTATTTCTACTGAAGTAAAAGACTAACACCTTCTGAAATGACTTTACTCTTTAATTTCTGTGTATGTGTTCATGGTCTTTGGTGATTTTCTTTATATTTATTGTCTAATAATAAAAACTAAATTGTTTACATAAATATGAATAGTAAAGCCAAGAAACAGAAAATAAAAGCAAACAAACAAACAAACAAACAAAAAAAACACAATAGGAATTTTTGGGAAAGGCATAACAGAGAACTGTATATAATGTTTTCCACCAAGAGCAAGAAATCAGACTAAAATTTTTTTGTATTTTGACTTCTGGCTTTCCTCCCACTAGCTTCTTCCCTGACTATCACCTTGTACAAACTCTTTCTTTCCAATCCCCCACCAAGACCTCTAGCCTTTCTCTCAGCCCTCCCCACACTCTTGACTATTTTCTTTCTCTTTTTGAGGACAGGGCCTGTATCTCTCATTTCTGTTCAAGGGACTCAAGAATCTTCTCCAATACCACAATTCAAAAGCATTGATTTTTCAGCTGTATTGTACTCATTATATATTTTCCCCATTTTTCCTACCATCCCACTTGAAAGGACTCCCCAAATCATAGCAAGAGTGAATAAGTATAGAACAAAGCCAGAAGATACTACTCCTATCGCTCTGTCCCTCATTTGGAAATATCAGTTTAGAAATGGGTTTATGCACTTGTATGTCATGGGCTAATATGTTTCAGGAGAAGATACTCAAAATCTTATCCCTCCCCAACCAAGAGTCCTTTGTCTTTACAGTGTCTTGCTAGCTGCAGAAGTGGAGAAATTCTGTTAGTTTGGTTACTAGAATTTACTTGTCTAAGTGCAAATCTTACATTCCTCTCCCCTCCAAATGAGTAGGAAGCATTGATGCTTGTGTATTAACACCCCAATGTAGGGAACTTAGGAAGCTGAGAGCAGACTTTGCGGGGGGTGAGTCCAGTGCTGTTTCTTTGAGTTGCCTCTATTAGCTGAGCCAGGCTCACACCATCTTCCCTGGATCCCTGGTCCCTGTGATCCTGGAAGCAGCAGAGAGCTTCCATGGTGGTCTCTCTTCCTCCCAGGCTCATCCCCATCACTGCTGACCCTTCATGAACAGGTCAGAACTGGGGGAGATGTGATAGTAACAAGGACTTGGGTAGGAGCAGAGACAGGGGAGTGGGGACATAGACCATCAGTCCTGGGGGGAACTTTTAAAGTTGAATACTGTGTTCTTAAGAAGGTACTCCTCAACTTCTGTTCAAAATTTCAGGAATAAGCAAAACTGAAAGTTATTCTTAAATAATTTCCTTAAACACAACAGGTAGCTGAAGTATGTGTGTTCTTTATGCTCAGGATCTGAAGTAGTTAAATATGTCCCTCAGAAAGACCACCGGTTGAAATTATATGCAGGAGTAGACTGCTTACTTGAAGGAACCTAGAAAATGGAGGGAAGGAGGAAGAATATTGGGGACCAGCCTCCCCTCGCCTGGCTATGTCACTTGTGTAAACCTCAGGAAGACATGCAGAAGATACCTGCATATGGGAATCTTAAGGTTGATAATTACAAACAGTAACAAGTTTTTATAAAAATCTGAAGTAGAATGATGGTTAGTCCCCTGACAAGGAACGCTTACCATTTTTTAGATGGTTGTTTAGTCTTTGATCCTAAATTCAAGTTTTAAGGGAGACCTTAAATTTGGGTCTTGAGGTTTTTTTTTAGTTCAATTCAGTACTCATCCTGAAATATTGTATGACTAGTGATTTTCAGTGCTTTGGAGGCATACGGGCCACTTAATCAACTTTGTGTGAATAAATCTCCCTTTATGTCTTTTTAATTATGGATTTGCTCAGAGATATCTCTTTTTTGGTGGCACACCCTGAGTTTTCTGTCTTCTTTTCTCTCTCACCAGACTTAAAACTGAGACCATATTAAAGGAAGGTTTGGAAGGCTTCCTGAGTATCATTCTTCCTCATGATTAGGGGAAAGAAATATCTGTCTTCATCTTTCCTCTCAGGCTTTTGTGAAGTGAGGAGGAAAGTCCAGCCCCAAGGCCAGGTGGGATTTGAATGTGGTGATTCGGAGAAGTTCCAGGCACTTGTGCAAGAGTCAGGTCTCCTCTTGTTCCCACATGAGTGCATTCCCTTGTCCTGCCCTCTTCACTGAAAGGAGCTTATTGGGTGCTTCACTGCTGCCCATATTCTTATGATCTGGCTAAGCCTTCCAGAAGAAAATGTAAATGGCCTACATGAGCTTATGTACAGGATTCTCTCTTGAAGCTGAGGACACATATATTTCTAGAGTAATTTACTTATGGCTCCTCCCGAAGCGGATGAATAGGAAGAACGATTTAAAGTATCATGACACAGGTCATGGTGGGTTTCAGGTCCTCCTGGCCTTGCAGTTAGTAACGAGGTTCTGTGAGGCAGGTCTCTCTGACACACAGGTGAGAGAATGTGGGGACAAGCTGATGCCAAAATCAGAGATGATCTCTCCATGGACAGAGGTGCTGCAGACCCTAGGAGCTGACGTTCCCCTTACACATGTGGGGATGTTCATTTCACACATGTGGAGAAATTCCAGATCCTAGAAGACAGTCTGACCAATGGGGAAAATAGCCTACTTTATTCTTCAGTGCTAATGTGTAAATATTTAATGGTTTGCTTTGAGGCATAAACCTCTACTAATCATGCTGTTGGTATTTCCCAGTCATACCAGCATTGACAGTTAATTTATGTAGATCTTGATGTTAAGTTTCTCGTGTAATTATTTCCTCAGTTTGTGTGAGTGTTTAAGCAGATATTTATTGCCAGGGTAGTATTAAAAAAAAATCAAATATTCCTTTGTGTTCAGTTTTTTCCTTAAGATGAAAACACTTTCAACACTTTCTTCTGTTAGTGTTCAGTAGTCCAGAAGATATTTTATAGCACATTATGTACAATGGAAAATTATTTTAGAGATACTGTTTTGTAAACATACATTTTCAACTTTATTATGAATAATTAATGAATTTATATGTTTTTGCATTTTAATTTTGACATTCTGTACACATTGGAATAAAACGAAAAAAGGTTAAGGTAATAACATTCACTATTTTGGGGTATTTAGGAACCTGCTTTATTCACTGGAACAATGAGGAAAAATCTGGATCCCTTTAATGAGCATATGGATAACGAACTGTGGAATGCCTTAGAAGAGGTAATTTATTAATAGTAACTTGTTAGCATCAGTATCTGTGTGTTTACATTTAGAGCATTGCAGATAATTAAGGGGAGCATATCAGTTTCACTGACTTCATTTACCTCCTAGGAAAACACTGATGACATGGGTGCACTTAAAAATGTGTGTATTACTTAGGAATATATCTACCTAAAGAAAGAAAAAAACCTATATATAGAAAACTATAAAACCCTGGTGAAAGAACTCAAAGAAGACACTAATAGATGGAGAAATATACTGTGTTCATGGATCAGAAGAATCAATATAGTGAAAATGAGTATACTACCCAAAGCAATCTATAGATTCAATGCAATCCCTATCAAGCTACCAATGAACGGTATTTTTCACAGAGCTAAAACAAATAATTTCACAATTTGTATGGAAATACAAAAAACCTCGAATAGCCAAAGCAATCTTGAGAAAGAAGAATGGAACTGGAGGAATCAACCTGCCTGACTTCAGGCTCTACTACAAAGCCACAGTCATCAAGACGGTATGGTAGTGGCACAAAGACAGAAATATAGATCAATGGAACAAAATAGAAAGCCCAGAGATAAATCTATGCACATATGGACACCTTATCTTTGACAACAGAGGCAAGAATATACAATGGAGAAAAGACAATCTCTTTAAGAAATGATGCTGGGAAAACTGGTCAACCACTTGTAAAAGAATGAAACTAGATCACTTTCTAACACCATACACAAAAATAAATTCAAAATGGATTAAAGATCTAAATGTAAGACCAGAAACCATAAAACTCCTAGAGGAGAACATAGGCAAAAAACACTCTGACATAAATCACAGCAGGATCCTCTATGATCCACCTCCCAGAATATTGGAAATAAAATAAAAAATAAACAAATGGGACCCAGTTAAAATTAAAAGCTCTGCACAACAAAGGAAACTATAAGCAAGGTGAAAATATAGCCTTCAGAATGGGAGAAAATAATTGCAAATGAAGCAACTGACAAAGAATTAATTTCAAAAATATACAAGCAACTTATGCAACTCAATTCCAGAAAAATAAATGACCTAATCAAAAAAAATGGGCCAAAGAACTAAACAGACATTTCTCCAAAGAAGACATACAGATGGCTAACAAACACATGAAAAGATGCTCAACATCACTCATTATCAGAGAAATGCAAATGAAAACCACAATGAGGTACCATTTCACACCAGTCAGAATGACTGCTATCCAAAAGTCAACAAGAAATAAATGCTGGAGAGGGTGTGGAGAAAAGGGAACCCTCTTACACTGTTGGAGGGAATGCAAACTAGTACAGCCACTATGGAGAACAGTCTGGAGATTGCTTAAAAAACTGGAAATAGAACTGCCATATGATCCAGCAATCCCACTGCTGGGCATACACACCGAGGAAACCAGAATTGAAAGAGACACATGTACCCTAATGTTTACTGCAGCACTGTTTATAATAGCCAGGATGTGGAAGCAACCTAGATGTCCATCAGCAGATGAATGGATAAGAAAGCTGTGGTACATATACACAATGGAGTATTACTCAGCCATTAAAAAGAATACATTTGAATCAGTTCTAATGAGGTGAATGAAACTGGAGCCGATTATACAGAGTGAAGTAAGCCAGAAAGAAAAACACCAATACGGTATACTAATGCATATATATGGAATTTAGAAAGACGGTAACGATAACCCTGTATGCGAGACAGGAAAAGAGACACAGATGTGTAGAACAGTCTTTTGGACTCTGTGGGAGAGGGAGAGGGTGGGATGATTTCGGAGACTGGCACTGAAACATGTATAATATCATATGTGAAATGAATCGCCAGTCCAGGTTCGATGCATGATATAGGATGCTCGGGGCTGGTGCACTGGGAAGACCCTGAGGGATGGTATGGGGAGGGAGGAGGGAGGGGAGTTCAGGATGGGGAACATGTGTACACCCATGGTGGATTCATGTTGATGTATGGCAAAACCAATACACTATTGTAAAGTAATTAGCCTCCAATTAAAATAAATAAATTTATATTTAAAAAAAGAAAAAAATGTATTGATGATGATGAAAAATCAACAATATAATGTGACACGTCTTCATTTTATCTATTTCCCTAGAACCCTGAACAAATAGATACATTATCTTTTCCTACACTACTCAATTAGATGTTAAAACTCCGGGATCAAATTCTATTAGTGACCTAGTGAATTAATTCGGAGAAGGCAATGGCACCCAACTCCAATACTCTTGCTTGGAAAATCCCATGGACGGAGGAGCCTGGTGGGCTGCAGTCCACGGGGTCACTAAGAGTCTGACACGATTGAGTGACTTCACTTTCACTTTTCACTTTCATGCATTGGAGAAGGAAATGGCAACTCCAGTGTTCTTGCCTGGAGAACCCCAGGGATGGCGGAGCCTGGTGGGCTGCTGTCTATGGGGTCACACAGAGTTGGACATGACTGAAGCGACTTAGCAGCAGTAGCAGCAGTGAATTAATTACTCCATTACACTCCAATATTCATTTTATTCCTCTGGCCTTCAGTTCAGTCGCTCAGCCGTGTCCGACTCTTTGCGACCCCATGAATCACAGAACTCCAGGCCTTCCTGTCCATCACCAACTCCCGCAGTTCACTCAGACTCACGTCCATCGAGTCAGTGATGCCATCCAGCCATCTCATCCTCTGTCGTCCCCTTCTCCTCCTGCCCAGCATCAGAGTCTTTTCCAATGAGTCAACTCTTTGCATGAGGTGGCCAAAGTACTGGAGTTTCAGTTTCAGCATCATTCCCTCCAAATAAATCCCAGAGGATCTCCTTCAGAATGGACTGGTTGGATCTCCTTGCAGTCCAAGGGACTCTCAAGAGTCTTCTCCAACACCACAGTTCAAAAGCATCAATTCCTCTGGTCTTAGGAAACATCTATTAAGTGGAGACAATAGTAGTTTTTCCTTATTGACTAAAAAAATATAAACAAGATCACACTAATAAAGTGTAGAAGTTCCATAGAAAAGTGTTTATAAAGGTAAATTTTATAGTAGGAATTGATAATGATTATTTATTGGCAATTATATAATTTTAATGCTCTAGTATTAATGCAGATAACAGAACCCTGGAACATCTGCTCAGTTGTTATATGAATAGGTTCATTTCTAGAGAATTTTCGGTTATTTGTGTCATGTTTTCCCTTGCCCCACTTTGAATTTCCTCACCCTTGCGTGAAAAAAATTTTGACTATTAAGTTGCTGTCAGTTTGTATTTTAATACAAACTATTCTGTGTGTTTGCACTCATTTTACAGATCAGTTCTACTGTTGGAAGAAACCCTAGACTTCTAAGCCATAGATAGACTTCTAATTTCTCCTAGGACCTAGCTCAGTCTTTTGCTTTTAAAAAGTAAGAATGAGTATTCCTATGCATTAACGACGAAAGATCAGAAAGAGAAATTGAGAAAACAGTCTCATTTACCATTGCAACAAAAACAATGAAATACCTAGGAATAAACCTACTTAAGGAGGCAAAAGACTTGTACTCATAAAACTACAAGGTACTGACAAAAGAAATCAAAGATGACGTGAAACAGATGGAGGGATATACCATGTTCTTAGACTGGAAGAAACAATATTGTGAAAATGACCATACTACCCAAAGAATCTTCAGATTAAATACAATCCCCCTCAAATTACCAATGGCATTTTTCATAGAATTAGAGCCAAAAATTTTACAGTTATAATGGAAACACAAAAGACCCCAAGTTGCTAAAGCAGTTTTAAGAAAGAAAAATAAAGCTGGAGAAATTAGGTTCCCTGACTTCAGAATATATTACTGAGTTGGCCAAAAATTTGTTACATAAGATTTTATGTAAAAACTTAAATGAACTTTTTGGCCAGTTCAATACGGATCTAGAGTAATCAAGATGGTGTGGCACTGGCACAAAAACAGAAATATAGATCAATGGAGCAGGCTAGAGAGCCCAGAGATGAACTCACACACCTGTGGTCACCTATTCTGTGACAAACAAGGTGAGAATATACGATGGAGAAGAGGTGGTCTCTTTAGTAAGTGGTGCTGGGAAAACTGGACAGCTATGTGTAAAAGAAGAAAATTAGAACACTCCCTAATACTTTATACAAAAATAAACTCAAAGTGGATTGAAAACCTAAATGTAAGACCAGATACTATAAGACTCTTAGAGGAAAACACAGGGAAAACACTCTACATGAATAACTACTAAATGTTTGACTGATCTTTTTATTTCAGAGAAGTGTGGCATATTTTTAAAAATCTTTTTTTGTTTGTTGTTACACAAATCCGAGAGATTGATTGTTCATGTTGGTTTGAATTGGTATGTTTGTCATTTAGTGTCACCCTTTCATGGAAGCTATGAAATCTGTAATATACAGATGAGCCTTGACTGTAAGCAGGCAGATTTGGAGGTATGACCATTTCCAGTCAGTAATTCTGGTTTCTGAAGAATATCACCACTGAGTCTTTATACATCTACCCTGCTTTTCAGCAACATGTGGGTTTTGTTTTCTTAAATTGGGTTGCTTGCTTCACCTTCTCCTGCCTGAAAAGCAGTGCACCTCTGATTTCATTTAAGTCTGTGAGTCTTTTACAATCAAATTCTGCAAGAGAAGAGGTGTGTAGAGCATTTAACCATTAAATATAAAGAATGATAGGATGATCCACTACTCTTGAATTCATAGGACAAATGTAACGGTGAAATTGGGACACATCTTTAAAAAAATAACTGGAAGCACTGGTAAATTATTTTTTCTATTTGTTTCCCAGATTTAGACCTTTTTTTCACAGATTCTCAGATAGCATTACTCTAGAATTTTAGAATATATTTTTCCATGGACAGAGAAGCAATGTTAATCTAAATTACAGAAATACTGAAGTGGTAGATAACACTAAGATCTACTTCTATTTAAACTACATTTGGAACTTTCTATAAAAAGAAAGAAATGTGAGTTTATTTCACAAAGTGAAGTATGTGGTTTCCATCTGATGCTTCTGGAATTAACCCTGTTAACTTCAGTGATATCACTTAGAGAAATCATCCCATCATTGTGTTTCTCTAGGAATTGATTCCTTATGACTGTTTTAAATAAAAACTTATGAAATCGTTCATTGAAAAACATACAAATGTGATAAATAATTCATAGAGAATCTGGATAAAGGGATGATTTATCAGTCTAAGTTATTGTTGTTCAGTTGCTAAGTCACCTCTGACTCTATGTGACCCCATGGACTAAAGCACGCCAGGCTTCCCTGTCCCTCACCATCTCCTGGAGTTTGCCCAAGTTCATGTCCATTGAATAGATGATGTCATCCAGCCATCTCATCCTCCATCTCCCTCTTCTCCTTCTGCCTTCAATCTTTCACAGCATCAGGGTCTTTTCCAATGAGTTTACAGCAGGTGGCCAAAATATTGGAGCTTCAGCTTCAAAATCAGTCCTTCCAGAGAATATTCAGGGTTGATTTCCTTTAAGATTGACAAGTTTGATCCCTTGTTTTCCAAGGGACTCTCAATAGTGTTCTCCAGTACCACAGTTCAAAAGCATCAATTCTTCAGTGCTCTTTTATTGTCCAGCTCTCACATCTGTACATGACTGCTGGAAAGACCATAGGTTTGATTATATGGACCTTTGTCAGCAAAGTGATATCTTTGCTTTTTAACGCATTGTCTAGTTTTGTCATAGCTTTCCTGCCAAGAAGCAATCATCTTCTAACTTCAGGGCTACTGTCACCATCTGTACGGATTTTAGAGCCCAAGAAGAGGAAATCTGTCATACTTCTACCTTTCCCCTTCTATTTGCCATGAAATGATGGGACAAGATGCCATGATGTTAGTTTTCTTAATGTTGAGTTTTAAGCCAGCTTTTTCACTCTCCTCCTTCACCCTCATCAAGAGGTACCACTAAATCAATGAAGTCAGTTTTTAAATGAACCAAAACCCCTAATTATTAATTTGTAAATGATGCCTAACTCGATATGTGAACCCAAACTTACTGAGTTAACCTGAGAATGAGTAGGAGGAAACCACTGTTTTCCTCTATGAACTTCAATTAAAAGGAAAAGATGGAATAAAAAAATTTTAAGGTCCTCTAGTTCTGTTTCTTTCTTTTTCCATGGCAGAGGTGGACACGAAGAAGGAAGACAGTCCTATGGATGCTGCCTGTCTCATTTTTGTTATTTTCCTAAATGTGCCTAAAATACATTTTTCATGTACTGAACACTTCCAACTTACTGTAAACTGATAAAAGTTCATCAGAAATAGTGCTATTGGGGTGCTAAAAAGCAAAGGCAGCTCCAAAAATAAAATATGAGTATGCCTGAAGATGAAGCACTTTATCACTCAGAGGTTAAAAGGTCATAGTAGATAAAACTCTGGAAGTGAATCATTGATGTGTTGCTTCCATTAAAAAGCAAAAACAAAACACCTTAGATACTAGGATTTGGAATTAAGAGTATAGTATGGGGGCTTCCCCAGTTGCTGAGTGATGAAGAGTCTGCCTGCAATGGAGGAGAAATGGGATTGATCCCTGAGTTGGGAAGATTCCCTGGAGGAGGAAATGGTAACCCACTCCAATATTCTTGCATGGGAAATCCCATGGACAAAGGAACCTGGCAGGCTACAGTCCGTAAGGTCCATGACTTAGCAACTAAACAGTAACAGAAATGTCCTGTTGACACTGGGAAGAAATCGTACAGTTAAATGTCTGACATTGATAGTGTCTCTGTTAGGACACAAATGTGTCTTATCACACAGGAAACAAAGATACAGAAACCTGGGCATCAGCAGCCTGTGCATCAGGAACCACATGGTTCAGTCCTTGCGGTGGCGACAGGTCACATGTCCATTTCCTGGGGCCTTGTGTTAGGTGAACTTCCTTTACTGCTGGCCCTGCTCTGGTCAAAGCTCTTCCCCATCCGTTGATTGCATTTCAGTGTCTCCTTCTGAGCCACACCAGATTTTCTTCTTGAAAAGTAAGAAAGTTCCACAAAATGTGGGAACCACCTGACCTCTGTGTTCCCCTCCTGTGAGGGGAGTCAGTACCCACTACAGAGTGTACACAGCAATGATGGAGGCAGGGCGCCTTAAAGTCCAGTGTATTATTCTTCAGTTTTGCTGTATTCTATTATTCTCCCAAGTTCAAAAACAATCTGAAGTATTCTATACTGAAATGTATAGTTTTGAATAGTAGTTATTTGTTCTATTTTCCTTAAATTATAACTTTTTCAGAGCTTTCCTTTATTTAAAGTGTGATATGATATCTTGGAGCCACTTAATTGTTATAAAAATATATCCTTTTACAATTACACTTATAAGAAAACAGTGTTATATATAAATTAATTATCCATATGAATTTAGTTTCTAATTTATAGAAACAGATATGTCATGCAATTAGAGTCACTTATGCCATCATTCATGTTGTTGCTGTTTGTGACATCTGACTCTTCTGCAACCCCATGAACTGTAGCCCGCCATACTCCTCTGTCTATAGGATTTCTCAGTTAAGTATACTGGAGTGGGTTGTGATTTCCTTAGCCAGCGGATCTCACCCAGGATCGAACCCAAGTTTCCTGTTTGGCAGGCGGATTCTTTACCACTGAGCCACCAGGGAAGCCCACCTTCATCCAGCCAACAAATGTCTACTAAGAGCTTGTTAGGCAATGCTGCAGATTCTGGGGCTGTCACAGTCGTCAAGAGACAAAATGTCTGTCCTTCTGGAGCTGAAATTCTCCTGGAGAAGTTGAAAATCAAGCAAATCATATGTAACAAAATGTACATATGTAACAAAATCTCAGTGCTGATACATGCAAAGGAGAAAAGTGAAGCAGAACTTGAGAAGGGGTGAGCTGATAGCATTATTAATAATGGGCAATATATATTGGTCTGTTACAAATTCTGCATGTACTGACTCATTTGATATTCTTAACAATGTTAGGAGGCACACACCTTTATAATTATGGTATTATAGTCTTAGAGTTTAGGAAGCTAAGATAGAGTAGGTTCAGGAACTTGCCCAGTTGGTACAGCCAGGCAAGACTTAATCCCCAGGCTGCCTGGCTTCAAGTCTCCAATTTATTTTTGTTTGGCTTCAAAAAAAAAAAAAAAAAGTCAACAAAAGAACCTAAAATGCCGTACTTTGGTGCCATCTCCAAAATGACAGAATGATCAAGGTTCATTTCCAAGGGAAACCATTCAGTATCACAGTAATCCAGGTCTATGCACCACCCTAATCATAGAAAGTGAAGAGGAACTAAAGAACCTCTTGATCAAAGTGAAAGAGGGGTGTGAAATAGCTGGCTTAAAACTCAACATTCAAAAGACAGTTCTATACATCTGTGTCTCTTTTATATTTAAAAAAAACCTCAATATTCAGGAAGCTACGATCATGGGATCCTATCTCATCACTTCATTGCAATAGATGGGGAAATAGTGGAAACAATGACAGACATTACTTCCAAAATCATTGCAGATGGTGACTGCAGCCATGAAATTAAAAGATGCTTGCTCCTGGGAAGAGGAGCTATAACAAACCTAGACAGAATATTAAAAAGCTGAGACATGACTTTGCCTACAAAGTCCATGTAGTCAAACTTATGGTTTTCCCAGTAGTCATGTACCAATGTGAGAGTTGGACCACAAAGAAGGCTGAGCGCTGAAGAACTGATGCTTTAGAACTGTGGTTCTGTAGAAGATTGTTGAGAGTCCTTTGGACAGCAAGGAGATCAAACCAGTCAATCCTAAAGGACATCAACCCAAATTTTCTTTGGAAGGACTGATGATGAAGCTGAAGCTCCAATACTTTGGCCACCTGATGTGAAGAGATGACTCATTAGAAAAGACGCTGATGCTGGGAAGATGGAAGGCATGTGAAGAAGGGTATGAAAGAGGACAAGATGGTTGGATGCCATCCCCAACTTAATGGATGTGAGTTTGAGCAAACTCCAAGCAATAGTGAAGGACTAGGGACACTGGTATGCTGCTGTCCATGGGGCTGCAAAGTGTTGGGCATGACTCAGTGACTGAACAACAACAACCTATATCCATATGCTGGGAGAAATAAGATGTTGTGTTTTCTTTTTCGTGCATTTTCATTCACAAACAATGCATTTAAGACACTGAAGAAAATGCATTTTATTGGTCCACTATTTGTAGGATTAAACTTGCGAAAGAACCATCATCAGAATGGGCTCCAGGAATACTAATGTATAAGTGGCAGTTTGCTATTGCTTGAACTTACATATATTAAACTTTAGAAAATAGTAAAGGGCCAATAAGCTTATATCTTCAGAGAACCAGATTTTCTGTAAAATTTTTGAAAGCTTTTCTCTAGTGTACCAATTCCTATGTAAAATGTACTTTGGGAAACTTGACTCAACCATAAAGATCCTTTTAACTTTTCTGTTTCAATCATGTTGGGAGAAATAGCTTCACTTTATGAGAAACTTCCTTAACTAACCCCTGGGGGGCAGAGTTTCTGGTGGATGTCCTGTGGTGGGAAAGGGGGACACTGAGATCTTTTTGTACTGAGTTGACTACACCATCTTTCTCAGTGAACACTCATTGGAAGGGGCTCTCCCCATCACCTGGCTGTACATGAAGATACGTAAGAAGTCCTGAGGATGTCAAAGCTCTAATGTCTAAGAGGCTTGTCTACTTCGGTAGCAGTTTGCTTAGAAAAATGTCATTCTTTCTGTATCCACAGGTACAACTCAAACAATCCATTGAAGGTCTTCCTGCTAAAATGAATACTGAATTAGCAGAATCTGGATTGAACTTGAGTGCTGGTCAGAAACAACTGGTGTGCCTTGCCAGGGCTCTACTCAGGAAGAATCAGATATTGATTCTTGACAAAGCCACATCATATGTGGATCCAAGGTGTGGAGCTGAGCCCCAGGAAATCTTGAACTGACTTGTAAATGTGTTAAATGGAAAACATTTAGTGAATCTTCAAAATGTTTCTAAGTGCTCGCTTGGCCTCATGGATATCTGTTGATAATATTAATTCCAGAAAACAAAGGAAAAAACCAAGACATGTTATATGGTGTTAATGTTGTTATGAGGCACCCTAAGAAAGCTGAATTCCTAAATCCAGCTCCTGATAGTTTCAAGCAATTTTGAGGGAAGACTAACTTTCCATCATTTTATTAAAAATAGTAAATTTCTAAGTAGACTTTTTATACTTAGTTTTTTAGGAATAAGACTATATGTTAAAGTATTGATTTTAAAAAACATTGTAAAAATATCATAGGATGTTTTTAAGTCTTAAGTCTGCTTTTCCTGTCTTTACTGAATTAAATCAACTTCTTTGTTTCTAGAACTGATAAGTTCATACAAAAAAGAATTCGTGAGAGATTTGCCCAGTGCACTGTGCTGACCATTGCACACAGGTTGAGCAACATTATTGACTGTGAATGGATACTGGTAAGACCCTCTCCATTTTAGTTGTTTCCATTTATGTTCAATTTTCAATGTATCCTTCTGTGTAAAATTTGATAGGAACCTCTATTAATTTTTCTCTTAGTTTCTTTTCTCATTCCTGGAAGTTACTCAAGTACTTAACTATACTTTTAGAATGCATTATTAAATAATATATCCAATAATCTTATATTTTCATATTAAAAGTTTATTTGAATTGTCTTTTTTATAATGGCCAACCATTAAAATATTCCAAACCCAAGTTTTAGCTCCATATTTTAGTGGGGTAGAACACAGTCATTTTCACTGTGTCATAGTTGTTTCAGCATTTTTGGATTCCCTTATAAAAAAATTAGCCTCTAGTTTAGACAGGAGGTTTATGGCTAAAGTTGTAGATTTTCTCAGGAGTCCACGAGAAGAAAAGGCCTAGTGAGAAAAACAGTATTTTAACTGAAAGGATTTAATATAAGGAATTTATTACATAGGGAATAGAGGGCTAGAAAACTGAAACACTGGGGTAACGATTTTAGAAAGCAGCTACCATATCCTAGGACGGAGCTCCAGACCTGAGATCTCAGAAAAGAGGCCCTAAGGAATTGATGCTCAGCCCTCCAAGGAGAGGTCACTGCCCGGTTGCGGTCATATTTGTGATGGGGCAGGATGGGGCTGGTTCTCCAGGTGCTAATAGCCGGGAGCTGGAGTCAGGTCCCAGTGCTGAGGTGCCGCTAGTAGCAGAATCAGGTAGATCATTAGCGGTGTTTCCACCTTCAGTCTCCCTCTAGTGCCCCCTACTGGCAGAACCTAACAAAGGCCACCTGGCCAAAGGGTCTCTGAACTGTTGCAGTGACTTGCAGAGACCCACCTTCTGCTTCACAGATGAGAGTTTGGAAAGAAAGGCCAATCAGGGATGAGAGACTAAATAGACAACCAGCGAGTCTCTTAACAATAGCTTTGTTCTGCACACATGGCAAGCTCCAGGCTTTTGTCTCTGGATATCTGTCTAGTATATTCCTTCCAGGTTTGGTTGGCTCTTTCTTCCTTAGTAATTTAATATTTCCTTCCTTAGCTTGATTTCCTTCCTGCATCTATTCCTTTTCTCTCTCTTTTTCATTTTCTCTCTTTCTTTGTCCTTTTCCTCTGTTGCTTGCTCAGTTTCAATACATGTTAGGATGTGGCTTTATAAAACAAGAAAAGCATTCCTCAAAGATAAACTTTGGCAGCAAATAATCTCAAGGAATGCAAGATACTTTGAGGTATTTTGATGGTCCATACGAAACAGGCAATAATCACTAATGGGCGGTCAGTAGTACCCACAGTTCTTTATGTCTGATTATAATAGAACTGTCTCTTTTGACTTGGGCAGTTCCTGGAATATCGCCTCCCACCCTACCTCACATGCATTGTCAGATGGGACATCAGTGGGGACACTGAGTAGATACCAGGCTGTCAGCACTGAGGCAGTGCCTGTAGCCTCACTCCCTGAGCTGGACGTGCACAGGAGTGAGCTCTGGGGAGGCAGATGATGGGAGTGGGGAATCCCCAACCGAAGGGATGCTCTAGGCTCCAAACAGTGCACCTGGTTTCCTGGACTAGACCTCACAGTAGGAAGTGGGCTCTACATGCAGACTTTCATGAAGAATAGGGTTACATTCAAGATTGCCCAACACTGACTCTTAATTTCTAGAAATGTTTTGTGTCAGGCATCCTTAGTCGTTCATTTTGTGTTCTTGATGGTAATTGAAAAAGTAACCTTTTATTGCTAGATTTTACCTGTCTCTTTGTTCTTACCTCTCAACATTGCATTTTGGAGATTATCCCCTAAAGCACCATTCTTCCATTATAAATAAATGATGCTGACCTATTTCAAGCCCTTTGTTAGGCTTTAGACATAGCAGCAGAAAGATGGCTTGATCTCCAGCTCAGTTAAGGGTCTGTTCAATTAAATTCCTTGCTCCTAAATGTACCCTGAAGATTTATTTTTGGTTTTTGGTATTATAACATTAATGTCATTAATGGTAGCAGATTCTTTTTATTATCTAATTCTTAGAAATACTGTCACCTTGGAATGTGTGGTTGGTTAGGGAAACTGAGGAAGGACAGAATTTGGACATGTCACCTGGTCTCTAGTCTTTCCCATTCTATTGTTTTCCTCTATTTCTTGGCATTGATCACTGACGAAGGCTTTCTTATCTCTCCTTGCTTTTCTTTGGGACTCTGCATTCAGATAAGTATATCTTTACTTTTCTCCTTTAGCTTCTCATTTATCAGCCATTTAAATAACCTCAGATATGCAGACGACACCACCCTTGTGGCAGAAAGCAAAGAGGAACTGAAGAACTAACTTCTTCACGAATGTGAAAGAGGAGAGTGAAAAGCTGACTTAAAACTCAGCATTCAAAAAACTAAGATCATGGCATCCAGTCCCATCTCTTCGTGGCAAAAGATGGGAATACAATGGAAATAGTGACAGACTTTATTTTCTTGGACTCCAAAATCACTGCAGATAGTGACTGCAGCCATGAAATTAAAAGACACTTGCTCCTTGAAATAAAAACTATGACCAACCTAGACAGCATATTAAAAAGCAGAGACGTTACTTTGCTGACAAAGGTCTATCTTGTTAAAAGCTATGTTTTTTCCAGTAGTCATTTATGGATGTGAAAGTTGGACCATAAAGAAAGCTGAGTGTCAAAGAATGGATGCTTTTAAACTGTGGTGTTGGAGAAGACTTTTGAGAGTCCCTTGGACTGCAAGGAGATCAAACCAGTCCATCCTAAAGGAAATCGGTCCTGAATATTCATGGGAAGGACTGATGCTGAAGCTGAAACTCCAATACTGTGGCCACCTGATGCGAAGACCTGACTCATTTGAAAAGGCCCTGATGCTGGGAAAGATTGAAGGCAGGAGGAGAAGGGGATGACAGAGGATGAGATGATTGGGTGGCATCACTGACTTGATGGACATGAGTTTGAGCAAGCTCTGGGAGTTGGTAATGAACAGGGAGGCCTGGCATGCTACAGTCCATGGGGTTGAAAAGAGTCAGACATGACTGAGTGACTGAACTGAGCTGAACTGTCACCTGGTCAGTCCTAAAGTGTTATCACTCAGCACCTGATCTGCAGATGTGAACATCTGTTTCCTCTGAACAAAGCAGCTTTGTTGCTATTATCAAAATATGTTCATTTGTTTAATGCTTTACTTACCGATTTGTTGTTTAGTCACTCAGTCCTGTCCACCTCTTTGCGACCCCATGGACTGCAGCACACCAGGCTTCCATGTCCTTCACTATCTTCTAGAGCTTGCTCAAACTCACATCCACTGAGTCAGTGATGCCATCCAACCAGCTCATCCTCTATTGTCCCTTCTCCTCCTGCTTTCAATCTTTCCCAGAATCAGGGTCTTTTCTAGTGAGTCAGCTCTTCACATCCAGTGGCCAAAGTATTGGACTTCAGCTTCAGCATCAGTCCGTTCAATGAATATTCAAGGTTGATTTCCTTTAGGATTGACTTGTTTGGTCTTCTTTGCAGTCCAGGAACTCTCAAGAGTCTTCTCCAGCACCACAGTTCAAAAGTACCAATTCTTCAGTGCTCAGCCTTCTTTATGGTCCAACTCTCACATCTATACATGACTTCTGGAAAAATCATAGCTTTGACTAGACGGACCTTTGTCAGCAAAGCAATGTCTCTGCTTTTTAATACACTATCTAGGTTTGTCGTAGCTTTTCTTCCAAAGAGCAAGTGTCTTTTACTTACCAATATCTCCTGGTAAATTTCTATAATCTCAAATTTTTCTCTCTTGATCAATGTCTATGAACAAATCTTTAAAGAACTTTTATGAAGCAATGTCCAGCCAGTGCCTCCCCAACTTTCTAGTTTTGTCCCACTCTGCTCTCCCTCCTTCCTTTACAGCCAAAATCACACTGATGGTCTTTCAGTTCTGCAAATTCAGTATTCACTGTCTTTCAGTCTGCCCTCTCTAGACTTTTGGATTAGCCTAAGGTGCCTGTGATGGCAATGGTGAGATGGTGGGACTTGGGGTAGATAAGGAAGTGAAGCCAAATGGACTGCATGATGGATTGAACATGGAATCTGAGGGCAGAGAAAGAAGTTGGTGTTGGTTTCTGGGTACAGAGACTGAGCATCTGGGTGAGCAGGGAAGACAGAGGGAGAAGGGAGATGCTAGGGTTCTCTTTGGAGCCTGTCACCTTTGTGATGAATGACCTTGTTTCCAGGAAAGGATCTTACCCTTCACTGTGGAGCTTCCCTTCTCACTCCTGTGTTGGGAGACCTTCAGGGTAGGGCTCCCTGGTTGCGTTCATCAGTGATGTCACAGGCAGATCCCACCAGGAGATGTAAACTCGGCTACTTGTTTATATTTTGTTCTGAACTGGTTGTGGTTGCTGACTCCTCTGGTAGGAATGGCAGGATTAGACCTCAGGGGACCTCTGCATTCCCCAGTTACAGAGTTGGGGATTGTCCTCTGTGCTCCATTCACCCCAAGTATAAAGCTTGTATATTTTTCTAGAGCTTCTGATTACCAGTTGGCTTTCAATTCAGCAAAAACATCACCAGTAATGTTATTTCTCAAAACTTTAATTTTTGAGGCAATTTTATTTTTATTGCTTGCTTTAGAAATATAGACATACCTTGTTTTATTGTGTTTCCCAGATACTGTTTTATTTTTACAAATTGAGAGTTTGTCAAAAACCTACATTAAGCACGTCTATGGGTGCCATTTTTTCCAACAGCATTTACTCATTTGTGTCTCTGTGTCACCTTTTGATAATTCTCACAATATATCATACATTTTCACTATCATTGAAGTTGCTCTGGTGATCTGTAACATCAATGATCTTTGATATTACTACTATGACTTATTGAAGTCCCTTATAAGATTTTTTAGCAATACTTTATATATGTACATTGTTTTTCTCATTGTTTTTTCATTATTGTGCAATAATGCTATTGCACACATGCTGGGGTACAGTGTAATGTAAACATAGCTTCTATGCGCCCTGGGAAACCAGAAAATTCATGTGACTCACTTTACTGTGATGTTCATTATATTCTGGTATTCTGAAACTGAACCCACAATAGCTCTGAGGGATGACTGTACCTGTTTCCTTTCTGGAAAGCAAGTGATTGTCTGTTCTGAAAGCTTTAAGGACATACAGACAGGTCAATCTACTACAAAGTCTAATGTTCCAGAGGGCAGGTGGCCAGCCTGGAGGAGCGGCTGAGGCAGTGACAGATGTTTGATTTTCTTGAATCAAGACATTTCCCAATGCTGTGTATCTTATAAATAACCCTCAAAGCTCAGAGTCTGAGAGCTCAAAGCACTAACTAATGATAACAACCCCAAAGGCCCTGGGCAGAATATAAAACGCTACAGACTGTTCAGTTCCAGTAATCATAGTCATGATTAAAACTTTCGTTTTCTGAAAATGAAAGAACTTTCGTTTTCTTCCTTTGCTATAACCATACAATGCTGAAAGGCTGGACTGGGCCCTTGTCTCCCAGTGAAACAGGGGAATCGAACCATGTAAATACCACCAGTCCTACCGTCCAAATTCTCCCTGCCCTGCCCCTTTTTGAAGTATTGTCTGAATTATGTGTTACTGGGAGACATTT
Source organism: Capra hircus (assembly GCF_001704415.2). NCBI lineage: Eukaryota > Metazoa > Chordata > Mammalia > Artiodactyla > Bovidae > Capra > Capra hircus. Next base: position 13,628,195 of record NC_030819.1, read on the forward strand.
TGTGCTTTCTGCTGTTAACAGGTTTTGGATTCAGGGAAACGGAAAGAACATAATCAGCCAAATAATTTGCTGCAAGATAGAAACAGCCTATTTTATAAGATGGTGCAAGAACTGGGCAAGGAAGAGGCTGCTGTCCTTGCTAAAAAGGCAAAATAGGTGAGGCCGTTGCGGGAAGCTGTAATTAAAATTTGCCTCCAGGATTCACTCTTCACAGGATCTCCACCAAGGGTCTGGGAACAAGCACTCTGTGTTCTTTTCAGTAGAAGCCTCCAGAGAGGAAGCGTCATGACTGGGTATTTAACAACACAGGGCAGGTGGAAGGCAGGTCTGCTGAGAATCTGCAGCGGTGCTGGGGTGGGGTCAGGATGTGTGAACCCTTCTGTGTGCCTGCACTGGTGCCTGAAAACAGGGATTTTGGATTCGACTTCCCACATGTTCGGACTCTGGGTTCAGATTCTCATGGAACATAGAATATTTTCATTTTGCATACCCTTTACATTCATTCTGATTGGTGCTCATCACATTTGTGATACAAGTTCCATCAAATAATATCCAGGAAATTTGAGAGTTTAAGGGGGGAAAAAAAACCAACTTGGAATATTTCAATTCTCGGAAGATCTTCCAGAGAAAGGTGTAGGTCTCTTCTGTTTCCTAACCTGTAAAGAAAACTCTTACCTGAAATTATCACTTGCTCCCTAATTCTTTGTTGTTTAGAATTAGGTCCATTTGCCACCTCCCTCCCCGACCCCCTCCCCCACCCCCACCCCCAGCTTCCTCTACCTTCTAGACAATGAAATAGTCATCAGTACAAATCAAGAACTCACAATAGCTTCACACTGTAGTCTCAATGGTGCCTGAAGGTTTACACAGCACTTTCACAGAGATGAGATGTCTGAGACACTAAGCACTGTGTGTGGTGTGAGGACGGGGCTCAGTGAGTAACATTCAGTTCACGTGGTATCTTCCTAACAGAGGTGTAGTGGTAGCCAAGGTCTGGTTTAAGAGGCTTAGCCATTATCATGCTATCTGTAAGTCTTTCTGGAACCAGATGGGAGTAGGATTGGGGTTGATAGGAAGATAGAGGGAGGGAAGGAAGGTCTGGTGTTCTTACCCCTTAACATGTGTGGCTCAGGGTGGGATGTGGCTTCCCCATTGAAAATTTATCTTTGCATGTTAAATTATGGATGTATTTTCCATTCTTTATACTTTTCTGCCTTTCCCAGATTTTCACTTGTAAATAGAATAAGATTATTTGTGTTGTATTTAAAATGTCTTAAAGTAAACATGACCCAGTATCTTAAGTACTTGTATATGAAAGATTTATATAAAATGTGGCCTGAGTTCCTCACTGTCTCCTCTCAGTCCTCTCTAGAAATGAGGAAATGCAGAGCAGAACCTTCCACTGCTCATCAGGTAGGAGACTTCCTGGGTCCCAGAGCTGGCTGAAGAGTTGACAGAGCTAGAGTTCATGCTTAGGCTTATGGACAAGGAAGTCTCTGTTCTGAACTTTTCATGAGTACTCACATTGTGTGCAAATGTTGAGAAGCTGAACAAGGAACTCTGTATTTTTTTATGCCTGAAATTCACAGAGTGTCTCCCAGTCAGACCATCCCTCCTGACACCTCGAGATCCAGGAATCTCCCAAACCCTTTTGCTCTTTTGACCTTGGGCATTTCACATCAAAAAGAGGTGTTCCCACCTGTATGTCAAAGTCTTCATTTTAAAACTATATTATCATGACATTGAGTAATCAGAAAAGGAATACAGAATTTTAGATTGGTCCAGATAATAAGATAATAGGATTCAAGCCTCTCTTTGTACAGGTGAGGAAACTAAGGTACTTTAGAAGGAAGGTGGTCCTATGTATATAACTGGTGTTAAGCTAGTTTGCGGCAGACACAGAATGAGAAATTTGGTCTTTTAGTAAATATTTTAAATCAAGTGTAACATATAGTGAAGCAGACATAGGTCATAGAATTAGAAATCTTGTGATTCCAGGTCTAGTAACACTGCACATACTCTAACAATATTAATGGTAGGTTACATTTGTGTAGTTCTTTATAATTTATTTTATACAGTTCTCACGTGTATGATTTCATGTAATCTCATGAAGGTCCATTTTTATCCCATGTCATGGATGAGGAGAGTGGTTACAGGGGTCACCCAAGGTCACAGAGCTGGTCCAGGAAGCACAGAGTAGGCATTGCTGGGGAGGCTGGGTGCTGTCCTAGGTACTGTGTTCTGTGTTGAGCCTGAGAACACTGCTCCTGTCATGTGGTAGCTAAGGTAGGGCCAGTCACCAAAGTTCACAGGGTGACAGAACCTCACTCTTGGATTTCAGTCCTACCACTGGCTCAGGTCACCTGTACAGAAAGAAATATATTTCTTAATTCTCATCCCATCTTGACATTATTTCTGCATATTCTGCATCCTCTTAGGAGGATAAACTGTCAGATTATCAGCTTTTTGAATGTGCAAGCATCAGCTATCAATGTATTGTTCAGAGATATAACACCAGGAGGATTAGCCTAAGTCACAAGGTTTTCACTCTAATAGAACAAAATTCATTCATCTGAAAAGAAAACCCAACATCTGGGAGAAATGCTTCCACATCACATTTTCTTGAACTCCTAGCTCAGGTGAGCAGATCACTGTCTGATTGACCCTTTATGGATGATCCATGAAATAGTAGAGCAAATACCACTTAGATACATAAAGCTAAATGGGGCTGTAGTTTGCTAGGGCTGCCATACAAAGACCAAAGAGTAGGTGACTTAAACAGAAGAAACTTATATCCTCACAGCCCTGGAGGTTGGAAGTCTGAGGTCAAGGTGTCAGCAGGGTTGGTTTCCTCTGAGGTCTCTCTCCTTGTCTTGTAGACTCCATTTTCCCTCTGTGTCTCACATGCTCTTCCCTCCGTGTGAGCCTGTGTCCTGGTCTCTTCATATGAGAACTCCAGTCTGTTAGATTAGGACACACCTGTATGATTTCATTTTAACTTTCTTGCCTCTTTAAAGACACTGTCTCCAAATACAGTCACATTCTATGGTACTGGAGGGTTTAGGACTTCAACATGTAAAATTGGAGGAAGGAAGGCCAGGGGTCTCCAAATGGAGGGAGTAGGCTGCAAGTGCCAGACATTTTTTATCTCTCTCTTAAGCTGCAGGAGGAAACAAACTACTAGTGATATACTTTTCCCCCTTCTCTATACAAATTCATATCCACTGAAAAGAAAATGCAAAAAGGCAAAATGATTGTCTAAGGAGGCCTTACAAATACCTGAGAAAAGAAGAGAAGCTAAAGGCAAAGGAGAAAAGGAAAGATGTATCCATTTGAATGCAGAGATCCAAAGAACAGCAAGAAGAGCTAAGAAGCCTTCCTCAGTGATCAATGCAAAGAAATAGAGGAAAGCAGTAGACTGGGAAAGAATAGAGATCTCTTCAAGAAAATTAGAGCTATCAAGGGAACATTTCATGCAAAGATGGGTACAATAAAGGACAGAAATGGTATGGACCTAACAGAAGCAGAAGATATTAAGAAGAGGTGGCAAGAATACACAGAAGAACTATACAAAAAAGATCTTCATGATCCAGATAATCACGACTGTGTGATCACTAACCTAGAGCCAGACATTCTGGAATGCGAAGTCGAGTGGGCCTTAGGAGGCATCACTACAAAAAAACCTAGTGGAGGTGATGGAATTCCAGTTGAGCTATTTGAAATTCTAAAAGATAATGCTGTGAAAGTGCTGCACTCAATATGCCAGCAAATTTGGAAAACTCAACAGTGGCCACAGGACAGGAAAAGTCAGTTTTCATTTCAATCCCAGAGAAAGGCAATTGCAAAGAATGCTCAAACTACCACATAATTGCACCCATCTCACATGCTAGCAAAGTAATGCTTAAAATTCTCCAAGCCAGGTTTCAACAGTACGTGAACTGTGAACTTCCAAATGTTCAAACTACATTTACAGAAGGCAGAGGAACCAGAGATCAAATTGCCAACATCTGCTGGATCATCTAAAAAGTGAGAGAGTTCCAGAAAAACATCAATTTCTGCTGTATTGACTATGCCAAAACCTTTGACTGTGTGGATCACAACAAACTGTAGTAAATTCTTCAAGTGATGGGAATGCCAGACCACCTTATCTGCCTCCTGGGAAATCTGTATATAGGTCAGAAATCAACAGTTAAAACTTAACATGGAACAACAGACTGGTTTCAAATCTGGAAAGGAGTACATCAAGGCTGTATATTTTCACCTTGCTTATTCAACTTACATGCAGAGTACATCATGAGAAATGTTGGGCTGGATGAAGCACAACCTGGATTCAAGATTGCTGGGAGAAATTTCAATAACCTCAGATATGCAGATGATACTACCCTTATGGCAGAAAACAAAGAACTAAAGAGCTTCTTGATGAAAGTGAAACAAGAGTGAAAAAGTTGGCTTAAAATTCAACACTCAGAAAACGAAGATCATGGCATCTGGTCCCATCACCTCATGGCAAATAAATGGGGGAAACAATGGAAACAGTGGCAGACTTTATTTTCTTGGGCTCCAAAATCACTGCAGATGGTGACTGCAGCCATAAAATTGAAAGACACTTGCTCCTTTGAAGAAAAGTTATGACCAACATAGACAGCATGTTAAAAAGCAGAGACATTACTTTGTCAACAAAGATCTGTCTAGTCAAGGCTATGGTTTTAAATCCCGTAGTCATGTATGGATATGAGAGTTGGACTGTAAAGAAAGCTGAGCACTGAAGAATTGATGCTTTTGAACTGTGGTGTTGAAGAAGACTCTTGAGAGTCCCTTGGACAGCAAGGAGATCCAACCAGCCCATTCTAAAGGAAATCAGTCCTGAATATTCATTGGAAGGACTGACGTTGAAGCTGAAACTCCAATACTTTGGCCACCTGATGCAAAGAACTGACTCATTTGAAAAGGCCCTGGTGCTGGGAATGATTGAAGATGGGAGGAGAAGGGGATGACAGAGGATGAGATGGTTGGATGGCATCACCAACTCAATGGACATGAGTTTGTGTAAGCTCTGGGAGTTGGTGACAGGGAAGCCTGGTGTACTGCAGTCTGTGGGGTCGCAAAGAGTATGACAGGACTGAGGGACTGAACTTAACTGATGCAAATTTAAAAAGAGTTTTCTTTTAAAATTCTGTTTACCATGAAGATACCTGGTTCCACCTGAACTTAACTTTTCTCAAACTTTGAGCTAATCAATGCGTTTTTCTTATTGAAATCTTTGTCTTAAGCTGTGTTAATGAACTATGTATTTACCCTAGACTCTGTCTCCAAGTCAGTTCTCCCTAAGATTCAGAACAGACTTGACAATGAGTATGTTTTATTCATGCAAAAGTTCTCTTAAGCTAAGTCAGTGAGACTATATTTGCTTGGAAACCTGAGTTTCCTCAAGATTTATGTCAATCATTTTCAGTCCAGGGACAATTCACCTTGTGCCAATGTTATCTTAAAATGCATGTTGTGTGAGGGGCCTGATACCAGTCTCTGAGTTTTGAGACATTTCCTTTCTCTAATTAGCAGACTGCTAGTAGCTATATGGATCTTCCCTGTAGCTCAGATGGTAAAGAATCTGCCTGCAATGAAGGAGACCTGGGTTAGATCCCTGGGTCGGAAAGATCCTCTGGAGAAGGGAATGACCATCCACTCCAGTATTCTTGCCTGGAGAATCCCATGGACAGAGGAACCTGGTGGGCCACAGTCCATGTGGTCTCAAAGAGTCGGACACAACTGAGCGACTAACACTGCTACTACTAGTAGCTATATAACATCTGCCTAAAAACTAGCAGGGGACACTCTTTCTGTCCCCTTCTGATGTCTGTGTCAGAAGCTTTCTTTATCTCTTTTATACTTTAATAAAACTTTATTACACAAAAGTTCTGAGCGATCAAGCCTCGTCACTGGCCCCAAATTGAATTCTTCTGTGGAGGCCAAGAATCATGGCATCTTTCATTGTTCAGCCTTTCAGAGGGGACACAGTTCAGCTCCAGGAATAAATGCCTGCCATCCATTCTGTTCTGTGATTAAGCAGACCTGGTTGAGGTTTTTTGAAGTTTCTTTGTTCCCAGGGTGTAACAGAGGTGTCATTTTGTCTATTCGTGAAATCACCTAATACAGCCCAGCAGTTATGAAATTCTCATATCCTAGCTCTAGGAGCCTGGTCCAGTTGGATAGATGGAGGAGGCACTTAGCATCCATGTGGCCTTGTGTCCCCCAGGGCCTCTGAGACTCTGTTCCTCACCTGTGTGTAAAGCAGGATGACAGCCCTGCTGTCTTCTTCACACTTATCAAAGGGATCAAATGAGAGAGCAGATGCTTAAGTGCTTTGAGAATATAGAGAGTTTTACAGTATAAAAGTGGGATCATTTTGTAAAAGGCTGTGGATAGAAACCTTGCCTCCCAATAATAAAACAAATATACCCATAGTTCTTCTAGGTCACTTTTGAGACTCTAAATCAGGGGCCCCCAACTGATGAATATCCTTTGCAGTATTCAGTTCAGGTATTTCAGACCATGAAGCAAAGTCCTTTTCAGTTAAAAGTTGCTAAAAATAATATTGTCTTTATAAAAAATTGTATGGAGAAGAGTTGTAGAGAAAGGAACCAGATGATTTTGGAAAGAATGTTAAGCAGTAGAAAATTAATTTTCTTTTGTTCCTTTAACTCTTTTTAGTCTCACCAAAACAGTACATACATATATAATCACAAAATATGTCTAGCTTAAGAAAATGGAGGAGGGTGATGATATGTAATCAACCCCCCCTCCACTCCCACCAGAGGCTTTATTCTTAAGTGCTTCCATTACAATGAAAATAGTCTCAGATTTCAGCCATTGGGCCCAAGCATTCTTGGAGGGTTTATTTTTCTCCTTAAGTGACATTTAAATATATAGCATTTTGTACGCAGAGCTGTTTTGGGGGTAGCAGGATATGTTAGCAACAAGAGAGTAAGAAAGTGCACTTACTGCGAAGGTAGGTGTCCTAGTGCTTTTCTGTTTTGTGTGTGAAGTTCATTCTCTCTCATGATAATTCTGTTTACAGCACCCACAAATGCACTTGCAGTCAGGTTCTATAAAAGAGATCTGTAATCATGTGTCTAAGCAACCCAGTTTGTGACATGAGTTAGCCTCTGATAGACTATAAATTTTCTGTTTTAAAGACAAAGGAAACTTTTCACATTCTTCTTTGAGGAAAAAAAGTTATACTTGAAGTTGTTTTTTGCCCAAACATGTTCAGAGATAAGGCTTCACAAGCCCTGACATTATTTTATTTTGTTATGTGCATCTGTAAGGAACTGAGATACAATACAGCTACTAAAAACTGATGATTGTGGAACTTGACAGCACTTCCTTTCTTCTGTGTTCTTATTATACACTGAAAAAATACTGATATACCTGATATACTGAAAAATACTGATATAGTTGTATCTCTTCCAGTTCAGCTAGAATTTGGTAGAATTCAAGAGCTCAAACATCTGGCAGAGATCTGTCCTGTTATTGGGTATCATCTTACATTTTAGAGAAGTCTCTTGGTTGAGTGATTGTTAAAGCATTTGATTTTCTTTTCATTCTTGGGACCCACTATCCACAGATCACATTTCTGTAGGACCTATAACTGCTTTGCCACACAAATTAAACACCAGGATATTTCATACATATATGCCAGTGTTTCAATGCTTGCCAATCAGAGTTTATAACATATAAAGGTAATAACCCGATATTAACATCCAAATCTGTTGTGCTCCTTTTACGTGTGAAAATGACAAACCCTGTTCTGATGCTAGTTTTCCTATCCTCTTTGTTACCCTGTTTTTAAATTATTTCAGGGAATAAAATGATTTTGTGTATCAATTTACTATAGTGATAAAGCATATCTGTGAATCAGAATGATCAGATATCTAGGAGATCTACAGGTTATTTGGCATTACATCCAGCCCCACTGGGGGCTTTAATGGGGCTACTTCCTCCATAGAATAAATACAGCCCTGGTTTTCCAAAACTATGTCTCCAATAGTATATGATTGCTTCACATGAAGAAGGAAACCTACAAATGTGTTGCCTTAGGAGGAGGACTTTAAAACTTTTAAACATGTCATTTTTTTCTTTTTCTCCCTCAGGTGTACTTCAAAAGGAGACAGCCAGATGTTACCCACAGTGATCTTGTGGTTATGAATGTTTCCAGTGGACAGCCCTCAGCCTTCACAATTTTCGTGTCAACACTTGTGATTCTACCATGAGTTCATGTCTATTCCAAAGGCTTTTTTCCAATAGGTTTTGCACTGCATAAACTATATTCTACTTTTTTTTAGTACCAGTAACAAATATTTACACATTACAAATGTGAGTTCTCCAACCTCAATGATTTCAAGCTCTTGAAAAAGGATTTATTATGTTTATTTAAATGTTATATTACTTGCTTTCTTATCCAAATCAGAGGTTCAGGCCACCAACAATTGTGTCTTGAGAGACTCCAGAGCCAAACTCATCTTCTAAGATTTGAGACAAAATTGTCACAGATGTATTTTTACTGTCCCCAGAATTACCTATTACTTTCCAATTATATCAGGGATTCTGTTTACTTGAAGAATGTGTAAAGTTACTGTTTTGTGTCCACTTCCTTTAACATGACTAGGATCCATTTTTCCACCAAAACACCTCTGGTTAAAATGCTACAGAGAAAACTGATAGGAAAAATATATAATATACTATAGTTTAAGTAACCAAAAAAAGAAAAAAAAGGATATAAATACAGAAGGACAATATGTTCTGAAAGAGAAGGAAGAGAAAATATGCTTTCTCAAAATAGGAGCCCTTCTAGGGGGTTTGCTAATGAAGGACAGATGTGTGCTAGACTGTCTTCTAGAGAGAGGATTTTATTTTATTTTATTTTTTTACATTACAAATTGTGGTAAAGTATATGTACCATAAAATTTACCGTATAACCGTTTCTAGTCACACAATCCAGTGGCATTAGTTGCATTCACAGTGTTGTGCAGCCGCACTCTCTGGGGAACTTTTGGTAATTATATGCTTCCTCTTCAGTGTGTTATTTCTGCAGAGTCATTTTGATAAGTTTCATTTTTCTGGAAGGAATCTGTTTCCTGTGAGTTTTCAGCTTGATTGGCATAAATTTATTCACAATATCTTATATGTTTAATATCTGCAGCATCTCTAACTGTGTTCTTTTGGCTTTTTAATTTTCTTTTAGTCTTCTTTTTTATGAATAATCTTGCATAACTTCTTCCTGTTTTCAAAGAATCACCTTTCTGCTTGATTGATGCTCTCTTTTTCCCTTAGTTCATCATATGATTCTTTCCTTCAACTTTTCCTTAACTTTGAGGTTTTTCCTCTAAATTCTTAAATTGAAAAGAGATTATCAATGTCCTTATTTTTCTAATATAAATACAGAAAGCTGAATTTTTTCCCTAAGATCCACTTGAGCTGCAACCTGCAAGTTTTGGTACTCACCACCATCAGTAGCCATAGTATTATGTATTTTCTAATTCCTAGTTTAATTCATTAATATATCTTTTACCCATGAGTTATTCATAAGTGTAATGTTCTCTAAATTTCAAATGCCAATGGAGTTTTTAAAATTAGATTCAGCCATGTGGAACTGCTAACATTCAGTTTTTTAATAAGCTATAAAGTGGCAGGTTCATATGGTTCAACATATAGTTTTCTTTTGTTTTTAATATATAGCTTAATTTCATTTCGTCAGACAACATTAGATTGTGAAGTTTAAACCAAAGGTAACCACCTGCACACTAAAGGTCCTTGTTTCTACCATTTTGTATTTTATTGGAAGAGTTTTTAAATGTTATAAGTACATGTGTAACCAGTAATTTTCAATAATAATCCTCCCCAAATACTGGAATGTTTTCTGATACGTGTTGCAGGCTGGCTCTCTGGGATGCAGACTCAGATGGAGTTTAGTGCTTGGATGTGCATCGGGGTTGCCCTTAGGGTCCACACTGTGGAATCAGGAGGGAAGAAACAGGGTAAGGCAGTGGGAAGGATCAAGCTGGATCACTGGCCAGACAACCTGAGCTGACTCCATGGGAGTTTGGAGTGATGATGGCCTTTCAGGGTTGTCCTGATACATCCAATGACCAGGCCTGTATACCTCCACCTGTATGGGTCATTGCACGCAGGCTGCCCTCAGAGGGGCTGGTAGTTTAAGGTTGCCCACTGGCAGCACTTACAGCTGGTGGACAACAAGTACTTGAAGGGAGGTCAGGACAGCACGTCTCCATGTCCCTGCTCAGCAGGTATCATAGCTCCAGAGGTCAGTGATGAGGGTGTACTCTGGGGGAAACTCTTGATGACTGATGTTTAAGTCAAAATGATGACTCAGTGATTCACCTGAATACCCTCTGGTCTAAAAAATAGAGGAGAAGGTCCATGTAGGGGAGATATCATCATTGTCCAGGGTCAGCCCAGTCGTCGCCTCTTCTAGGAAGTCACGTTAAGATCAGTCATCATCCTAGGTAACTCGGATTTGTGTGTTACCCTGAGCACCTCTCATGTTAAACTGAACCATACTTGGTTAGTGTCCTGTTCTCACCATCTTGAGATACTTTATTTTTAAACAAGGGGCCTGTTCTTTCTGTTGTGCATGTAGCCTGCCTTGACTGTGAGTGTTAACACGTGGTCTATTTTTTCACTAGACTAAGTGAGAAAAAGACTTGAAACTACACCCTATTCACTGTTTGATTATGGCTTCCAGCAGAGTGTCTGTGTACAGAGGGTGCTCAGTAAATGTTTGTTGAATGAATAAGTGATGACCGAGAGCAAGCCTTCCTTCTCAATGTTATAATTTCGAGATTTTAAGAGGTAGCCTAAGATAACAGAAAGCCCTGGTTTTGGAGTCAGTCACACTGATCTGTCGGTTCTTTCTCTACTACTCACTAGCAGTGTGGGTGTGGGAAAGCAGTAATCACCCAAGGTGCCAGGACATTAGAATGGCACCATCCTTTACAAAATAGGCTCTGGACACTTACAGTCATGTAGTCTTAGTTACATGCTTGGGTAAGCATCTCAACCTCTGAATCTCAGCTTCTTTGTCTGAAAAATCAATATAGTTTCTGCTCTTGAACCATTGCTTTGGTTGGGATGATGGATGAACTAAGAGCATCCAAAGACACAGGGTGGAATCACTGACCTTGGAGATTCTTATCACCAGGAGAGGAGAACAAGATGGGTGTGGATGAAGGAGGTTTGTAGGCTGTAGAAAGTGTACTTGAGGAGGTCCTCATCTGATGGCCTAAACCAAAATGTTCCTCCTCCACATGTAGTTAAAATAACACAAGCACATGGGGAGGGGCACAAGCTCTGGAGTCGGGACAAATACTGGCTCCTCTGGACACTGGCTGGGTTTGGATTCAAGTTCTGCTAGCTGGTAAGTGTGGGCTCTTAAGGTTGGGAAGCCCACTGTGGTTCAGTGGCTTTGAAAGTTGAGGTGGATATAGTATGATTCACAGAGGGCTACTGCAAAGATTAACTATGAGAGTGATACTCCCAGTGTGGTCTGTGCACTAGTGTCAGTCCCTGACCTGTTTGTAACCCGGTTAGAAGTAAGTACAGGAAATTCAAGAAAGCTAGAAATGCACAACCCTCTGTATTGCCATGACATCCACCCTCAGGATGGGTGGGATCATGAACACCCTGGGGACCAGTGTGAGGGTTGCACTATGGGGGAGAAGGGCACGTGTCTGGGCTGCACACTAGCCATGCACAATGGATCATTGATTAGGTAGCAATGGGCTAAAAATATAAAATTAGATAAAACTGGTATTTAATCCCAGACAGGTAAGAAACAATGCGGGATATGTTCAATGCTCTTGAACAATGCTGTATATGTGATTAGCTGTCAGTCAGTACTATCCTCTCTAGCACTATCCTCTTTATTAATTGTTACCATCATATTTAACTTGAAATTAGAGCACACAGGCTTCCAAAAGGCCCTACTATACATATCAATATTCTCATTTCAGTTCGGTCACTCAGTCGTGTCCAATTCTTTCTGACCCCATGATCTGCAGCATGCCAAGCTTCCCAGTCCATCACCAACTCCTGGAGTTTAACTCAAACCCATGTCCATTGAGTCGGTGATGCCATCTCATCCTCTGTCGTCCCCTTATCCTCCTGCCCTCAATCTTTCCCATATCAGGGTCTTTTCAAATGAGTCATCTATTCGCATCCAGTGGCCAAAGTATTGGAGTTTCAGCTTCAACATCATTCTTTCCAGTGAACACCCAGGACTGATCTCCTTTATTTTATTTTATTTATTTATTTTTGATGTACCATTGGATGTGACTTTATTTTTTCAAGTAAGTTTCGAATGGATTGCTTGGATCTCCTTGCAGTCCAAGGGACTCTCAAGAGTCTTCTCCAACACCACAGTTCAAAGGCATCAATTCTTCAGTGCTCAGCTTTCTTTATAGTCCAACTCTCACATCCATACATGACCACTGGAAAAACCATAGCCTTGACTAGACAGACCTTTGTTAATAAAGTAATGTCTCTGCTTTTTAATATGCTGTCTAGGTTGGTCATAACTTTCCTTCCAAGGAGTAAGTGTCTTTTAATTTCATGGCTGCAATCACCATCTACAGTGATTTTGGAGCCCCCCAAAATAAAGTCTGACACTGTTTCTGCTGTTTCCCCATCTATTTCCCATGAAGTGATGGGACCAGATGCCATGATCACAGTTTTCTGAATGTTGAGCTTTAAGCCAACTTTTTCACTCTCCTCTTTCACTTTCATCAAGAGCCTCTTTTGTTCTTTACTTTTTGTCACAAGGGTGGTGTCATCTGCATATCTGAGGTTATTGATATTTCTCCCAGAAATCTTGACTCCAGCTTGTGCTTCATCCAGCCCAGCATTTCTCATGATGTACTCTGCATAAAAGTTAAATAAGCAAGGTGACAATATACAGCTTTAACGTACTCCTTTTCCTATTTGGAACCAGTCTGTTGTTCCATGTCCAACTCTAACTGTTGCCTCCTGACCTGCATAGAGGTTTCTCAAGAAGCATGTCAGGTGGTCTGGTATTCCCATCTCTCTCAGAATTTTCCACAGTTTATGGTGATCCACAGTCAAAGGCTTTGGCATAGTCAATAAAGCAGAAATAGATGTTTTTTTCTGGAACTGTCTTACTTTCTTGATGATCTAGCGAATGTTGGCAATTTGATCTCTGGTTCCTCTGCCTTTTCTAAAACCAGCTTGAACATCTGGAAGTTCACGGTTCATGTATTGCTGAAGCCTGGCTTGGAGAATTTTGAGCATTACTTTACTAGCATGTGAGATGAGTGCAATTGTGCGGTAGTTTGAGCATTCTTTGGCAATGCCTTTCTTTGGGGATGGAATGAACACTGACCTTTTCCAGTCCTGTGGCCACTGCTGAGTTTTCCAAATTTGCTGACATGTTGAATGCAGCACTTTTACAGCCTCTTCGTTAGGATTTGAAATAGCTCAGCTGGAATTCCATCACCTCCACTAGCTTTGTTCATAGTGATGCTTCCTAAGCCCTACTTGACTTCACATTCCAGGATGTCTAGCTCTAGGTGAGTGTGAGTGATCACACCATTGTGATTATCTGGGTCGTGAAGATCGTTTTTGTACAGTTCTTCTGTATATTCTTGCCACCTCTTTTTAATATCTTCTGTTTATGTTAGGTCCATACCATTTCTGCCCTTTATTGAATCCATCTTTGCATGAAATAGTCCCTTTGTGTCTCTAATTTTCTTGAAGAGATCTCTAGTCTTTCCCATTCTATTGTTTTCCTCTATTTCTTTGCATTGATCACTGAGGAAGGCTTTCATATCTCTCCTTGCTTTTCTTTGGAATTCTATATTCAAATGAGTATATCTTTCCTTTTCTCCTTTGCTTTTCACTTCACTTCTTTTCACAGCTATTTGTAAGGCCTCCTCAGACAGCCATTTTGATTTTTTGCATTTCTTTTTGTTGGGGATGGTCTTGATTCCTGCCTCCGTACAATGTCATGAACTTCTGTCCATAGTTCATCAGGCACTCTGTCTATCAGATCTAGTCCCTTAAATCTATTTCTCACTTCTACTCTATAGTCATAAGGGATTTGATTTAGATCATACCTGAATGATCTAGTGGTTTTCCCCACTTTATTCAATTTAAGTCTGAATTTGGCAATAAAGGGTTCATGATCTGAGCCACAGTCAACTCCCAGTCTTGATTTTTCTGACTGTATAGAGCTTCTCTATCTTTGGCTGCAAAGAATATAATCAATCTGATTTCTGTGTTAACCATCTGGTGATGTCAATTTGTAGAGTTTTCTCTTGTGTTGTTGGAAGAGGGTGTGTGCCATGACCAGTGCGTTCTCTTGGCAAAACTCTATTAGCCTTTGCCCTTCTTCATTCTGTACTCCAAGGCCAAATCTGCCTGGTACTCCAGATGTTTCTTGACTTCCTACTTTTGCATTCCAGTCCTCTGTAATGAAGAGGACATCTTTTTTGGATGTTAGTTCTAAAAGGTCTTGTAGGTCTTCATAAAACCATTCAGCTTCAGAGCTTGTTCAATGTTACTGATTGGGGCATAGACTTGGGTTACAATGATATTGAATGGTTTGCCTTGGAAATGAACAGAGATCATTCTGTTGTTTTTGAGATTACATCCAAGTACTGCATTTCGGACTCTTTTGTTGACTATGAGGGCTACTTCATTACTTCTAAGGGATTCCTGCCCAGAGTAGTAGATATAATGGTCATCTGAGTTAAATCCACCCATTGCAGACCATCTTAGTTTGCTGATTCCTAGAACGTCGACGTTCACTCTTGCCATCTCCTGTTTGACCACTTCCAATGTGCCTTTATTCATGGACCTAACATTCCAGGTTCCTATGCAATGTTGCTCTTTACAGCATCAGTCCTTGCTTCTATCACCAATCCCATCCACAACTGGCTGTTTTTTTTTTTTTTGTTTTTTGTTTTGTTTTTGTTTGTTTGTTTGTTTTTTTGCTTTAACCCCATCCCTTCATTCTTTCTGGAGTTATTTCTCCACTAATTTCAGTAGCACATTGGCACCTACCGACCTGGGGAGTTCATCTTTCAGTGTCCTATCTTTTTCCCTTTTCATACTGTTTTGAATTCTCAAGGCAAGAATACTGAAGTGGTTGCCATTCCCTTTTCCAGTGGACCACATTCTGTCAGACCTCTCCACCATGACCCATCCATTGGGAAGCCCCACAAGCATGGTTCATTTCATTGAGTTAGACGAGACTGTGGTCCACTTGATCAGATTTTAATAGCATTAAAAAGTGAGAAATAAATAAACTTATATTTAAGTGTAAAGGGTTTGTTTCAAGTCTAAAAACAATACTGTGCATGTATTTTTACCGATTCTATTCTTGAATCAACAGCATGGTCCTAAGGTTGAAGAAGGTCCCTGGAAGCAGAACAGACCACTTTTAAACTTCAGAGATTTTTAAAATACAAGGTTTTAAGTGTAAGCTATTAATTTTCCTTTAAAAGCAGAAAGACTATGAATTAACTGAGTTTTTGTTTTTTAAACCTAACGTTCTAACGAAAGTGTTATTTTTTTCTTTCAAAAACTAAAACAGCAATATGTGTTCAAAACAGGGAGAAATATATATTTATTTGAATGTAGACCTAAAAAATAACACTGCTAGTAGGAATCACATGCCCCAGCCCTGTGAGACCTCCATCTGCACTCCAGGTAGATCTGACTTGCCTTAGGAGTCAAACTGGATTGTGTCATTTATATTATTTATTTTTAAAGAAGAACCAAGGTTAAGACTTAGACACACTGGGAATGTTCTACAAGAATTCACATTGGATGGTTCTGACTAAATTCACTCTTTACTCAGCAACCATACTCACAAGTGTCCATCCCAATAGGTGGAAGCCTTGGTATTCCAAAACACTGTTTGATCCAAAAGCTTATCATATTAATTCTGGAGGACATACATGAAAACATTTTAAAATTAAATTTTACGACTACGCCAGACAAAAGATGAGTCTCTGAGATGAGTTTATCTCACATTAGAAGGTCATAAGTAAATAATGATAAACAGAAGACTAATGGCTTTTAAACCCTATATTTTACAACACTAAAAATTTAAAAATCCATGTTTATACTGATTTCTATAAGACATAAAATAGATAGCAGGAAGGAAAGCCCTTTTTTGTAGTAGAAGGTCAATTAACAAATGTAGACAGATTGACAGAAAAGTAGCAACCTTCTTTGTCATAAATAATTCAGACAAAATTCATCATTGTCTGAATGTACAGTGAAATTTTGGGGGTTGGAGGAGACAGCATTTTCATGGACTCTAAGTATCTTCTCAAATTAATTCTTTAGAAGAATATATTTCAAAGTAGAAATATCTGGCAAATACATGGCTAGCAAGTAACCATAGTAAATATTATTAATAGTGAACCTACTGACACCCTTAACTTTTTTCTTGTTCTTTAAAAATTTAAGTATCATAAATTTACAATGCTGTGTTAATTTCTGCTCAACAGCAGTGATTCAGTTATACATATACATACATTTTTTTCATATAAGTTAAATAAGCAGGGTGACAATATGCAGGCCATACTCCATTCCCAATTTTGACCAGGCGGTTGTCCATGTACAGTTCTAACTGTTGCTTCTCCACTCGCGTACAGGTTTCTCAGGAGACAGGAAAGGTGTCTGGGATTCCTGACTCTTTAAGTTTTCCAGTTTGTTGTGATCTGTGGAGCAAAGGCTTTAGCGTAGTCAATGAAGCAGAAGTAGATGTTTTCTGAGCAGAAACCATAAGCCCTCAAACTGGAATGTACTTCCTGTCCTTTACAGAGAACTCTGCCCACCCTGCCCAGAACCCTGCTGTCAAAGTGTGGCCTGCGACCAGCAGCACGGCTGGCCTGGGGCCTTTAGAACACGGAATCTTGTTTCTACCCAGACCCACTGACTCAGAATCTCCAGATCCCAGGTGAGTCCTACCCACAGTACAGTTAGAGAAACACTGTTTAGAGGCCCTACTCTGGTCATCCGGGTCGCACCCTCACCCCCCACCCTGACACCCCCACCCCGCCCGCGCCAGGTGCCCACAGCCAGAGAGACAAGGGTGTGGCCACCTGAGCCCCGCCCCTCCAGGCCGTGCTCTGAGTACCTGGACCCTAGCATCCTGCTCCCAGCGCACTGCAGGCCTCCTTCTCGTGCCGTCCCATGTCCCAGCCCAACAGGTGGTCAGATACAGCTGTTTGTGGTGGAAGACAGTGGCCTACGCTTGGACTTGAAGGCTGGGGGCGCTCTTGCTTGAGCAGCAGATTCCTCAGGCACAGAGAGAGTCAGAGCGCGAGTGGAAGAGCAGGGGAGGCTGGGGCTGGGTCGCCGTCCCTCTGCTGTCCTGCCTCTGGCTTGGAGCTCAGTGTCCAAAATCCCAGTCTGCCAGGTTTAATAGTTATGTAGGTGTACTTGACAGTTTCGTTAATTGATTTATAACTTTTAAATATTTGCAGTCTTGACCCAGGGCTCACAGATGTGAGTGGCAGGTCTGTTAAGTGTTTCTCACATGTGTTCAGAGGACCCCTGCATCAAAACTGACTGGGTTGTTGGTTAAAAATTCAAATTCTCAGGCCACTTGTGTAACCCACTGGATACATCTTTGGGCTGGAGCCCAGTAACCTGCATTCTGATCCTCCCTGATGACTGATCCACAGCAGAGCTGTAGGAACACTTGTAATGTGGGAGGAGGATGCAGAGGGAGCTGCCGCAAGTGATGGAGGTCCCAGTCAGAGGAAGCGCTGACCCCAGCTCACACCTTCCTGCTTCTCTCATGATTTTCCTCACTACCTGGCCTACTCCACCCTCAGGAGTTGGCGTTAGGGAGAAGCTGCTAGAACAGGGCAAGTGTGTCTTCCTGCCGACTGTGGGCTCTCGTTGGGTGGGTGGTGGGGTTGCCCTGCAGAAGGAGGGATCCAAATCAGGGCAATAGGAGCAGAGGGGCTGTGGGAGCCTGGAGGCACCACCCAGACCCACCCAGGGAGTTGGGCTGAAGGGCTGGGCAGATCTTTGGACAGGAGAGAACTCCGGGTCCTGCCAGGACATGGGAGGAGCGGGAACAGACTGTGAGGTCTCCACTGCCTGGGCTCAGAGGCCACATCTGTCAGTTACGGAGTTTATGACCTTGAGCAATTTCCTTAAGCTCTGTAGGCTTGTTTCCTTGTCTGTGCGATGGGATCCTAACATCCTCTTGGCTTGTGTTACAGGTAAAAGCATGTCATTAAGTAAAAAACAGGCACCTTTGCTATACAGGAGGGCGGAATATACAGCAGGGTGGTGCTGTTTACTGTGAAGCCTGTCACCTTACACCTCTGCACTTCCTGATGCTTGATAGCATAGGCTTGTCTCTGGCCGAGAAGACCAATTTCCTCAGACGCACAGGCCCAGGAAGGCTCCAGTCACAGGCCTGTGCCAGACCCGTGCTTGGCCAGTGACCTAGAGCTCCCTGAGCTTCCCTGTGCAGGAGCGACTCCTGAAGCGACTGCCAAGCTGCTCCTTGTGTATGGTTCCCAGGATTTCCCTCCTGGCAAACCACATCTTGGGAATCCTGCTCATAGGTTTGTGATGAACCAAGGCTGGGCTTGTATGAAACCTCCAGGGGCAACGGTACCATACTGAAAATCACCACCAGGGGGCAGCAGAATCCACAAGTCCAGGTGAGGAGAGTGGAAAGGCCAGGGAATGAGTGAAGGGCCAGGAAGGCCTCACAGCAGGCAAGAGGGGGTGGGGCCTCTAGCATTGCCTCTTCACACACAGAAACGCACACTCCTGCTCCTGCAGCAAATCACCTGATCCCTGTATATTCAGTTATCTCCTCCAGGTACAGTCCTTTATATCCTCATTATGGCAAAGGCTGGTGGTTTGTAAACTTAGCTGCAAATTCGAATCACCAGGAGAACTGTATAAAACCCTCATCTCAGCTAAATCAGAATCTTGGGGAGGGGAGGCAGGAGTCAACACTTTTTTATTAATAAAACCCCACAGGTAATTCCACCCTGCAGCTAACTGAGAACCACTGTTGGAGGCAAAAGATCTCATGTCTTCCCAAATGGCAAACACTTTCATTCACATTTCTGAAAAAACGTTGTCCATTGGAGAAGGGAATGGTAAACCACTTCAGTATTCTTGCCTTGAGAACCCCATGAACAGTATGAAAAGGCAAAAAGATAGGACACTGAAAGATAGAAGAGTTGAGAAATAACTCCAGAAAGAATGAAGAACCAAAGAGAAAACAATGCCCAGCTGTGGATGTGACTGGTGATTGACATAAACTCTGATGTTGTAAAGAACAATATTTGCATAGAAACCTGGAATGTTAGGTCCATGAATCAAAGTTATTGGGAAGTAATCAAACAGGAGATGGCAAGAGTGAACATCGACACTTTGGGATATCAGTGAACTAAAATAGACCGGAATGGGTGAGTTTAATTCAGATGACCATTACTTCTACTATGTGGGCAAGAATCCCTTAGAAGAAATGTAGTAGCCCTCATAGTCAACAAAAGAGCCTGAAATGCAGGTACTTGGGCACAGTCTCAAAAACGACAGGATGATATCGTTCATTTCCAAGGAAAACCATTCAATATCACAGTAATCCAAGTCTATGCTCCAACCACTAAAGCTGAAGTTAAATGGTTCTATGAAGACCTAGAAGACCTTCTAGATCTAACACCAAAAAAAGATGTCCTTTTCATCATAGGGGATTGGATGAAAAGTAGGAAGTCAAGAGATACCTGGAGTAACAGGCAAATTTGGCCTTGGAGTAAGAAGCAGGGCAAAGGATAACAGAGTTTTGCCCAGAGAACATACTGGTTATAGAAAACACCCTTTTCAAAGCAATACAAGAGACAGCTCTACACATGGACATCACCAGATGGTCAATACTAAAATCAGATTGATTATATTCTTTTCAGCCAAAGATGAGAAGCTCTGTACAGTGAGCAAAAATAAGACCGGGAGCTGACTGTGGCTCAGATCATGAACTCCTTATTGCAAAATTCAGACTTAAATTCATAAAAGTAGGAAAACCACTATGCCATTCAGGTACGACCTAAATCAAATCCCAATGACCTAATTCAAATACAGTGGAAGTAACAAATAGATTCACGTGATTAGATCTGATAAACAGAGTGCCTGAAGAACCATGCATGGAAGTTCGTAACATGGTGCGGAAGGCCATGATCAAAGTCACCCCCAAGAAGAAGAAATGCAAACAGACAAAATGGCTGTCTGAGGAGGCCTTACAAATAATTGTGAAAAGAGGAGAAGCTAAAGGCAAAGGAGAAAAGGAAAGATATACCTATCTGAATGCAGAGTTCCAAAGAAGAGCAAGGAGCAAAAAAAAAAAAAAAAAAAAAAAAAAAAAAAAAGCCTTCCTCAGTGATCAGTGCAAAGAAATAGAGGAAAACAATAGAATGGGAAGACTAGAGATCTCTTCATGAAAATTAGAGATACCTAGGGAATATTTCAAGCAAAGAGGGGAACAATAAAGAACAGAAGAGAGTTATGGACTTAACAAAAGCAAAAGATATTAAGAAAAGGGGGCAAGAATACACAGAACTATGCAAAAAAGATCTTAAAGACCCAGATAACTACAATGGTGTGATCACTCAATTAGAGTCACACAACCTGGAATGTGATGTCAAGTGGACCCTAGTAAGCATCACTATGAACAAAGCTAGTGGAGCTGATGGAATTCTAGTTGCTCCTATTTCAAAATCCTAAGGATGATACTGTGAAAGTGCTGCATTCCTTTCCACTGCTTGGAAAGCTCAGCAGTGGCCACAGGGCTGGAAAAAAGGTCAGTTTTCATTCCAATCCCAATGAAAGGCAATGCCAAAGAATGCTTAAACTACTGCACAATTTCCACTCATCTCACACACTAGTAAAGTAATGCTTAAAATTCTCCAAGAGAGGTTTCATCACTATGTAAACTAAGAACTTCCAAATGTCCAAGCTGGCTTTAAAAAAGGCAGAGGAATGAGATATCAAACTGCCAACATCCATTGGATCGTAGAAAAAGGAGGAATTCCAGAAAAACATCTACTTTTTGGTTTATTGACTATGCCAAAGCATTTGACTGTGTGAATCACAACAAACTGTGTAGAATTCTTCAAGAAGTGGGAATACCAGACGACCTATCCTGCCTCTTGAGAAACCTGTATGCAGGCAGAAGCAACAGTTAGAACCAGACATGGAACCACAGACTTGTACCAAATTGGGAAAGGAGTACATTAAGGTTGTATATTATCACCCTGCTTATTTATTTTATATGCAGAGTACATCATGCTAAATCCCAGGTGGAAGATGCACAAACTGGAATCAAGATTGCTGGGAGAAATACTAGTAACCTCAGATATGCAGATGGTACCATGCTTATGGCAGAAAGTGAAGAGAAACTAAAGAGCCTTTGATGAAAGTGAAAGAGGAGAGTGAAAAAACTGCCTTAAACGGCCTTAAACGTAAGACCAGAAACTATAAAACTCCTAGAGGAGAACATAGGCAAAAACACTCTCCGACATAAATCACAGCAGGATCCTCTATGATCCACCTCTCCCAGAATACTGGAAATAAAAGCAAAAATAAACAAATGGGATATAATTAAAATTAAAAACTTCTGCACAGCAAAGGAAACTATAAGTAAGGTGAAAAGACCGCCTTCTGAATGGGAGAAAACATAGCAAATGAAGCAACTGACAAACAACTAATCTCAAAAATATACAAGCAACTTATGCAGCTCAACTCCAGAAAAATAAACGACCCAATCAAAAAATGGGCCAAAGAACTAAATAGGCATTTCTCCAAAGAAGACATACGGATGGCTAACAAACACATGAAAAGATGCTCAACATCACTCATTATCAGAGAAATGCAAATCAAGACTACAATGAGGTACCATTTCACACCAGTCAGAATGGCTATGATCCAAAAGTCTACAAGCAATAAATGCTGGAGAGGATGTGGAGAAGGGAATCCTCTTACACTGTTGGTGGGAATGCAAACTAGTACAGCCACTATGGAAAACAGTGTGGAGACGCCTTAAAAAATTGCAAATATAACTGCCTTATGACCCAGCAATCCCACTGCTGGGCATACACACAGGGCCGAGGAAACCAGAATTGAAAGAGACACATGTACCCCAATGTTCATTGCAGCACTGTTTATAACAGCCAGGACATGGAAACAACCTAGATGTCCATCAGCAGATGATGGATAAGAAAGCTGTGGTACATATACACGATGGAGTATTACTCAGCCATTAAAAAGAATACATTTGAATCAGTTCTAATCCAATTACAGAGTAAT